>NW_004443993.1:387015-451193 GCF_000243295.1 Trichechus manatus latirostris
GTCAGTCGTTTTTGATATATAAAAAGAATAGATCAGGTAGGGACAGAGGCAGGAAAGCACAAATGGAGATTGATACCACATGGAGATCACCAAGGAACAGAGGAAGATAAGCTGAAAGAGACAAGAATTTTCCCCCAGAGAGAGCTTTCCCCTAGAGCTAGCACCCTGAATTTGGACTTCTAGGCCTCTAAACTATGAAAAAATAAGTTTCTGCTTGTTAAAGCCACCCATTTATGGTATTTCTGTTATAGCACCAATAAGAAACTAAGACACTCATCACATGCCTTTTTACATTGGCTCTATGTCAGTTATATGCATTTATTCTCCCAGAGATACAAGAGAAAGATGTAAGGAAAGTGAAAGTAGGATTCATCCAGGGCCATGTGTCAGGAACACAAGTAAGGGAAGAACCCTTTGAAGGACCAGCCCCGCATAGAAGGAATTAGATTTGAATAAACAAATGAGAAAAGTCTCTTTGGGGTTGAGGAGACTAAACTACACAGATACCTGATCTTCCTTTTCTGACTTTCAGTCCTTTCACAGCTGTGTTCCTGGGGAAATGCCTTCCCCTTTTCCTTTTATAACATTACATGTGTGTTGTGTCTCATGTCTTTCTACTTTATTCTCCTAATTACACCCTACTTAATATCACATTCACTCTTAATCTTTCTGTAAGTATTTTCTAGTAAATTGCTTTTAGACCATTTGTCAAGTCCTGAAATAGTCAAATACCCCAAGGTTTTTGTTTGTTCAAAGCTGCCTTTTTCTCCTGATAATTCCTTTTTATTTCGTATGGTGAACCTCATCTAAAATCATTTGGTCAGTTTCTCAAAACCTTAATGATGGAGAAAAGTTATCCAGTGAACAGATAATAGTACGATTAATGAAGAATAGCACCTCGCCCTCCATGTTAAGAGAAATCCGTGAATTCCATGGCATTGAAGACAAGCGTAACAACCAGGAGAGACATATGAGGTGAGTGTCAATCACACGATGAAGAATAGTGCCTGCTTTAGAAGAGAGACTTAAGTTGTCATGACAGTAAAATATATAAATAGGTATTTCTAAAATTGTGTGTTCACAGAATTTTTAAACTACAATATTTTCATAATATGGAATCTGGTATTGAATATTTGAAACATATTTCACTTGTACACAATTATCAGTATGCTCTATATTTTTGAAACACTGAGTAATGATAGCAGCGTCTCTGCCAGATGATTTAAACTATGAAATATGAGACAACTCAGCAAAAACATACGTGTTCTTTTTGTTCAGTAATGGTGAAATGGTAACAAATTTATTTCCAACAACATGTCTATTTTTAACAGGAGGCATATGTTAGAAAAACTCCATGAAAGTAATGAATGTATTGAATATGGAAAAACCTTCAGCTGGATTCCAAATGCGACTGTGCTTAACAGAATTCTTCCTAAAGTAAATCTTTCTGAATGCTGTGAGTGTGGAAAATTCATGGATCATTCATCACTTAAGCATCATATCAGATCTCACAATGGATGTAATACCTATCAGTGTAAAGAATGTAGAGATCTCTGCAGTTGTTACTCTCATCCAAGCATTCCTGTTAGAACTCTTATTGTAGAGAAACCCTATAAATTTAAGGTGTGTGGGAAAGGCTTCATTGGTATCTCAACTCCTAAAAATCATGTGACAACACTTATTGGAAAGAAACCCTATGAATGTAATGAAACTGGTAGCTTTTCATCCTTTGGCATGCATATGAGAAGTCCTAAGTATGAATGTAAAAAATATTCGAAAATCTATACTCATCCCTTATCCCTCACTTTAGATAAAAAAACTCATAGTAGAGATAAGATTTACGAATGTATGAAACGTGAGAAAGCCTCATCCATCATTAAACACATAAGAAAACACAATGAAGAGAGGCCTTATGAATGTAAGGAATGTGGGAAAGCCTTTAGTCGTTTTTCGTCTCTCATTACACATGTAAGAATTCACAGTGGAGAGAGACCTTATGAATGTAAAGAATGTGGAAAAGCTTTTAGTCATTCCTCATCCCTCACTGAACACATAAGGACTCACAGTGGAGAGAGACCTTATGAATGTAAGGAATGTGGAAAAGCTTTTAGTCGATCCTCACACCTCATTAACCATGTAAGAACACACAATGGAGAGCGGCCTTATAAATGTAAGGAATGTGGGAAAGCCTTTAGTCATTTCTCAATCCTCACTAGACATACAAGAATTCACAGTGGAGAGAGGCCATATAAATGTAAGGAATGTGGGAAAGCCTTTAGTCATTCCTCAACCCTCACTAAACATGTAAGAATTCACAGTGGAGAGAGGCCTTACGTATGTAAGGAATGTGGGAAAGCCTTTAGTTGGGCCTCATCTCTCACTATACATAGAAGAACTCACAGTGGAGAGAGGCCTTATGAATGTAAGGAATGTAGGAAAGTCTTTAGTAGTTCCTCATCCCTCACTGAACATGTAAGAACTCATAGTGGAGAGAGGCCTTATGAATGTAAGGAATGTGGGAAAGCCTTTAGCCAGTCCTCATCTCTCACTAAACATATAAGAACGCACAGTGGAGAGAGGCCTTATGAATGTAAGGAATGTGGGAAAGTCTTCAGTAATCTCTCATACTTCAGTTTTCACATAAAAAATCACACAGGACAAAAACCTTTATAATTTGAGGAATAGGGGAAAGACTAGTCAGTTCTCATCCCTCACTACACAAAGAAGAACTCACATTAGTGACCTTATGAATGTGAGGAATGTGGGAAAGCCGTTTGTTCCTCATTCAGTAAGCACAGTAGCTCACAGTGGACAGAGCTTATCAATGGAGGGAATGTGGAAAAGTCTCTAGTTATTCCTCCTCCCTCTCTAAACATACTCAAAGTGGAGAGGGTGGTTTTGAATGTGAAGAATATGGGAAAATCTGATGTCTCTTTCTTTGAAACACATCTGAGTAGGCATACTTGAGGGAAACAATTATGTGTAAGTGGTTTTGGATAGCTTTCATTCCTTTTCACAAACCTGAAAGATACATGGCGGAGAAGCCATGTAAGTGTAAGGAATGTGGGTAATTTTCTTTTCTCTGTCCTTTGAAAGACATTTGAATTCATGCATATGGAAAAGGTTTTCTTAACCATACTGAACATGTGAGGAGTGATAATGGAGAAATACTGTGTAATGTAAATTAGCTGGAAACATCTACATGTGTTTTTCCATTTTTAGACAATACATGAAACATTACACTGGTTGAGCCTATGAATATAAAAGCTAATGAAAACTTTCTCAGGATGCTGTGAGATGATGAATCACCTTGCAGTAAACAGTTTGGCTTTTTCCTGTGTTCCTGAGGCTAATGGATGTGGGATGGCCAAACCAGCAGGCAATGAGACCTCCACGAGGTGAGGCCAATAAAGGCTTTAGGACACGGAGGCTCAGTGAACTTCCTGGTTTGTGCAAGACACCCATGCATGTGGGAAGATAGTGCATCTCGGGACTTTTCCAGACCTCACCCTAGGAATCTCTTT
Source organism: Trichechus manatus latirostris (assembly GCF_000243295.1). Taxonomy (NCBI): domain Eukaryota; kingdom Metazoa; phylum Chordata; class Mammalia; order Sirenia; family Trichechidae; genus Trichechus; species Trichechus manatus. The sequence continues at coordinate 390,540 of NW_004443993.1, forward strand.
TGTGTCTTTTGTGCTGCATTAAAGCTCTTACTGTCGGCATGGTACTTTCCGTGAAGTCTGTGAGTTGTTCTAGAGTATAACGAAACCCAAAGGAGTTAGTGGGGGCCAGCCAACCTGTCAGAAGTGGAAGGAGTCAGTTGGACTCCCGAGCTCAAGGCTGGCATTGGCATTTTTGGCAGTCTGAGTGCTCACCTATCCCTGGACAGCTAGGGTCAATGAGAAATTGTGTGCCACGTGGGCAGCTCGGTTCAGAACTGAACTGGAAAGAGAAGTTTGAGGTTTCCCCAGGATGCATTTGGCATGCAGAGTAGAATTTGTAATCCACCACAGAAGTTGACATCAGAGGTGAGATATGTCATTCTCCCTAGAATGCAGATACATATGAGAGCTCACACACTGGAGAGATGCTGTGATTATAATCATTATGAGAGCACCTTCAATCACATCATTTTCCTTTTTGTGCACAAGGAAATTTCAACCAGGGGAAGAATCTTCTCGCAAATACGGAGTGTACAGTGCCTTATACCCATGTGCATTGATTTTCACTATGTATTTCTGATGTAAACATTAAGGTGACAAATATTCTAAGTACTCTTTTGATTCTGTGATATGAAATTTGATAAGTAGTGTTTGTATTTTACATGATTTTTATAAAAGTTACGTTACAACATACCAACACATAGGTGTTTCGAAGTGTTTTCTTTTTGGGGGGTATACACCACCAAGTTCTCATTTTAGAAAATTTGATTTTAACTGAAAAATGTATGGAAAAGCAAATATTACTTAAAATCTCACCAATTTTGGTATTTTAGAATTTATTTTGGTTTTCCTTGTATGCAAAGCAGTGCTTTTAACAGAATCAGGATTGTACTTTACGTTCAGTGTTGTAGTGGATGTTTTGCGTTACATCTCATTTATTTTTCCTATCATCTTCCCTGGTTGACTGATGAGGAAACTGCAAAGAAAGTTTTAAGCCAAAATCATCCCACAGAAGTGTCCCTCTCTCTAATGGGGTTGTGAGAAGCAGGGTTTGCATGGAAAGACAGCTCATTCTCTGGCCCAAGGTGATGGTGGGCCCACATTCAGCCCCAACCTGACCTAGCTTCAGTGGAGCTGTCCTCACAAGCCCAGAGCCTATGCTCATCGACTGAGTCCTGGCTTTGTAATTCTAATTGTCCAAGAATGTGCCCCAGGCTGGGAGCTAAGGCTGTTGCTGGGCTGGAATAGTTTCTGGGCTCCACTTGCTCTGCACACCCACTGCAGGGCCTAGAGAAGATGAGAGCCCAGCTAGGGTTCCTGTGTTAGTGGGGACAAGGCAAGGGGCTTTTGGGCCTGCAGGTTTATCCAGTGCCACTCCGCCCCGTGCTGCAGTGGGAGTTGCCTCACTGGCTCTTCATGTAAGAGGGCTGGGAAATGGTGGCTGCAGTTAGTAGAAGCCTTCACATTAGACCTTCCCTTGACCCAGCAATTCACCTTGTAGAATCATCCTGTGGAAACCCCTGGGCATGATGGTATTTGTTGGTAGTAGTGATAGTGGAAACCCTGAGAGCAGCCACCAGGAAGGGAGTTAAACGCCTGGCCACACATCAGAATACTGAGCTGCCACTAAATGACTTTTTTCAGAAAAGTTTGGATCACAAAAGAGGCAATCGTAATGTGTGAAAGGCAGGATGTAAAACTGTGTGTACATGATGATGGCAGTTTATGAAACATTTACATAGAAATGTACATTTTACAAAGGCGGACAAACCAGCCTGTGGAGATGCTTCATCCTAGAACATTAACAGGGATTCTCCCCTAAAGGTGAGATTATAAGTGATATCTCATTTAGTTTCTCTGTAATTTCCAATTTTCTTAGTCATTGTTCATTGTTTGTAAAATTTTTTAACCTTATTTTTAAAATTAAAATATTTTTAAACACTTTTTTGTTTTAGAATGTTCAGTTATGTGACTTGACAAATGTATTAAGTGCTATAATGAGTAGCAGTGAAAGTACATAACAGTGCTACTCTTCCCTCCAAAACCCTCCCTCATGCTGCCCCTTTTTAGTCAAACCATCTCCTGACTGAATCCCTAGCAACTGTACATTGTTGCACTATGTAGATAGTTGATTCTGGCTCCTTTCACTTAGCATAATTCGAGAGTCATCCATGTTGATGAATGTGTCGATAGTTCCTTTTTATTCTGGGTAGTATTCCATGGTATAGACATGCCACAGTTCGTGTATTCACCATTTGGAGGACATTTGGATTTCTAGTTATCAATAAAGCTGATATAAACGTTCCTGTACAGACTTTATGTGTACAGAGACAGGGACCTTTGTGGCTCTGCATCTCCAGGGCTGGCAGGATTGCTGGCATGAATGCCTAAAGGCAGAACCTGTCACATCTGGGGAAGACGTGGAGGGTGCAGTGGGCATGAGGGGTGGCCCGATGGGCTGTGTATGCTGCACAGGAATTTTCTCCAGGTCTTGTATCTGTCCTTTTGCCTTGGGCATGCTGGACCCTCCTGAGCTCAGGAGTCACTCCCCTCTGCCCAGAGCTCTCATTCTTCCTCCATTGCATCAGAGATCAGCCACTCCAGCCCCCAGTGTACTGGGGCCTAGACGGGCAGGGTTTGCTAGTGTTGAACCAGGCCTATGCATCCCCTCTCCAGGCATTTTGCAGAAAAACTCCCCTTACTGCCATCCTGATGTGGCTCTTACTTCCCTCTCTTTGGGGCTTCAGCTCAGAAGCTAGCCTTGTGCGAGCCACAGGATTCTTCTCTGAGTCTTTGCCTGTCTCTGTGGGCCACTTGCCTCAGGGCCTGGAGGGTGAGGCTGTGAGGGGCAAAGACCTAGAGTCTGGGCTCTGCAGCCAGGCTGCCTGGTTCAGGTCTGGCTCCTGCACCTACCAGCTTGGGCCTGAACTTAGTTCCCCCATATGTTCGGCAGGAGTGATAACAGCTTTTTTCACACTGCTAATAGGATGGAAACCCTGGTGGCATAGTGGTTAAGAGCTACGGCTGCTAACCAAAAGGTCAGCAGTTCGAATCCACCAGCCGCCCCTTGGAAACACCGTGGGGCAGTTCTACTCTGTCCTGTAGCATTGCTATGAGTTGGAATCGACTCAATGACAACGGGTTTGGTTTTTTGTTTTTTTTTTTTATATAAGGATGAAGTCAGCCCACACCCCTCATGGACCTAGATGAGGTCAGATACAGCAGAGATGGGTCAGCGAGGGAAGGTGTCCTGTGGCTGTTCTCTGGCCCGAGTGATGTGTTCCAGGGTGAAGGGACCAGGGTGTCCCCTCAGGGCCCTGTTGGCTCAGGAAGCTGGCAGGTTGGCTCTGCTGCCCTTGGAGTGGTGCCTGGTGCACACAGTCCAGGGACCTGGCTCTTTTATCAGGGCCCCACACCCAGGTGTGGATGATTTGGGCCCTGGACTTCTTCCTCCTTCCTGAGTCCTGCTGGGGAAGGGAGTAGGTGCCGGCACAAGTCTAAATCCTGAGCTTGTCATCTGGGGCCCTTTGATCGCAAAGTTGCATCTTAGATCCCTCTTCTTCTCCAGTACTACCCTCGTCCACAGCCATGCTTTTGCGCATGCTGTTCCCTCTACCTGAATGCCATTCCTCTTCTCTGGGCCTTAACGTTTTACCCTCCTCTCAGGGCCGTTCTCACTGTCACCTTCTCTGGGCAAGGGGTATATTCCTTGTACCCTCCCACAGAAGGGTAGATGGACTGCACGAAACTTGAGTTCAGCAACTCAGGGACACAGGGAGGGGACCCAGGGTTACAGGGAAGAGTCCTTGGGGGCAAGGGGAGGGGAACCAGGGATGTGAGGAAGGAGGCCTGGGATATGAGGAGGGGTCCCCAGAAGGCATCCCTCCATTATCTGTTTCTGGAACCTTCATGTTCCCCGGGACCTGGCTATACCTTCAATAAGTCCAGGTGCTCAGTTTGGTGTTTCTTGAATTTCCCTCTTGTGCTTTTCACAGTCTTGTAGCCGTGTGACTTTGGGCAAGTCACTGAACTGCTCTGACCCTCTGTTTCATCGTCTATAAAAGGAAATAATAATTGTGAACATAACCACACCATTCTCAGGGCTCCTGGAAGGATTCAATAAAATCACAACTGTATGGCTCACTGTAGGGAAGCAGTCAATGCTTAATTCGTTATCATTGCTCTCTAATCCCTTTACTCATTCAGCAGTGTTGAGACTGTTAACGCCCTTTAAAACACTGGAACAAATTGTAATGTTTAGAAATCGATATATGAATATAAATTAAAATTGAATTCCCTGAAGCGACAGTGGATTTCCTGCTCACTAGCCACCACCAGGAAGCCTGCTGGACCTTAGCAGGCCAGACTGGATCCCATCACCTGTGCTTGACCCTTCCACCCGCAGACCTTGAGCCTAGAAGGGTGAGAGCCTGGTTTTGGCCTGGCCAGAGCGAGGTCTTAGCTTTTTTGCTGAGAATGAAGCAGGAGGGAGCTTGTGGGGGGGGGGGGTGGCACCGCATTGGGGGTGTTAACCCCGGCAGTACCCGAGGCCAGGAGACCCGGGGTGTGGCTGCTGCTGCTGGTACTGTGCCCTTGGCCCAGAGGGGAGTTCCCCTGAGTTCTGGGCCACCCCAGACCACACTGGACCCCTTAGCCCAAAGATCCCAGAAAGGGGGTGAGTCTGGTTTCTGTCCCAGCCTCGTGTTGAAGACCCCTTTCTTTCCAGGAGCACCTGTACTAGCTATTTCTCTTCACCGGCTCACCTCCCAGCACTTTGGGACTTCTGTGCCCTGTTGTGCCCTTAGCCAGCACTCCGTCCCCGCCCAGAGTATGCGCAGGAAGTGCTGGGAGGACCCTCGTGGGGACGCCATGAGGAGGTCCCTGCGTCTGTGTGGCTGGAACAGAAGGGCCTTTAATGCCCGCTCCACCTCAAGCCTGAGCTGTGGGTCCGCGTTTCATCCACACTGTCACCAGGTGGCTCTGGCTCCGGATCATGGACTTGGGACTCCAGACTGTTAGAGCTCGACCCTAGATTTCTGCGTTCACCCCTTTACCTTCTAGATGGGGAAACTGAGGCCCTCCATAGAGGCTCCTCCCCAACAATGTTTGACCCTCCCAAACTCTGGTGGCAGCTTTTCATCTCTTCCCCCTTCCTGACCACCTTCCTTTCTCCCTTTGGGGCCCCAGGATCGCACCTGCCTCCCCTTCCTGTTGTCCCTCCTGACTTGAGATCCAAACATCGGAAACTGAAAATGTCCCTCGGTCCAGCAGAGGCTGCTGCTCAGCGCGGCCTCGTTCCGACTTGATCTGCGGAGAAAGCGGAGTCAGAGCCGGCACTGCGGCTGCGCGGAGAGGGCGGCTCAGGATCAGAAACGCTAACGCAGCGGTTAGAAATGGGGTGACACCAGAGCGGTGCCCCCACAATGACAGGGTGGGATTCGTGTTTGGAGGGTGGGATGATGAAGGTGACCAGATGATTCTAGCATGGCCTCCCCGAGGCGGCTGCAGGATCAGGTCCCTGGCCGAGAGGAGTGGGAAGAACGCCCTCAGGATCCCCGGGAACGTGGCCGCGGGGTTTGTGGCTGCTCACTTCCGCTGCAGGTGTTCTCAGCGAGACTTCACGTAGGTTGGGCCCTTTGGCAGATGGAGAAATTGAGGTTCAGACAGGAGCTTCTCGAAGATAACACACCCACACCGTGAGCTCTTTGAGGACAAAGACTTTCATCTCTAGGTGCCTATCGTCTATCTCTGACACTCGCTGATTTATCCCCCCCTCCACTACCACCACTATTTCACTCTCCTGCCTACAGAGCCCACCAGGTCTCGTCCGTTCCCCTCTCCATGCCTGCTCCCAAGCCAGAGGAGAAGACATGGAGCCCTGAAAGACCACCCTAGTCTTGCAGTAACCCTGTGTCACCTTGTTGCTTTTCACCAGGAAATCACTCAGACTGCCTGAAAACGTGTTGACAGACCAGGGCGCTTCATTACCCATCAGCGTGTCTACTGGGGGCTGCTAAAGGCTCCAACTCTACTTGTGTAAACTGTGCTCACGCCATTAATTTGCTCAGAAACTCCTTTCATCACAGTGTAAAGGCTCATTTCAGCCTATCCTTGTCCAGGTTATTGAGTCTGGGATGCATGCGTTATCGTTTTCACCTACTCTGCAGAACATCCCAGAGTTCTGAGCAGAAATCAGGGGTCCACTTGGAGCCCTCCAGCCTCACCGGCACACCATCCAGAAGCCCCATTTAAAAGCAGGAGTGATGCATCTTCAGAGCATCCTGGTGCCGGGCAGCCTGAACACTGGGGTGTTGTCGGTGTTGCTGGCAGAGGCCAGAGTCAAGGGCAGCTTGGGTAAGAGATGGGGGTCGTTTCTGGTAGATGAATTTGAAGGGAGGTTGGGCCTGGGTGGGGCAGGGCTTCGGGTGTCCCTGCTCATGGGTCTGGGTGTTCTCAAGGTCAGGCTGGGCAATCTGCAGTGGGTGCGGGTCACCAAAAGTCCTCAGGACCCCCTCCTGGGTGGAACATTAAGAAGGCTGAGGTGGAGTCTTGGTGGGCCTGGAGTTCTGTGTCCGAGGGGTGCAGCACCATAAAGGAAGGCACAGAGTCTGGTAGGAGGTTGACAGGGTGGGCAAAGTGTGGCCGGAGCTCAGCCATGACTCCTGGGATCGGGATGGGGGCTTAATTTTTGACCCCGTCCTGAAGATCATGGGGAACAGAGGCTTCCAGGACAGGGACTGCACCCCTTCTCCATCTCCCTGTCATGCCCCAGGCTTCTCTTCCCGGTTCATTGTTGCACGATGAACGCCGGAGGGTGGACAGCCCACCGTGTCCCTACTGTCCTGTGGTCTCCCAGTCCACCTGTTACCATCATTGAGAAGTGTGGCCACATGAGCCAGGGCCAAGGGGGCAGAGCCAGAGCTGACCCAGCAGAGCTGCTGCAGGTGCCTGGCGCTGGGGGAGGGTTGGCCTTCTGGGAGGCAGAGACTTCGGGCCTGAGGCCATGGGCCCCAGAAGGTCCTGTCTCTGAGGGCATGACGGGTCTGAGTCGCATGTTCTACATTTCCTGGGCCTGGGGCATGGGTGGGCAGAGGCCAGCCCCGAGGTGAAGGACCCTAGGGGCTGGTGGTGACCCTGGCGTGCGGGACAGGGGCCTGCAGTAAGCAGCCGAGGTGGGGTAGAGAGGAGGAAACGGAGTCAGCAGAACGCACACGGAGGTTCTGTAGTTTGGAGCCTTCTCAGGCGGGTTGGGACCTCGAGCCCAGGGCAGTATACCCCCCACTCCCACCAGACTGCTGCTGTGGGTCACGCATCATGTCGCAGGTCGGGAAGGCCAGTTGCTTCCATGCCCTGAGCCCTCGTCCTGTCCCTAAATCCACCTGGACTCCAGGCGCACATGCTGGCTCTTGGAGACTTCCCACATTTGTCGCTGTGAGTCCTAGCCCTGTGCACTAAGGACCGCCTTCAGAGGTGGGAACACTGACTATCAAGGACGCTCCACGATGAGGTGGAAACGCTGGATTTGGCTCCTGTGTCCTGACTCCCCGTCCCGCCCACTTCCTCCGCGGACCAGGAAAACTCCCTTCCATACCCTCCTCCCCAGGCTGGTCCACCTGCCCCTTTTGCTTCCCCAGTCCCTTCCTGGGCTGCTCTCTGCCCAGTCATCCTGTGTGTGGTTCTGAGTCCACAAGATGGAGCCCTCCCAGAGGGCTGGTGGTCTGGCTGGTCTCCTGGGTGACCTTACCACCATCACTGCTGAGGACATTTTTGGTGGATGAAATGGACACCAAGGCTTGGTCATAAAACTGCAGCAGCCTCTTACTGTGTGACTGTGTACAGGCATGTGCAGTCTCAGTCACATACACACACCCATAAGCGTCCTTCAGACCCGTGGGATCTGCAGGTGGCTATCTTGTACCCAGGCCTCTCTGGGGGCTCAGGAGGGCAGTTGCCCTGAGCCCAGGAGCTCTTCTGCACTCCATGCTGGCCCCGCTTCGGGGCTTCCTCCTTATATGCCCTTCTTCAGGGCTAGGTGTCAAGCAGTCTCTGGCCAGGAGTGAAGATGTCCCCAGTGGGTATTTTTACCAACCCTGGGCCAGTCTCCACCTGTGAAATGGGCACAACACATCACAGGGGCTCCAGAGGCCTGGAGGCGGCCTGAGTGCAGTGGGCTTAGAGGTGGTCCTGAAGCCCGTGCCTGAACCTCAATCACCCCAGTGTATTTCTGTTTCTTATATAACCTTCCCCATACCCCTTGCTTAACCACTTTGTTAGCTTGTGTTGCAGAAAAATACCAAGTGTTTGAGGAAACCAAGGCCAGAGTGATAAACAAGAAGCCTGAATGAGAGCTGGCCCGCGGACCATGAACAGTCCAGACATGACCGTTTCACACACTATCTCTGCCCAGAATTATATAAGAGATTTCAAAAAAAATTGATGAATATGTATAACTTCCTAGATTAGAATCCCAATAAAGGCTGTAGCCTAGCCGCTGCTTCAGGAGCCAGATCTGGGCGAGACCCCTGGCTGCTTGCATCACTGCTCTGCAATAAAGTACTTTCTTTCCTTAAAACTCGGTGCTTCTTGTCTCTTGGCTTTACAGCGCACTGGACAGGGACCCACTTGGTCCGGCAACAGTCTGCTGCCTATAATGCTCAGGAAAGAGGGCTCCTGTTCTTGGGCACAGGACTGCCTGCCACCCTGTCTTTGCTTCTGGTCAATGGAATGTGCCTTTACCCTCTTGTTTTTAGCCTTGTTATAAGTTTTGTTTTCATTGAGGTGCAATTTACATAACATAAAATTAACCATTTTAAAGTGAACAATTGAGTGGATTTAGTACATTCACAATGTTGTGCAACCATCATCTGTATCTAGTCTAAAGCATTTTCATCAATGCTAAAAGGTGATCCTATAACCATTAAGAAGTTCCTTTCCATTCCTCCCAGCCTCCATCCCCTGTTGTTATTGTTGTTAGGTGCCATCGAGTCAGCTCCGATCCAGTATAACAGAACAAAACACTGCCTGGTCCTTCACCATCCTCACAATTATTGCTGTTTGAGCCATTGTGCAGTCACTGTGTCAATCCATCTCATTCAGAGTCTTCCTCTTTTTTGTGTACCCTCTACCTTACCAAGCATGATGTCCTTCAGGGACTGGTCCCTCCTGATAACATGCCCTAAGTACATGAGAAGAAGTCTCGCCATCCTCGCTTTCAAGGAACATCTTAGTCCTCAAAGTGACATCTTTGCTTTTGAACACTTTAAAGAGGTCTTTTGCAGATTTGTCCAATGCATATATCGTTTGATTTCTTGACTGCTGCTTCCATGGGTGTTGATTGTGGATCTAAGTAAAACGAAATCCTTGACAACTTCAATGTTTTCTACATTTATCATGATGTTGCTTATTGGTCCAGTTGTAAGGATTTTTGTTTTCTTTATGTTGAGGTGTAATCCATACTGAAGGATGTGGTCTTTGATCTTCATCAGTGCTTCAAGTCCTCTTCCTTTTCAGCAAGCAAGGTTGTGTCTTCTGCATATGGCACATTGTTAATCTTGATGCCTCATTTTTCTTCATATAGTCCAGCTTCTCAGATTATTTGCTCAGTATACAGATTGAATTAGTGAAAGGATACAAACCTGATGAATATTAGTGTTCAATGTGTCAAATCTATTCTTGAGATGATCTTCAAATTCAGGTGGGATATACTTAAGGTGCACTTTGCTTCTCATGGACCACTAATCTGCTTCCTGTCTCTATGGATTTGTCTATTCTGCATATTCCATATAAATGGAATCATACACTATGTGAACATTTGTGTCTGACTTCTGTCACTTAGCATAGAGATTTGGGGGTTTACCCACGTTGTGGTCCTTTGCTGATTTTTAAATTGGGTGGTTGAATTGTTGAGTTGTTAGCCTTTTCTAAACATATGTATTTTTTTTTATTAGACCCTTATCCAATATATGATTCGTAAATATTTTCTCCCATTCTGCAGGTTGCTTTTCTCCACTTTCTTGATAATATCTGTGATGGTTAAGGTTGTTTGTCAACTTGGCTGGGCCATGAATCTCAGTGGTTTGGCAGTTACGTAATGAGGTAATCATCTCCACGATGAGATATGATATAATGTAATCACTTTCATGATGAGATTTGCTATGAGCAGCCAATCAGTTGAAAGGGAGTTCCCTTGGGTGTGGCCTGCATCCAATATATATGGACGTTCTGGCAAAGCTCATTGGCTTTTGCTTGCTCTGGATCCTGCATCTGGCTTGTCATCCTCTAACATTTATTCTTGGGACTTGAGCCAGTGGCTTGCCATATTGCCTGCGAATGTTGGGATTCGCTGGCCTTCACAGCTTGTGAGTCAGCAGCCTGCCATGTTACCTGCTGATCTTGGATCTGTCAGCCTCCAAAGACTGTGAGCCAGCAGCCTGTTGTCTGACATGTTGATCTTGGGTTCATCAGCCCCTGAAGCAATGTGAGTCCGGAGAAGCCTCCAGCCTGATGCCTGACCCATGGACTTGGGACTTGTCAGCCTCTACCACTGTTAGCCATTTCCTTGAGATAAATCTATCTATCTATATATATACATAAATATACATACATACATATTTATACATATATATACACACATACACACGAGCTTCACTGGTTTTGCTTCTCTAGAAAACCCAGCCTAAGACATTTGGTACTGAGAATGGTTCTAGAGAAACAAAATTTTAAGGGTAAGATTTCTAAATTGGTTCTCCAGCCTGATTAATCTTAAAGATGTTGATGACTCTGCTTCCAGTAGTAAAGAGAGCACTGCTAATCCATGGTATGAGGTGGCAATAGAAATACACAACATATCACCACCAAAAGGTCAAGTATTGGTGACAAGTGAGGCTCTGGGTAATCACGTTTGATACTTTTCTACAATTCTGTCAGAATGAGAAGTGTAAGGAAGCTGGTTGGTTGGTCCTACTTTTGTTAGACAAAATCGTGAAAAAAGAGATGAGCTCAGGGCTCCAGAGTCAAAGCTCAAGCACCACATAAATGACCTCAAAGTTACCACTTACGCCCTGAAAGAAAGGCTTATTTCTTGTAGTAATAGAGCTGATATTGTTGAAAACCAAAGCCAGAGTATTATCAGAAAAGTGGCTGAATTACAAAGCCAATTGACTTCCCCGCCTCGAATCATGTCTGAAGTTAAACTAAGGGCATTGATTGAGAAGAAATAGGATCCTGAAACTTGGGATAGGGACATATGGGCAAATAATCAGGAAACTGGAGACACTGAGCCCCTATATTCTGTTGGATCGAGCCAGCCAACAAAACCATTAGCCCCCCCACCCCCATCTGATGACATTAACCCAGCTGTGTCTGAAGAGCCATTGAGACAGTGCCTAGGGCAGCATCTGAGTCATTGCCTGGTGCATCATCTGAGGCAGATGCCTTACAAGACATTGCTGAATGTTTTCAGTACACATCCCCACCAGCCATTTTTGCTTCTAGACCTATAAATGGACTTAAGCTCCAGTGAGCTGTGAAAGATGAAGGTTGGAAGTCACTCAAAAGACGACTGAGAAGGAGCTGCCTCCTCAAAGTAGAGTTGACCTTAATGATGTGGATAGAGCCAAGCTTTTGGGATGTTCATTTGCTGATGTGGCAAGACTCAAACTGAGAACAGTTGAAAACATCCATTAATAGTAAGAACGTGGAATACACGAAGTATGAACCTAAGAAAATTGGAAATCATCAAAAATGAAATGGAATGCATAAACATCAATATCCTAGGTATTAGTGAGCTGAAATGGACAGGTATTGGCCATTTTGAATTGAACAATTGTATGGTCTACTATACCGGGAAAGACAAATTGAAGAATAGCATTGTGTTTGTCATCAAAAAGAACATTTCAAGATCCTGAAGTACAATAGTGTGAGTAACAGGATAATATCCAGATGCCTAAAAGGAAGACCAGCTAATACGACTAATATTCAAATTTACACACCAACCACTAAGGCCAAAGATGAAGAAATTGAAGATTTTTACCGACTTCTGCAGTCTGAAATTGATCAAACATGCATTCAGGATGTATTGATAATAACTGGTGACTGGAATGTGAAAGTTAGAAACAAAAAGAATCGGTATTTTGAAAATATAGCCTTGGTGATAGCAACGACGCCAGACACCGCATGATAGAATTTTGCAAGACCAATGACTTCTTCATTGCAAATACCTTTTTTCAACAACATAAATGGAAACTATACACGTGGACCTTGCCAGATGGAATATGCAGAAATCAAATCTATTACATCTGGGAAACAGAATGGAAAATCTCGATATCATCAGTAAGAACAAGGCCAGGGCTGACTGTGGAACAGATCATCAATTGCTCATATGAAAGTTCAAGCTGATGCTGAAGAAAATTTAAACAAGTCTACGAGAACCCAAGTATGACCTTCAGTATGTCCCACCTGAATTTAGAGACCATCTCAAGAATAGATTTGATGCATTGAACACTAATGACCGAAGACCAGACAAGTTGTGGAATGACATCTATGACATCATACATGAAGAGAGCAAGAGGTCGTTAAAAAACAGGGAAGAAAAAATAGACCAAAATGGAAGTCAGAAGACATTTTGAAAAGTAAATAATCAAACTTTTGGGGGATTACTGGATACTGGATACACTAATTCCAAGAGACCCAAAACGTCACTGTGGCCCACCAGAGTGGGTGCATATGGAGGTCAGGTTATTAATGGAGTCTTAGCTCACATCCATTTCAGTAGGTCCAGTGGGTCACCAAACCCATCCTGTAGTGATTTCCCCAGTTCAGGAATGCATAATTGGAATAGATATACTCAGTAACTGGCAGAACCCCCAAACTGGGTCACTGACAAATGGAGTAAGGGATATTATGGTAGAAAAAGTCAAGTGGAAGCCATTAGAACTGCCCCTACCTAGGAAATTAGTAAACCAAAAGCAATACCACATTCTTGGAGGGATTGAGGAAGTTACACCCACCATCAAGGACTTGAAGGATGCAGGGTTGATACTTCCCACCACATACACATTCGACTCATTCGGTCTGTGCAAAATTAAAAAAAGAATCTTGAAGAATTACAGTGGGTTATTGAAAACCAAGTGGTGACTCCAACTGTAGCTGCTGTTCCAGATGTGGTTTCATTGCTTGCAAAAATTAATACATCTTCTGGTACCTGGTATTCAGCTATTGATCTAATGCCTTTTTCTCCATACCTGTTTCAAAGGACCTCCAGAGGAGTTTGCCTTCAGCTAGCAAGGCCAGCAATCCACCTTCACTCTTCTACCTCAGGGGTGTATCAACTCTCCTGCCATATGTCATAATTTAGTCCTCAGGGACCTTGTTGCCTTTCCCTTCCACAAGACATCACAATTGTCCATTACATTAATGACATTACACTGATTAGACCTAATAAGGAAGAAATGTCAAAGACTCTGGACTTACTAGTAAAACATTTGCAAGCTAGACTATGGGAAATTAATCCCACAAAAATCCACCTCAGTGAAATTTCTAGGGGTCCAGTGGTGTGGGGCTTGTTGAGATATTCATTTTAAAGTGGAGGATAAGTTATTGCCTCTGGCCCCTCCCACAGCTAAAAAGGAGACACAACACTTGGTGGGCTTCTTTGGATTTTGGAGGCAACATATCCCTCATTTGGGTGTGCTACTCTGACCTATTTATCAAGTGACTAGGAAAGCTGCTCGTTTTGAGTGGGACCCAGAACAAGAGACAGCTCTGCAACAGGTTCAGGCTGCCTCGCAAGTCACTCTGAAACTTGGGCCATATGCTCTGGCTGATCCAATGGTGCTTGAAGTGTCAGTGGCAGATAGAGATGCTGTTTGGATTCTTTGGCAGGCCCCTACTGGCGAATCACACTGCAGACCCTTAGGATTTTGGAGCAAAGCCCTGCTACCCTCTGCAGATAACTTCTCTCCTTTTGAGAAACAGCTTTTGGCTTGTTATTGGGCCTTAGTAGACTAAACACTTAATCATGGGCCACCAAACCAACATGCAGCCTGAGCTGCCCATCATGAACTTGTTGTCTGAACCACAGAACCATAAAGTCAGATGTGCACAACAGCACTCCATCTTTAAACGGAAGTTGTATATACAAAATCAGGCCTGAGCAGGACCTGAAGGCACAAGTTGCATGAGGAAGTGGCCCAAATGCCCATGGTCTCCACTTCTGTCACATTACCTTCCTGTCTGCACCTATGGCCTCAGAAGGAGTTCCTTATGATCAGTTGACCAAATAAAACTCATGCCTGGTTTACAGATGGTTCTGTGAAATATGCAGGCATCACTCAAAAGTGGACAGCAGCAGAACTACAGCCTTTCTGGGAACTCCCCGAAGGACAGTGGTGAAGGGAAATCCTGCCAATGGGAAGAACTTCAAGCAGTGCACCTTGTTGTTCACTTCGCCTGGAAGGAGAAATGGCCAGATGTGTGATTATATACTGATTTAAGAGCTGTGGCCAATGGTTTGGCTGGATGGTCAGGGACTTGGAAGAAACATGATTGGAAAACTGGAGACAAGGAGATATGGGAAAGAGGTATGTGGATAGACTTCTCTGAATGGGCCAAAGAAGTGACGATATTTCTCTCTCATGTGAATGCTTACCAAAGGGTGACTTGGCTGAAGAGGATTTTCACAATCAAGTGGATAGGATGACACATTCTGTGGAAACCAGTCATCCTCTTTCCTCAGCCCCTCCTGTAATTGCCCAATGAGCTCATGAACAAAGTGGTGGCAGGGATGAAGCTTATGCATAGGCTCAGCAACAAGGGCTTCCACTCAGCAAGGCCAACTTTGCTACAGCAACTGCTGAGTGCCCAATCTGCCAGCAGAAGGGACCAACACTGAGTCCCTGAAATGGCACCATTCCTCGAGGTGATCAGCCAGCAACCTGGTGGCAGTTAGATTACATTGAACAGCTTCCATCATGGAAAGGGTGGCATTTTGTTCTTAACTGGCACAGGTATTTACTCTGGATATGGATTTGCCTTCCCTGCACACAATGCCACTGAAAAAACTACCATCCATGGACTTACAGAATGCCTTATGCACTGTCATGTTATCCCACACAGCATCACCTCGGATCAAGGACTCACTTCACAGCAAATGGAGTGTGTCAATGGGCCCATGATCATGGAATTCACTGGTCTTATCATGTTCCCCATCATCCCAAAACAGCTAGCTTGATAGAACAATGGAATGGCCTTCTAAAGACACAATTATGGCACCAGCTAAGTGGCAATACCTTCCAGGGTTGGGGCAATGTTCTCCAGGAGGCTGTATATTGTCTAAACCAGCGTCCAATATATAGTGCTCTTTCTTCCATAGCCAGGATTCATGGGTCCAGGAATCAAGGGGTGGAAATGGGAGTGGCACTACTATTACCCCTAGTGACTCACACAATTTTTGCTTTCTATTCCTGAAACCCTATGCTCTGCAGGTCTAGAGGTCTTATTTCCAAAGGGAGGAATGCTCTCACCTGGAGACACATCAATGATTCCATTGAACTGGAAGTTAAGAATGCCACCTCCCAACTTTGGGCTTCTCATGCCTGTTGATCAACAGGCAAAGAAGGCAGTTACTGTATTGGCTGATGAGATTTATCCTGATTATCAAGGAGAAATAGGATTGATATTATATAATGGAGGTAAATCAGTGTATGTCTGGAATACAGGAGATCCCTTACGGCGTCTCTTAATACACCCATGCCATGGGAGTAAAGTCAACAGAAAACTCTTGCTGTTGTTAGATGCCGTAGAGTTGGTTCCAACTCACAGCAACCCTGTGTACAACAGAACGAAACACTGACCGATCCTGTCCCATCCTCACAATCGTTGCTATGCTTGAGCCCATTGTTGCAATCACTGTGTCCATCCATCTCATTGAGGGTTTTCCTCTTTTTCACTCTCTACCAAGCATGATGTCCTTCTCCAGGGACAGATCCCTCCAGATAACAAGTCCAAAGTATGTGAAATGAAGTCTCGCCGTCCTTGCTTCTAAGGAGCATTCTGTCTTCTTCCAAGACAGATTTGTTCATTCTTCTGGCAGTCCATTGTATGTTCAGTATTCTTCACCAACTCCATAGTTCAAAGGCATCAATTATTTGGTCTTCCTTATTCATTGTCTAGCTTTCACATGCATATGAGGTGACTGAAAAGACCATGGCTTGGGTCAGGAGCACCTTAGTCCTTAAAGTGACATATTTGCTTTTTAACACTTTAAAGAGGTCTTTTGCAGCAGATTTGCCCAATGCAATGTGTAGTTTGATTTCTTGATTGCTGCTTCCATGGGTATTGAGGACCCAAAAAAAACAAAATCCTTGGCACTTGGTTTTTCATACAAGTTTAGGAACTCCTTGTCTATTCCTATCTTGTTGAGAGTTTTTTTCTTTTTTTTAAATCATAAAGGGGTATTGGATTTTATTAAATGCCTTTTCTGTGTCTCTTGAGGTGATTATGTAGTTCTTTTCCTTTGTTCTGTTAATATGGTGTGTTATATTGAATGATTTTCTAATGTTGAATGGTACTTGGGTTTTTAGAATAAATCTCACTTGGTCATGGTGTAAATTCTTTTAACATGTCATTGGATTCTGTTCCCTAGTATTTTGTCCTGAATTTTTGCATCAATAGTCATGAGGGATACTGATCTGTAGTTTTCTTGCGATGTCTTTGTCTGGCTTTGGTATCAGGGTAATGCTGGCTGCGCAGAATGAGTTAAGGCAAATTTCATTTTTTAATGATTACTGGGAATTGTCTCAAAAACTGTATACATATTTTATGCATTATTTAAGTTTAAACTTGTTTCCTAGTGCCTTAAGTTACTATTTTGTGTGCCTGTGTGTGCAGGTGCTCAAGCCATGTGTCCGTGTGTGCATCCATGTGAATGCTGAAGACAAAATGACATTAGCTCTAAACTTAGATTACTTAAGTCTTAATTATATCCTATTACTATTTTTATTTAATCACAAATTTAATCTTCCTGTTTTTCTCCTCGAACTTTATAAATAGCTTAAGTGTTCAAATATATTCTTTTATTGTTTGATATTGTACTGTCCTGCTGGACCACCAGTTTGGGCAATTCCAAAGGCAGGAGATGGGATGGCAGGCAATGAAATGGCTCCTACCTGCCCTCACAACTGTTCGGTGTGGATCTTGAAAAATGAGGCACTAGAAGACTTGTTGATCAGTCCAAAGCCTTTAATTGTTGTTTGGTGCTGTTGAGTCTGTTCTGACTCAGTTCTGACTCATAGCCACCCTATGTATAACAGAATGAAATGTTGCTTGGTCCTGTGCCATCCTCACAATAGTAGCTATGTTTCAGTTCACTGTCGCAGCCACTGTGTCAATCCATCTTGTTTAAGGTCTTCCTCTTTTTCGCTGACCCTCTACTTTACCAAACACGAAGTCCTTCTCCAGGGACAGATCCCTCCTGATAACATGTCCAAAGTATGTGAGATGTAGTCTTGAAATCCTTTTTTAGAAGGAGCATTCTGGTCGTACTTCTTCCAAGATAGATTCGTTCATTCTTTTGGAAGTCCACTGTATATTCAATATTCTTCACCAACACAATTCAAAGGCGTCAATTCTTCTTTGGTTTTATTTATCATCCAGTTTTCACATGCATATGATGCGGTTTAAAACATCATGGCTTGGTCAGGCGCACCTTAGTCTTCAAGGTGATATCTTTGCTTTTTAACACTTTAAAGGGGTCTTTTGCAGCAGATTTGCCCAATGCAATGCGTTGATTTCCTGACTGCTGCTTCCATGGGTGTTGATTGCGGCGCCAGATAAAATGAAATCCTTGACAACTTCAATCTTTTCTCCATTTATCATAATGTTGCTTATTGGTTCAGTTATGAGGATTTTTGTTTTCCTTATGTTGAGGTGTAATCCATACTGAAAGCTGTGATCTTTGATCTTCATCAGTGGTTCAAGTCCTCTTCACATTCAGCAAGGAAGGTTGTGTCATCTGCATATTGCAGGTTGTTAATGAGTCTCCCTCCAATCCTGTTGCCCCATTCTTCTTCAGAAGATTATCTGGTCAGCATAGAGATTGGAGATTGAATAGGTATGGTGAAATGATATAAGCCTGATGCGTACCTTTCCAGACTTTAAACCACGCACTATCCCCTTGTTCTGTTTAAATGACTGCCTGTTGATCCATGTACAGGTTCCTCATGAGCACAATTAAGTGTTCTGGAATTCCTATTCTTTGCAATGTTATCCATAATTTGTTATGATCACAGTCTAATGCCTTTGCATAGTCAATAAAACACAGGTAAACATCTTTCTGGTATTCTCTGCTCTCAATCAGGATCTATCTGACATCAGCAATGATATCCTTGGTTCCATGTCCTCTTCTGAATCCAGCGTGAATTTCTGGCAGTTCCCTGTCGATATACTGCTGAGGCCACTTTTGAATGATCTTCAGCAAAATTTTACTTGCGTGTAAGATTAGTGATACTGTTATAATAATTCCTGCATACGGTTGGATCACCTTTCTTGTGAATAGGCATAAATATGGATCTCTTCAAGTCAATTGGCTAGGTAGTCTTCCAAATTTCTTGGCACAGATGAGTGAGCACTTCCAGTGCTGCAACCTTTTGTTGAAACATCTCAATTGGTATTCTGTCAATTCCTGGAGCCTTGGTTTCTGCCAATGCCTTCAGTGCAAGTTGAACTTCTTCCTTCAGTACCACTGGTTCCTGATCATATGCTACCTCCTGAAATGGTTGAACATCAATCCTTTTTGGTATAGTGAATCTGTGTATTCCTTCTATCTTCTTTTGATGCTTCCTTCATCGTTTAATATTTTTCTCATAGAATCCTTCAATATTGCAACTCGAGGCTTGAATTTTTTCTTCAGTTCTTTCAGCTAGAGAAATGCCAAGCGTGTTCTTCTCTTTTGGTTTTCTATCTCCAGCTCTTTGTACATGTCGTTATAATACTTTACTTTGTTTTCTCAAGCCACTGTGTGAAATCTGTTCAGCTCTTTTACTTCATAATTTCTTCCTTTTGCTTTAGCCACTCAACATTCAAGAGCAAGTTTCAGAGTCTCTTCTGACATCCATTTTGGTGTTTTCTTTCCTATCTTTTTAATGACCTCTTGCTTTCTTCATGTATGATGTCCTTGATGTCATTCCACAACTCGTCTGGTCATCAGTGTTCAATGCATAAAATCTATCCTTGAGATGGTCTCTAAATTCAGGTGGGATATACTCAAGGTCATACTTTGGCTCTCGTGGACCTGTTTTAACTTTCTTCAGCTTCATCTTGAACTTACATATGAGCAATTAATGGTCTAGTCCACAGTCGGACCCTGGCCTTGTTCTGGCTGATGATATTGAGCTTTCCCATTGTCTTTTTCCATAGATGTAGTCGATTTGGTTCTTGTGTATTACATCTGGTGACATTCACATGTATAGCCGCCATTTATGTTGTTGAAAGGAAGTATTTGCAATGAAGAAGTCTTTGGTCTTGCAAAATTCTATCATGATCTCTGGCATCACTTCTATCACCAAGACCATATTTTCCAACCACCAATCCTTCTTCTTTCCAACTTTTGCATTCCAATCACCAGTAACTATCAATACATCCTGATTGTATGTTTGATCAATTTCAGACTGCAGAAGTTGGTAAAAATCTTCAATTTCTTCATCTTTGCCTAGTGGTTGGTGCAGAAATTTGAGGAACAGTCATATGAACTGGTCTTCCTTGTAGGTGTATGGATATCGTCCTATCACTGACAGTGTTGTACTTGAGGATAGATCTTAAAATGTAGAGTCAATTACAATTCATAGTGACCCTATGTACAAAACAAAACATGGCCCAGTCCTGTGCCTTCCTCACAATCTGTTATGCTTGAGCCCATTGTTGCAGCCACCGTGTCAATCCATCTTGTTGAGGATCTTCCTCTTTTTTGCTGACTCTCTACCAAGCATGATGTCCTTCTCCAGGGATTTACCCCTCCTGATAGCATCCCAAAGTATATGAGAAGTAGTCTCACCATCCTTGCTTCCAAGGAGCACTCTGTTCGTACTTCTTCCAAGACAGAGTTGTTCATTAGACGGTCCATGGTATGTTCAATATTCTTTGACAACACAATTCAAATGTGTCAATTCTTTGGTCTTCCTTCTTCATCGTCCAGCTTTCACAGGTATATGAGGTTGTTGAAAACACCATGGCTTGTGTCACGCACACCTCAGTCTTCAATGTGACATCTTTGCTTTTCTACACTTTAAAAAACGTCTTTTGCAGATTTGCCCAATGCAATGTGTTGTTTGATTTCCTGACTGCCACTTCCATGGGTGTTGACTGTGGATCCATGTAAAACGAAATCCTTGACAACTTCAATCTTTTCTCAGTTTATCATGATGTGGCTTATTGGTCCAGTTGTGAGGAGTTTTGTTTTATGTTGAGGTGTAATCCATACTGAAGGCTGTGGTCCTTGATCTTCATCAGTAAATGCTTCAAGTCCCCTTCACTTTCAGCAAGCAATCATTTCAGGAGGTAGCATATGATCAGGAATTGGCAGAATACCAATTGAGATGTTTAACAAACAGATGCAGCACTGGAAGTGCTCACTTGTCTATACCAAGAAATTTGGAAGACAGCTACCTGGTCAACCGACTGGAGGAAATCCATATTTATACCTGTTCCCAAGAAAGGTGATCCAACTGAATGCCAAAATTATTGAATAATATCACACACGAGTAAAGTTTTGCTGAAGATCATTCAAAAGTGACTGCAGCAGTATACTGATAGGGAACTGCCAGAAATTCAAGCCCAATTCAGAAAAGGACGTGGAACCAGGGATATCATTGCTGATGTCAGATGGATGTTGGCTGAAAGAAGAGAATACAAGAAAGGTGTTTACCTGTTTTATTGACTATGCAAAGGCATTCAACTGTGTGGATCATAACAAATTATGGATAGCACTGCAAAGAATGAGAATTCCATAACATTTAACTCTGCTCATGAGGAACCTGTACATACATGGATCAAGAGGCAGTCATTCGAACATAACAAGGGCATACTGCATGGTTTAAAGTCCAGAAAGGTGTGCAGCAGGGTTGTATCCTTTTACCATACCTATTCAATCTGTATACTGAGCAAATAATCCAAGAAGCTGGACTATATGAAGAAGAATGGGGCATAAACAACCTGCAGTATGCAGGTGATACAACCTTGCTTGTTAAAAGCAAAAAGGTGGGAACTACCAAAATTTGCATCAATGGATAAAGGGAAAAACAAAATTTGGTACATACATACAATGGAATACTACTCAGCCATAAAGGGAAATGAAGTCCTGATGCATGCTACAACATGGATAAACCCTGAAGATGTTATGCTGAGTGAAATAAGTCAATCACAAAAGAAGAAATGTATGATTACACTTATATGAAGTAAGAAGAGTAGGTAAATTTGTAGAGATCAGTGGTTAACAGTAGTCACCAGGGGCAGGAGGGGGGTGGAGAAATCATGCTCTGGGAAGTAGTGAGTTTTTGTCTATGGTGATGGGAAAACTGGCATCAGTTAAGAGTAATGGTTGCACAACTTGACTAATGTAACTGGTATCACAAAGCTGTATACCAGAAAAAGGGCAAATTGGCAAAGGTTGAGTTACATATAATTTTCCAATAACAGCACCCCCCACACATCAAAAAAAGAGAGGCTGCAGCTGCTAATAATACTTAGGTACAACAAACATCTCATGGGATTGTTTTCCTTGATTTGAAACTTTAGGGCCATAGTTTCGTGGGATAGTCCATCAACTGGCCTAGTATTATTTCTAGAGTTTCTGTTCTACTTCCTAGTTCAGTGAGTAGTGCCTGGGGTCTTCAAAGATTGTGAGCGGCCATCCAAAATACAACAATTGGTTTCTATTCAGCTGGAGCAGAAGAGAAAGGAGACTCAGAAAATGGAGAAGGAACTGGACTGCAGGTCTAATTGCCTCCATGAACTACAGCCTCCTATAACATGAGACCAGAACTGTATGATGCCTGGCTACCATTACTGAACATTTTGATCAATGACTGAATACATGGATCCTGATCAAAAAGGGAAAAATGTAAAACAGAATTTCAAATTCTTATGGAATCCAGACTGGACTCATTGAGACTGGAAGAATCCCTGAATCTATTTCCTTGAAATAATCTTTAAATTCTGAACTGAAACAATCTCCTGAAATCATCTTTAAACCAAACAATTTTGCTCAATTTCTAAAGAATGTTTGACTTGAACAGTGGATCCTTTTAAAGACTTATCTGTATGAGATCAAATTGAAAACAGTAACTCTAAAGCATAGATGAGAAGTTCAGGGGGCAGTGAGCCAATGTTAATGGTGGTGAAACAATTTGGGTAGAGATAGTGACACAACCTGAAGAAAATAACCAATGTCACTGTAACTGACAGGGTTAAACTGTTCCCCCTCCTCCCATCACACTCACGCTTTGTAAGCTGCTAAGGCATTATGTGTAGCAGCCCAAGGCCATTCTACTTCTCTGCTCAAGGCTGCTTCACTATTGGCAGCCACCCCTCCATTCATATATGAGCAATAAGCCACAAAGTTGTCCTTAGATAAACTTCATGTGTCATACCTTCCAAAACACAAGCCCCCAGCTGCCCTATTGCAACCCCCACTATACCCCATATATGTTAATTAGTTCCTGGAATCCCCTGCCTATTTGCAGAAGCTTTATGAATTATACATAAGTTCCCTGTCCTGAAACCTATAACTGCCCTAGAATCCCCAACCTCAGGGAGCTTAATTTGAGACTTAGTCTCTGAGGTCCTTGCTTGACAGGCTTGCAATAAAGTTTACTTTCTCAAAGACCTAGTATCTCTCACCTGACTTGAGGAGTCACACCAGGCAGGACATACCCTCGTGTTACATCACTGAACTCTACATGTAGACACTGTTGAATGGGAGTATATTTTGCTGTATACATTTTTAACACAAATAAATATTCTAAACTAAGAGAGTGGGGGGGGAAGATCAGCAGTGTCTTAGTCATCTAGTGCTGCTATAACAGAAATGCCACAAGTGGATGGCTTTAACAAAGAGAAATTTATTCTTTCACAGTCTAGTAGGCTAGAAGTCCCAATTCAGGGTGCCAGCTCCAGGGGAAGGCTTTCTCTCTGCTCTGGAGCGAAGGTCCTTGTCATCAATCTTCCCCTGGTCTAGGAGCTTCTCAGCATAGGAACCCCAGGACCAAAGGACACACTCCGGTCCCTGTGCTGCTTTCCTGGTGGTATGAGGTCCCCATGTCTCTCTGCTCACTTTTTATATCTCAAATGAGATTAAGAGACAGTCTTGTAGATTCAGTTCTACCACATTAACATAACTGCTGCTAATCCTGCCTCATTAAATATCATAGAGATGGGATTTACAACACATAGGAAAATCACATCAGATGACAAAATGGTGGACAATCACACAATACTGGGAATCACAGCCTAGCCAAGTTAACACACAGCTTGGGGGGACAAAATTCAACCCATAACAAGAAGTTTCTAATAAAGGTAGATATACACACAACACAGCAATCCCACTCATAAGGATCTACATGAGAAAAAGGAAGACTTATATTCACACACATGAAAAATCTATGCTTGAATGCTTATAGCTGTTTTATTAACAAGAAAAAACTCAAATGTCCTTCCATTGGTGAATACACAGATATGTGTACACAATGAAATACTACAAAGCAACGAAAAGAAACAAATTTGATATATTTATCAAAAATGACTCTCAAATTCATTACACTAAATAACAAGAGCCAGAATGTAACAGCTACGTAGTGAATGAAATGTGTAGGGACAGTTGCCAAGAATGCAGATTGAGAGGAAGGTTTGATTAAAAAGAGGTAGCACTAGGAATATTTTTAGAGGGAAGAGAATTCTATACTGTCATTGTGGTACTGCTTATATGACTTGATCCATTTGTAAAAACTCTTTACTACTGTATATTGGAAAAGTGAATTACTGTTTTTAAATTTATATATATATATACAAAGAACGGACTAAAGAAAAACTGCAAATCAGGAAGAAGCAAAGTGACTACAGGAATCAATCTCGCCTGTGCAAGAGATTCACTGTTAATGTTCTAGTTAACATTAACAGTGTCCTGTTCTACAGGCTGGTTTTTCTGCATATGTATTTTATAAAATTGCCATAATCATGTATACACTATTTTATACCCTGCCTTTCAAACAACAAGCTATGATTGCCCTCCTACTGTGGACTAAACTTTTTCCCAAGAAATTCATTTATTGGAGACAGGGCCAAGATGGCAGAATAGTCAGACGCTTCCTGTAGTCCCTCTTACAACAAAGACCTGAAAAAACAAGTGAATCAATTATATATGACAACCTAGGAGCCCTGAACATCAAAGGCAAAGTTGAGGAATCAGACTGAGTGGCTGGGGGAGGAAGAGACGGTTCAGAAGCAGCGAAGAATTGTCAGATCTCACCCAGTGGGAGGCTGACACTCTTCGGGCTGGATCAGCTGGCATGTGCAGTGACGCAAGCAGTTGTACTCTAGAGGCGTTTTCCACATTAGGAGACACCGAGTGACAGACTACTTGGGCTGCCAGAACCAGTGAAAAGCAGCAATTAGAAAAAGATAAGTACATGTGTCTGACCTACTGCGTGGATCAAAAAGCACCCCTTTTGGGATAAAACTCCCATTTACCTGCCCCATCCCCATTCTGCACCAGGTCCCAGGGCAGCTTCAGGGACTGCCAAGTCCCCTGGGCCGGAAATAGGACCCATAATGTGCCCTGAGCCATTCTTCTAGCCTTGGAGAGGGAACAAATTAACAAACAGGAAAAAATAATCTACCAGTTCTTCTAAGCTGGGAACTCAGGGTAGGCACAGCTCCTCTCCAGCTCCTCTACCTAGGCATACATATAAAGGGTCCATGGACTTTGAATGCCTTTCACCCCTGCATAGACCTGTGTGGGCCCATTTCAACAGTGTAGGTCCTCATTGCCACAGTACAACAGGATATATACCTGAAGCCTAATTTCCACACTATCAGCTATATGATGAAGTGGCTAGTTCATGATATTTGACACTGCTCTGCCCATTAAGCAGGGTCCTCACCTACCCACATCAGGGGCCTGAGGACTGGTGACTCCACCCATGCCACCTAGCCACCTGTGACATGAGTCCAAAGATAAGTGGTGCCTCCCAGGCCTTACAGCCAACAGCACTGGGTACCCATAGTCTGGCTGCAAAACCAATTCACCTATGAGATCTAGGGAACAGGGACACACTTTACTCAAAGACACTCAGGGGCAGCCATCAGTCTCAGTCCCCTACCTTGCACAGCACATGACCCCTACTGCAGATACCTGTGCCTACACCAAACACCCTTGCCTGTCTAGGACTGTAGGTGAGAGCCTGCACCACACACCTGGTGACCGGCTATGTGGACACCAGAGCAGAATACATATAAGAAAAAGAAATACTGGGGTCACACACCTAGTGACAAACCTAACCACCTATTGACAGGACGTTAGAGATTCAAAAGCACCAATAATCAAACTAGCTCAGACAAGCAGCCTATTTGGGCATATCAAAACAAAACAAGAAGCTAAAATACGGTAAGCAAACATAAAAAATATAATAACTTATTGATAGCTTGGAAACAAAAATCAATATCAAATTGCATAAAATGTCAGACTATGATGGCTTCAGCAAGCTCCCAAAACAATCAAGAAATTTTCCAGAGGAAGAGCAGTTCTTGGAATTACTGGAGGTAGAATACAAAAGATTAACAGAATTGCTCAAGATATCAGGAAGGAGATTGGGCAAAACGCAGAATATGCGAAGAAACCTATAGGAAAAATTAAGATTATAGAAGAGCATATGACAAATTTAACAGGCTGCAAGAATCCATAGAGAGACAGCAAACAGAAATCCAAAAGATTAACAATAAAATTTCAGAATTAGACAACTCAACAAAAAATCCTAGGAGCAGAACTGAAGCAATGGAAGTCAGAATTAGTGAGATTGAAGATAAAGCACTTGACACCAACTTATTTGAGGAAAAACCACATAAAAGAATTTTAAAAAATGAAGAAACCCCAAGAATAATGTGGGACTCTATCAAGAGGAATAACCTACGAGTTACTGGAGTACCAGAACGGGGGGATAACAGAAAATACAGAGAGAATTGCTGACGATTTGTTGGCAGAAAACCTCCTTGATATGGTGAAAGATGAGAAAATATCTATCCAAGATGCTCATCTAACCCCACACAAGGTGGATCTCAAAAGAAATTCACCAAGACCTGTTATAATCAAACTTGCCAAAACCAAAGATAGAGAAATTTAAGAGCAGCTAGGGATAAACGAAAAGTTATCTACAAAGAAGAGTCAATAAGACTAAGCTCAGACTACTCAGCAGAAACCATGCAGGCAAGAAGGTAATGAGATGACATATATAAAGCTGTGAAAGAAAAAAATTGCCAGCCAAGAATTATATATCCAGCAAAACTGGGTCTCAAATAGGATGGTGAAATTACAGCATTTCCAGATAAACAGAAGTTTAGGCAATTTGTAAAAACCAAACCAGAATTACCAGAAGTACTAACGGGAGTCCTCCAGTTAGAAAATCTATAACATCAGATAACAACACAAGACTAGAACACAGGACAGAGCAACCAGATAAGAACCCAGATAGGAAAGTCATAAAAATAAATCAATGCTAAAACACTGTAAATAGGGAAACAGAGACATCAATATGTAAAAGATAACATTAAAACAAAAAAGAGGAACTAAAAAATGCAGTCATACAGCTTTCATATGGAAAGGAAGTCAAGGCAATACAAAGAAATAAAAGATTGGTTGAAAATAGGGGTAAATATTAAGATAACCACAAAGAAAACTAACAATCCTACAAATCAAAATAAAAAGCAAGAAAAACACTCAGCAAATACAAAATCAACAACAATGAAAAAGATGAAAAGAAAATACATAAAGAAAAACAACTCAGCACAGAAAGTTAAATGGAACAAAGAAACTGTCAACAACACAAAAAAAGACATCAAAATGACACCACTAAACATACTTCTCAATAATTACGCTTAATGTAAATGGACTAAATGCACCAATAAAGAAAATAGCAGAAGGGATTAAAAAACAATGCATCTATATGCTGCCTACAAGACACACAACTTAGACTTAAAGACACAAACTAAAACTCAAAGGATGGAAAAAATATATCAAGCAAACAACACTCAAAAAAGAGCAAGAGGGGTAATATTAATCTCTGACAAAGTAGACTTTAAAGTAAAATCCACCAAAAAGTATAAAGAAGGACACTATATAATCATTGAAGTGTCAATACACCAGGAGGACATAACCATAATATTTATGCACCCAACGACAAGGCTCCAAAATACATAAACTCTAATGGCATTGAAAAGAGAGATAGTTCCACAATAATAGTAGGAGACTTCAACACACCACTTTCGGTGAAGGGTAGAACATCCAGTAAGAAGTTCAATAAAGACATGTAAGATCTAAAAGCCACAATGAACCAACTTGATCTCACAGAAATATACCGAACACCACCCAACAGCAGCCAAGTATACTTTCTTTCCCAATGCACATGGAACATTCTCCAAAATAGATCGCATATTAAGCCATAAAACAAACCTTAACAGAATCCAAAGCGTTGAAACATTACAAAGCATCTTTTCTGACCATAAAGCCATAAAAGTAGAAATTGATAACAGAAAAAGGAAAAAAAAAGCCACACATGGAAACTGAACAACACCTTGCTCAAAAACTACTGGGTTATAGAAGAAATTAAGGATGGAATAAAGAAATTCATAAAATCAAATGATAATGATAATATATCCTACAATTGCCTTTGGGACACAGGAAAAGCAGTGCTCAGAGATAAGTTAACAGCAATAACAGCACACATCCAAAAAGAAAAAAAGGCCATAATCAAAACATTAACCCTACAACTTGAACAAGTAGAAAGAAGGCAGGAAAAGAAGCCATCGGGTGCCAGAAGAAAGCAAATAATAAGAATTAGAGCAGAATTAAATAACATAAATAGAAAAACAATTGAGTTAAGAAGACCAAAAGCTGGTTCTTTGAAAACATCAACAAAATTGATAAGCTGCTGGCCAAACTGACAAAAGAAAAACAGCACAAGAAGCAAATAACCTGAATATGAAATGAGATGGGTGATACCACAATAGACCCAACTGAAATTAAAAGAATCAAAACAGAATACTATGAAAAATCCATACTGTAACAAACTCGAAAACCTAGAGGAATTGGACAAATTTCTAAAAACTCACTACCTAAACTAACACAGAGAGGTAGAACTGAATAAACTTGTAACGAGATTGAAAAGGTATTTAAAAACTCCCAACCAAAAAAAGCCCTGGCCCTGACAGCTTCACTGGAGAATTCTACCAAACTTTCAGAGAAGAGTTAACATCACTACTACTATAAGTATTTTAGAGCATAGAAAAGGATAGAATACTCCCAAACTGATACTATGAAGTGTGCATAACCCTGATACCAAAACCAGGTAATGACACCACAAAAAAGGAAAATTACACACCAATATCCCTTATGAACATAAATGCAAAAACTCTCAAAATTCTAGCCAACAGAATTCAACAAACAACATATCAAAACAATAATTTACCATGACGAAGTGGGATTCATACCAGGTATGCAGTCATGGTTTAACATTAGAAAACCAATCAGTGTAATCCATCACATAAATAAAAGACAAGAACCCCATGATCTTATCAATTGATGCAGAAAAGGCATTTGACAAACTCCAACACCCATTCATGACAAAAACTCTCAGCAAAATGGGAATACAAGGGAAATTCCTCAGCATAATAAAGGGCATTTATAGAAAGCCAACAACAGAGAGACACTGAAAGCATTCCCCTTGAGAATGGGAACCAGACAAGGATGCCCTTTATCACCACTCTTATTCAACATTGTGCTGGAGGTCCTAGCCAGAGCAATTAGGCTAGAAAAAGAAATAATGGGCATCCAAATTGGTAAGGAATAAGTAAAAGTATCTCTATTTGCAGATGATATGATCTTATATACAGAAAACCCCAAAGAATCCACAAGAAAACTACTGGAACTAACAGAAGATTTCAGCAAAGTATCAGGATACAAGATAAACATACAGAAATCAGTTGGATTCCTCTACACCAACAAAGAAAACTTTGAAGAGGAAATCACCAAATCAATACCATTTACAATAGCCCCCAAGAAGATAAAATACTTAGGAATAAATCTAATCAGAGATGTAAAAGATCTATACAATGAAAACTACAATACACTACTACAAGAAACCAAGAGACCTGCATAAGTGGAAAAACATACCTTGCTCATGCATAGGAAGACTCAACATTGTGTAAATGTCAATTGTACCCAAAGCAATCTACAGATACAATGCAATCCCGATCCAAATTCCACCAGCATTTTTTAATGAGATGGAGAAACAAATCACCAACTTCATATGGAAAGGGAAGAGGCCCTGGATAAGTAAAGCATTACTGAAGACGAACCAAGTGGGAGGCCTCACACTACCTGATTTTAGAACCTATTATAATACTGCCACAGTAGTCAAAACAGCCTGGTACTGGTACAACAGATACATACACAAACGGAACAGAATTATGGATCCAGACATGAATTCACCCACCTATGAGCAGCTGACATTTGACAAAGGCCCAAAGTCTGTTAATTGGGGAAAAAACAGTCTCTTTAACAAATGGTACTGGCATAACTGGATATCCATCTGCAGAAAAATGAAATAAGACCCATACCTCACACCATGCACAAAAACTAACTCAAAAAGGATCAAAGACCTAAATATATAATCGAAAACGATAAAGATCAAGGAAGAAAAAACAGGGACAACACTAGGAGCCCTCATACATGGCAAAAACAGAATACAAACCATAAATAACAATGCATAAACACTAGAAGAGAAACTAGATAACTGGGAGCTCCTAAAAGTCAAACACGCTCATCAAAAGACTTCACCAAAAGAGTAAAAAGACAACCTACAGACTGGGAAAAATTTTTTGGCTGTGACAAATCCCATCAGCATCTAATCTCTAAAATCTACAAAATACTGCAAAACCTCAACAACAAAAAATTAAAAATGGGCAAAGTATATGAACAGACACTTCGCTAAAGAAGACATTCAGGCAGCTAAAAGACACATGAAGAAATGCTCACGATCATTAGCCATTAGAGAAATGCAAATCAAAACTACAATGAGATACCATCTAACCCCAACAAGGCTAGCTCTAATCCAAAAATCACGAAATAATAAATGTTGAAGAGGTTGCGGAGAGACTGGAACACTTACACACTGCTGGTGGGAATGTAAAATGGTACAACCACTTTGGATATCGATTTGGTCCTTAAAAAACTAGAAATAGAAGCACCATATGATCTAGCAATCCCACTCCTTGGAATATATCCTAAAGAAAATGAGCCGTCACACGAATAGATATATGCACACCCATGTTCACTGCAGCACTGTTCCCGATAGCAAAAAGATGGAAAAAACCTAGGTGCCCATCCACAGATGAATGGATAAACAAATTATGGTATATTTACACCATGGAATACTACATGATGATGAAGAACAATGAATCCATGGAACATAACATTCAGGAATCTGGAGGGCATTATGCTGAGTGAATTTAGTCAGTCACAGGACAAATATTATATAAGACCACTATTATAAGAACTCCAGAAAAGGTTTAAACAGAAGAAAACAATCTTTGATGGTTATGAGGGTGTGGAGGGAGGGGATATTTACAAACTAAATAGTAAACAAGAATTATCTTAGGTGAAGGGAAAAACAACACACTACAAGGGATGTCAGCACAACTGGACTAAACCAAAAGCTATGAAGTGTCCTGAATACAACCACTTTGAGGGACAGAGTAGCAGGGGCGGTGGTCTGGGGACCATAGTTTCAGAGGACATCTAGGTCAATTGGCATAACAAAGTTTATTAAGAAAATGTTCTGCATCCCACTTTGGTTAGTGACATCTGGGGTCTTAACAGCTAGTAAGCAGCCAAGATGCATCAATTGGTCCCAACCCACCTGGAGCAAAGGAGAATGAAGAACTGCAAAGACACGAGGAAAGTATTAGCCCAAAAGACAAAACGGCCACATAAAGATTCCATCAGCCTTAGACCAGAATTAGATGGTGCGTGGCTACCACCAGTGACCACTCTGACAGGGAACACAACAGAGTCCCTGATGGAGCAGGAGGAAAGTGGGATGCAGAACTCAAATTCTAGTAAAAAGACCAGACTTCATGGTCTGAGACTGAAGGGACCCTGAAAGACATGGTTCCCGGACTCTGTTAGCCCAAAACTAAAACATTCCTGAGGCCAACTCTTCAGACAAAGATTAGACTGGACTATGGGACATAAAATGATAGTAAAGAGTGTGCTTCTTAGCTCAAGTAGACACATGAGACTAAATGGGCAGCTCCTGTGTGGGGATGAGATGAGAAGTCAGAGAGGGATAGTAGCTGGTTGAATGGACATAAGAAATCTGGGGTGGAAAGGAGGAGTGTGCTGTCACAGTATAGGGAGAGCAACTAAGGTCATATAACAATGTGTGTAGAAACTTTTGTATGAGAGACTAACCTGAATTGTAAACTTTCTCTTAAAGCATACAGAAAACATTCATTTATCGATAGTACAGTACTATGATATGCAGCCAGGCATTTATTGAAAACTCCCTTCCTGGTGTATACTGACACTTATAGACTTTCAGTATTTTCACTATCACTAGGATCAATGGAAAGAGCCCTGGTGACGCAGTGGATAGCCACTTGGCTGCTAACCGAAAAGTTGGCAGTTTGAACCAACCAGCTCAATCCACATTGTAATAATTCACATATTTTCTAAGAATTCCAAAAAAAACTTGTGTTTCCATGTTCCTTACATACACAAGATTTTTCAGAAGTATGACTTCTCACATATTTGATAGAGGTTATTAGTGAAGGCCTTCCTATATGCATGAAACCTCACATCTTGGAATGTACAGAGGGAAAAGGAAAAACTTTGCCATATCACACTCCTTACACTACAACATGGTCTCTCTCCCACGTGTTTTCTTTCAGGATTTTTTAAAAGATTAGAGGTTACAAAAAGCCTTCCAAAATTACACTTTCTTTCATTTGTACTTTCTGCCACATCTTCAAAAGGCCAAGAACTGAAGTCTCCCTTACTCCTTACATATGCAAGGCCCCTTTCCACCGAGTTCCTACATGTTTATTGAGGAATGAATAATAACTAAAGGCTTTCCCACATTCCTTACATTCCTAAGCTTTCTCTCGACTGGAAATTCCTTTATGGTTAGTGACGTACAAACACTAAAGCTTTCCAACATTATGCTCAAGGCCTCTCTAAAATGTACACTGTTCTATGGTGAGGGATGGGGACCAAATAAGGCTTTCCTACATTCATTACCGTTCGTAAGGTGTCTGTAAAAACAGTATGGTGTTAGAAGCCATCTTCGATACTTCACGGGGAGCAGAGAGAATCACTGTCATCATCAACCCAAAGACCAAATCTGATTCCTCCAAAGACCAAATCTGATTCCTCCAAAGACCAAATCTGATTCCTATTAGGTGGAAGACAAACATTACCTCCACCCTCCAGTCTTTTTACCAATTCTGACACCAGTCATGCCTCCCACAGCACTCTACTTCTCTCCTGGGTTCAATCATTCCCTGCAATAGCACACAGAACTCAGAGACCATATTCACAATTGAGGTTTACTAAGTTAACAAGTTACAATTTAAAATCAGTATAAATATGGAGGTAACAGAAACAGCTCAAGAAACAGTTCTTCAAATAGGAGTTTCTTACTCTGCCTCTGGGCCCTGGTCAGGGTCTTGTTGCTGGTGTGCCCTGTTTAGACCTGATCTCTGCTGCCAGCCTCTGCACTGTTTGGGCAAGTATTACAGCTCCTTAACCATGCTGGTTAGTGCCCGGAGGCACTCTACTCTGTCAGGAAGCCTCTTATCCAAACAGGCTCAGCTCTCTCTTGTGAGTTGGCAAGCCCACTGTGGCTGCCTTGCTCTGGGGGCCAGGAAGCCCACTGTGCCATATTGTGCTGGTCTCCTGGTTATATTGCCTGTCAGTTGTGCTTGCCACTTGTCACTGTTTCCAGTGCTCCTCTTATAGCATTAAGCTCTGTCTCCTGGATCAAGAAGGTTCTAAGCACAAGGACTCCAGGTCCAAAGGATGTGCTCCCCTCCTGGCCAGTCTTCCTGATGATAGTGGGATCCCTCTACTCCTTCTGGGACTGGCTCTTCTTAAACCTAGTAGGATGGCAAAACTGACCAACCCCCTACAAGTGTTCCATGCACCTATTTGCATAGTCTCCCCAATCATTTTGTGGGAGTTAGAAGACCATAGCTAGAAAGCTCATATGACACCAATTTCCCGCACTGCAGGTGGTCTTCATTCTGCGATCTTATACGGTCAGTGATATATGAGAACTGACTAAAGGCTTTCTCACGTTCCTATCATAAGGTCTAACTTCATGGAAAGTTCTAACATGTTTACGGAAGGATGAGAAACAACTAAAGGGTTTCACACATTCCTTACACTCATAAGGTTTCTCTCCAGTATGAGATCTTACATGGTTAGTGAGGTGTGAGGACTGAAAAAAGGCTTTCCCACATTCCTTACATTTATATGGCCTCTCCCCACTGTGCGTTCTTATATGTTCCGTGAGGTGTGAGGACCGAATAAAGGCTTTCCCACATTCTTTACATTCATAAGGCCTGTATCCATTGTGAGCTCTTATATGGCCACTGAGATATGAAAACTGACTAAAGGATTTTCCACATTCCTTACATTCATAAGGCTTCTCTCCACTGTGAACTCTTACATGTCTAGTGAGTCGTGAAAACTGACTAAAGGCTTTTCCACATTCCTTACATTCATAAGGCTTCTCTCCACTGTGAATTCTTACATGTTTAGTGAGTTCAGAAAAATGCTTAAAGGCTTTCCCACATTCTTTACATTCGTAAGGCCTCTCTTCACTGTGCGTTCTTAAATGGGTAGTGAGGTGTGAGGACCGAATAAAGGTTTTCCCACATTCCTCACATTCATAAGGCCTCTCTCCACTGTGAGATCTTATATGTGTAGTAAGAGATGAAGAACAGCTAAAGGCTTTCCCACATTCCTTACATTCATAAGGATTCTCTCCACTGTGAACTTTTACATGTCTAGTGAGTTCTGCAAACTGCTTAAAGGCTTTCCCACATTCTTTACATTCATAAGGCCTCTCTTCACTGTGCGTTCTTATATGGGTAGTGAGGTGTGAGGATCGAGTAAAAGCTTTCCCACATTCCTGACATTCATAAGGCCTCTCTCCACTGTGAGATCTTATATGTGTAGTGAGAGATGAGGAACAAATAAAGGCTTTCCCACATTCTTTACATTCATAAGGCCTCTCTCCACTGTGAGTTCTTATATGTCTAGTTAGATCTGAGAAGTAACGAAAGGCTTTCCCACATTCCTTACATTCATAAGGCTTCTCTTCACTGTGAGTTTTTATATGCTTAGCCAGGGATGAGGAACGACTAAAGGCTTTCCCACATTCCTTACATTCAAAAAGCCTCTCTCCACTGTGAGTTCTTATATGTCTAGTGAGGCTTGACAGATAAATAAAGGCTTTCCCACATTCTTTACATTCATAAGGCCTCTCTCCACTGTGTGTTTTTATATGTTTAGTGAGATCTGAGAAATAACGAAAATCTTTCCCACATTCCTTACATTCATAGGGCCTCTCCACACTGTGAGTTCTTATGTGTGTAGCAAGGGATGAGGAACAACTGAAAGTTTTCCCACATTTCTTACATTCAAAAAGTCTCTCTCCACTGTGAGTTCTTATATGTCTAGTGAGGCTTGAAAGATAACTAAAGGCTTTCCCACACTCCTTACATCCGTAAGGCCTCTCTCCACTGTGAATTCTTATACGCTTAGTGAGGGATAAGAAACAATTACAAGGTTTCCCATAATCCTTACATTTACAAAGTTTCTCTCTCACACAGGGTTTTAGGTAAGAATGACAAATGCAGTCTTCTCCACATTCCTTACAATGATAAGGTTTGTATCCAGTGTGAGATTTGATGTGATACTTAAATGATAAATGATTGATGAAGGTTTTTCCACATTCAAGGCATTCAAAAGGATTTACTCCCGCAGATGTTCTTTTGAGACTAGTAAGATTTCCAATCCAGCTGAAATTTTTTCCACACTGATTGCCTTCTTCACCTTTATTTACTTTACCATCTTTATTTTCATAGAGGCTCTCTACTGTACATGTTCTGTTAAAAACAGGAAGAACGTTGTTAGAATTTGTTACCATTTCACAATTACCATACACAGTGAATGTGTATACTTTCTGCCGAGTTGTCTCATACTGCATAACTTGAATCATCTAACAGAGAGCACTACTGTTACTGTCACCCAAAAGCAAACTTGAGTAGATTCCGACTCATAGTGACCCTGTTGGACATAGTAGAACTGCCCCATAGGGTTTCCAAGGAGTAGCTGGTAGATTCGAAACTGCCAACCTTTCGGTTAGCAGCCAATTTCTTAACCACTGTGCCAATAGTTTTTCTAAATAATGAGTCTTTCTGATAACTGGGTACAAATTAAGTATGTTTCAAATAATATCTGATACACATTTATGTATTGCATTGTAAAAATTACATGAACTCACCATTTAAGAGTTCATTATACACACATTTTAGAGCTAGTTATATATGTACACACACATGCACAAATATCATGACATCTTAAGACTATCCTGAAGGATCGCTCATTGTCATGTGAAAGATACTCACTTCAAGTGCCTTCCTTGGTTGTTGTACTGATGTATACTGCCATGGAATTCACAGATTTCTCCTAACACAGAGGACCAGGAGTCACTCTTTACGGATAAGGCTTGTTCATTATTATCCTGTTTAAAAACTGACCCGATAATTTTAAGTGCAGTTTCACAAAATAAAACAGTGAGAACATTTTATGAGGAACAAGGCACATAAAACAAAAACAGACTTTGAAGTATTTGGCTGTTACATGACTTTGGCAATGGTTAAGAGTAAGAAATTTACAAATAATTCTATAACAATTGAAAGTGATGGTTATATAAATAGGATGTCTTCATGAAAATAAAATAAAAAAACACTGCAAACAATTATGTGCGTTAAGATGATATTAAAAGAGGAAATGGTGGAAGTCTTTTCCCGCAAACACAGAAGGTATCGCGGGATTAATGAAAACTCAAAAAACTCAGCTCAGTTATATGTGTAAGTTCCACCTCCTCAGAGCAAAAGATTATTTTGAGTTGATTTCTTCAAATGTAATTCCATCCTAGCAGGGCTGGTCTTTCAAAGGATTCTTGCCTTCTTCCTTCTCCCTGACACTACAGCTCTGGATAAGTCCTATCTCTACTCTAAGATCTTTCTCTTCTTAGGGAGAAAAATTAGTGTACTTGATATGGTGCTCATGGAGAAAGGCAAATGATGAGAGGAGATAGAGAAGCACATTTCCCTGATGCTCAGCTAATAGTCAATTTAATACATAAATTTTTACTTCCGTGGGGAAGCCACTAGAGTGTAAGCCCCATGAGAGCAGTGAAAACACCTGTCATGTTTGTCAATGTATTCCAATTCCTCAACCCAAATCCTACAAGAAGGTCGATGAAATACTCTGTTGCTGTCGAGTTGATTCTGAAGCTCCTTGCGATTCTACAGGACAGAGTAGAACTGCCTGATGAGGTTTCCAAGGAGTGGCTGGTGGATATGAACTGTCAACCTTTTTTGTTAGCAGCCATAGCTCTTTAACCACTGTGCCATGAGTACAATATATTTATTCAACAAATAAGTAAATAAGAAAAATGAAGCTGTGCTTACCTGAGTCCAGGTTACTGAAGGTTTCCATCATCACATCTCTGTAGAGTTTCTTCTGAGAAAAATCCAACAAAGCCCATTCTTCCTGAGTAAATTCCACAGCCACATCCTCAAAGACCACTGAGTCCTAAAACATCACACATATTCTGGATCAGCAAGGTACCATCTCCCCAATATGTGCAAAAGGATGGGTGAGGCTGACACTCCCGAGGAACTGAGAATTCATAAGGAGGTCATAAAAGGTTCTATATTCTACTCTAGATTTTGACCATCAGTGTTTTCCATTCATTAACTACATTGACCTCTTTACTGTTGGCATCTAATGTCATAGATTTAACAATATTTCTAACATACTGCACTTATCTCCCCACAGATTAACTATGACCTATCCAATCTTATTCCTCTCTATATTTATAGTTCAGAACAGGCAGAAAACATAGCAGAAAGGAAAGAAATTCTCTATGAAAGACCTATTTCCACATTCAGATAATCATTTCTTTATGGAAAAAATCAAATTCGCCTCCTTCCGTAAGATCAGCTGAAATACACAACAAAACATGAAGCACAGGGTGAAAGCAAGATGAATTATTAATAACTTAGAGTGAGAAACTGGCAGATTTTCCTGTTGATTAGACAAAGCAAGCATCAGAGCCTGGCTCAGATACGGCAAATAATTTGGGATTAACAGACTGGGAATTTAATACAACTATTCCCTATGGGGCATTTCTGTCCTATGGGGTCGCTATGAATTGGAATATACTTGACTGCAACAGGTGTGACGGTGATGATTCATATAAAAAGCCCTCCCATTGAAAAAGTAGACCACATGAAAGAACAGGTAATGTGAGCAGAGAAATGGAAACTCTAAAAAAAATCAACAGAAAATCCTGGAAATCAAAAATACTGTAATAGCAGGGTAGGGGTCTGGGGACCATGATTTCCAAGGACATCTAGGTCAATTGCCATAAAAAGTTAATTAAGAAAATGTTCTGCATCCTACTTCGATGAGTGGTGTCTGGAGTCTTAAAAGCTTGCAGTGGCCATCTAAGATGCATCAATTGGTCCCAACCACCTGGAATAAAGGAGAATGAAGAACACCAAAGACAAAAGGAAAGTATTAGACCAAGAGACAGAAAGGGCCACATAAACCAGAGACTTCATCAGCCTGAGACCAGAAGAACTAGATGGTGCCCGGCTACCACCAATGACTGCCCTGACAGGGAACAGAGAGTCCCTGATGGAGAAGGAGAAAGGTGGGGTGCAGAACTCAAATTCTAGTAAGAAGACCAGACTTAATGGTCTGCTGAGATGGGAGGAACCCCAGAAAGCATGGCCCCTGGATTCTCTATCAGCCCAGAACTAAAACAATTTCTGAGGCCAACTCTTAAGACAGGGATTGGACTGTGGGACATAAAGTGATACTCATGAGGAGTGTGCCTCTTAGCTCAAGTAGACACAAGAGACTAAATGGGCCGCTTCTGTCCAGAGGTAAGATGGGAAGGCAGAGAGAGTTAGGAGCTGGTTGAATGGACATGGGGAATCAGGGGTGGTAGGGAAGAGTGTGCTGTCACAGTATGAGGAGAGCAATTAGAGTCACATAACAATGTATGTATAAATTTTTGTATAAGAAAAAAAAAGTTGTCAAAAGAGAAAAAAATACTGTAATAAAAGCAAAGAATGCCTTTAATGGGATCAGCAATAGATTGGACATGGCCAAGGAAAAATCACTGAGTTTGAAGACAGGTCAGCAGTAACATGCAAAACTGAAATACAAAGAATAAGGAACAAAAAGGGAACAGAATATCCAAGAACTGTGAACAAAAAGGTGTCACAGATGCATAATGAGAATACCAGAAGAAAGAAAGAAAGTAAATATTTGAAGACTGGCTGAAATTCTTACAAAATTAATGACAGAAACCCAAACCACAGACCCAAAAGTTCAGAGACCACCACACAAAATTAATACAATAAAATTTATACCTAGATACATCACATTTAAATTGCAAAAAAAATGGAAAAGAAGCCACAGGAAAAAAACAGATCTTATCTACACAGGAGGAAGATTAAGTATAGCTGACTTGTATTGAAAAGCCATGCAAGCAAGAAGACAATGGAATAAAATACTAAAGGACTAAAAGACTAAAACAACCAACCTAGAATTCAGTGTCTAGTAAATTATCCTTTAAAAGTGAAGGAAAAATATAGCCATTCTCAGACAAATATTGAGGACATTTGTTGCCAGTATACCTGTCTTGCAAGAAACGTTAAAGAAAGGTCTTCGTAGAACAGAAGAAAATGATATTGGTCAGAAACTCGGACGTGTAAAAAGAATGGAAGAGCATTAGAGAAAAAAAGTAAAATATTTTACCTTTTTTATTCTTAATTTATCTAACAGAACAACAGTTTGTTAAATAACCACAGTAGATTCTAGAACTATTAACTGTACTCATGCAGAACCTGCACATAGACCAAAACGCAGTCATTCAAACAGAACAAGGAAATACTGCATGGTTCAAAATCAGGAAAGGTGTGTATCAAGGTTGTATCCTTTCACTACACTTACTCTGTATGCTAAGAAAATAATCAGAGAAGCTGGACAACATGAAGAATAGGGCATCAAGATTGGAGAAAAACTCATTAACAACCTAAGTTATGCACATGATACAACTTTGCTTGCCGAGAGTGAAGAGGACTTGAAGCACTTACTGATGAAGATCAAAGACCACAGCCTTCAGTATAGATTACACCTGAATATAAAGAAAACAAAAATCCTCACAACTGGACCAAGCAATGTCACGACAAATGGAGAAAAGACTGAAGTTGTCAAGGATTTCATTTTACTTGGAGCCACAATCAATGCCCATGGAAGCAGCAGTCAAGAAATCAATGCATTGGGCAAATCTGCTGCAAAAGACTTCTTTAATGTGTCAAAAAGCAAAGATGTCACTTTAAGGACTAAGGAGCACCTGACCCAAGCCATGGTGTTTTCAATCACCTCATATGCATGCAAAAGCTGGAAAATGAAAAGGAAGACTGAAGAAAAATTGATACCTTTGAATTATGGTGTTGGAGAAGAATACTGAATATACCATGGACTGCCAGAAGAACTAACAAATCTGTCTTGGAAGAACTAACAAATCTGTCTTGGAAGAAGTATAACCAGAATGCTCCTTAGAAGCAAGGATGGTGAGACTTCATCTCACATACTTTGGACATGTTATCAGGAGAGACCAGTCCCTGGAGAAGGACATCATGCGTGGTAAAGCAGAGGGTCAGTGAAAAAGAGGAAGACCCTCAACGAGATGGGCTGATACAACAGTTGCAACAATGGGCTCAAGCATAACGACAGTGAGGATAGCACAGGACCAGGCAGTGTTATGTTCTGTTGTACACAGGGCTGCTATGAATTGGAACTGACTCAAAGTCACCTAACAACAACAACACGATAGATTCAGTGATTATAACATATTGGTGAGTGAAATGAAGAACAGCAATGTTATAAGGGACAGGAGGGAAGAACTGGGAAAACTCTTTTAAGATACACTACTGGTGAAGAGGTATACTGTAATTTTTAAGTGGACTGGATTACTTATAAACATAATGCAAACTCTAGAGCAATCACTAAAAGAGAAAAAAATATGCTAAATGTGGAGAGAAAATAAAAATAAAATGATAAAATACAACAGAAGAGAGAATGGGTGGAACAAAAAAACACAGAGTAAGAAACAGAAAACGGTAACAAATAAGGTAGATATTTAAGAAATCCACATTACTTATAAAGACAGAAATACTAAAAGTAAAAGAATGGAGAGAAACAGGACTCAGGTCAGCAAGAAGGTAACATAAATAATTGCATGCTCTGTCCACCAGGAAACACACACACAGAGCAGAAAATATTCAACTTTGTAAGAACTTCAGAACCAGTCAGAGGTTTACAGCAACTAATCAAATACAGAGTCAAGAAAAAGGTGACTGCGAAATGGTAGGAGCTTTGTGGAATTTTCAACTTGCCCACGCCTCAACTGCTCCCTGGTTAGGTAGCAGTCTTATCATGGTGGCAGCCTGCAGTCCCAGAGTGAGCTGGAGAGAGCTAAAGGAAAACACGGACAAAACTAAAGGAAAACAATGTACAAACAAAATGAGAGAGTCCCTGGGTGGTGCAAAAGGTTAAGTGCTCAACTACTAGCTGGAAGTTTGGCAGTTTGAACCCACCCAGAGGCACCTTAGAAAACAGGCCTGGCAATCTTCTTCAAAAGGTCACAGCCTTGAAAACCCTATGGAGCAGTTCTACCACACTCATGGGGTTGGCAACTAACGATAATAAGAAAATGAAAATATCAATAAAGAGATATGAATTACACAAAGGAACCAAATTTTGGAACAATACAAAGAGTACAATAACTAAAATGAAAAATTCACTAGAGGAGTTGAATACCATATCTCAGTGGGCAGAAGAATCAGAGAACTTGGTATAGGACAATTGAAATTACTGTCTGACGAACAGAAAGAAAAAAGAACGAAGAAAAGTAAACAGAACCAGACATGTTTGCAGAGCACCATCAAGTAAACCAACATATGCATTACAGGTGTACCCAAAAGGGAAGAGAGATAAAAAAGGGCAAAAAGAGTATTTGTAGAAATAACGGCTCAAATTGTCCCAAATTTTATGAAAGACATGAATTTGCATATCCAAAAAGCTCAATGAACTCCAAGAAAGAATAACTGAAAGAGGTCCACACTGAGAGAAATTTTAATTAAACTGCTGAAAGCCAAAGCAGAGAGAATCTTGAAAAAAGCAAAAGAAGTGATACATGAAGGATTCTCAAAAAATTAAGGTATCATGGAGACAAGAATATAGTGTGATGACATACAGGCAGTCCATAGATTATGAATATCCAACTTATGGACAACTCATACTTGCCCTTTAATGTTATGTAAATTTGCCCTTACTTTGAAATGACTTGAAGCCTTTTCTTGCAGTAACGTAAGGCTTAATAAGAACCGTATGCACCTGTTCTGACTTACCTACAAATCTGACTTAAAGACAGAGTTAGGAACAGATCTCGTTTGTAACCTGGGACTACCTGTATTTAAAGGGCAGAAAAAAAAGAAACAAATACCTGTAAACCAAGAATTCTACATCTGCCGAAACTGTCCTTTACAAATGAGGGTAAAATTAAAATATGCCCAGATAAACAAAAGCTTAGGGAGTTTGTTCCCACTAGTCTTCACTTACAAGAAGTGTTAAAGAGAATCTTTCAGGCTGAAAAGAATAAAACCAAAACAAAAAACCACTAGACAGTAATGAGAAACTGTATAAGCAATAAAGATCTCCAGTAAAAGCATTTATATGTGAAAATATAAAAGTCAACATTATTGTGTTTTAAGTTTGTACTTCTACTTTTTATGTCATAACCCATTGCCGTCGAGGTGATTCCAAGTCATAGTGACCCTACAGGACAGAGTAGAACTGCCCCATAGGGTTTCCAAGGCTGTAAATCTTTATGGAAGAAGACTGCCACATCTTCCTCCTGCGAAGCGGCTGCTGGGTTTAAATGCTTACCTTTCAGTTAGCAGCTGAGGGCTTAACCACTATGCCACCAGGGCTCCTCTATTATGTCATACATGATTAAAATAACAAATGCATAAAAATATTTGTAAATTTGTTATTTGGGACAAAATGGATAAAGATGTAATTTGTGAGAAAAAAGGCAGGGAGATGGAGCTATGCAGAACCGAGGTTTTAATATACTAGTAAAGATGATACTAATCTAATTTAAATTATTATAAATCCAAGATGTTAAATGTAATCCACATGGTAACCACAAAGAAAACATCTAAAAAACATACCCAAAAGAAAATGAGAAGGGGAACAAAATACACAATGACCGAATTGAATGGAGAAATAAAATAGTTCTACATTCAGAACTGGAATCTTCAATATACCGCTTTCGATAATGAACAGAATACCTAGGCAAAAGATCAGTAAGAAAATAAGATCTGAGTTAACAGTATAAAACAACTAGACTTCACAGACATATAGAACACTCCACCCAACAAGAGCAGCATATACATTTTTCTCTAGTGCAAATGGATCATTTTCCAAGATAGACCATGTGTTAGGTCAAAAAACAAGTCTCGATACAATTCAAAAAGACCGAAATCATAAACTGTATCTTCTCTGACCATAATGCAATGAAACTAAAAAAGAAGGAAAATAAGAAATATCACAAATCTGTGGAAATTAAACAACAAACTATTAAATAACAAACAGTAAGTGATAAAAATCACAAGGGAAATTAGAAAATACTTAGAGACGAATAAAAATAAAAGCAAAATTTCCACAACTTCGGGGACAGTGCTCAGAGGGAAATTTATAACACTAAATGCCTACGTTACAAAAGAGATCTCTCAAATCAATAATCTAATATTACACCTTGAAGAAATAGAAAAAAGGAGTAAAATAAGCCCAAAAATACCAAAAGGACAGAAATAATTAAGACTATGGTGTGGATAAACGAAATACAGAAGACAGAATCAACAAAACCAGAAATTGGTTTTTTGAAAAGATCAATAAAACTGACAAACATTTAGCTAGACTGACCAAAGAGAAAAGAGGCAAATAACTAAAATTAGAAATGAATGTGAAGACATTACTATCCGACCAGACAGAAATAAAAAAGATTATAAGAGAATACAATGAACAATTATATGGCAACAAATTAGGTAATCTATATAAAACGGCAAATTCCTAGAAACACACAAATTACCTAAACTGACTCAAGAAGTAACAAGAGATTGA
Source organism: Trichechus manatus latirostris (assembly GCF_000243295.1). Lineage (NCBI taxonomy): Eukaryota > Metazoa > Chordata > Mammalia > Sirenia > Trichechidae > Trichechus > Trichechus manatus. The sequence continues at coordinate 434,344 of NW_004443993.1, forward strand.
ATCAGTAATCAACATTATCCCCAAAATGAAAGGACCAGGACCAGATGGCTTCACTGCTGAATTCTATGCAACATTTAAAGAAGAATATACATCAATTCTCCTCAAACTCCTCCAAAAATAGAAGAGGGAACACTTCCTAACACATGAGGTGAGCATTACTCTGATATCAAAGCCAGATACAGGCACGACCAGGGGAAAAAAAAAAAGACCAGTCTCCCCATGAATACAGATGTAAAAATACTCAACAAAATACTAGAAACCAAACAGTATATTAGAAGAATTATGCATCATGACCAAGTGGGGTTTATCCTAGAATGCAAGGATAGTTAAACATTAGAAAATTAATGTAATACACATCAATAACACGAAGAAAAAAAAATGCATGATCATTTCAACTGATGAAGAGAAAGTATCTCACAAAATCCAACACCCTTTGATGATAAAAATAATCAACTAACTAGGAATCAAAGGGAAATTCCTTAACCTGATAATAAGCATTCACGAAAAACCCACAATTAGCATCATATCAAGGAGTCCTTGTGGTACAGTGGTTAAATGCTCGGTTGTTAACCAAAAGGTCAGCAGTTCGAACTCACCAGTCTCTCAGTGGGAAAAAGATGCGGCAGTCTGCTTCCATAAAGATTTACAGCCTTGGAAACCCTATGGTGCAGTTCTAGGCTGTCCTACAGGGTCGCTGAGTCGGAAACGACTCGACGGCAGCTAGTGGCATCATATTCCAGTAGGAAGGGATTAAAGCTTCCCCCTTAAGATAAAGAACGAGACAAGGATGCCTACTTCCACACTAGGTAGATTCAACACTGTTCTAAGGAGCCAGAATGCTCCATAAAAGAGGATGGCGAGACTTTGTCTCGCTTACTTTGGACATGTTATCAGGAGGGACCAATCCCTGGACAAGGACATCATGCTCAGTAAAGTAGAGGGTCAGCAAGAGAGACGAAGATCCTCAACAAGATACACACAGTGGCTGCAACAATGGCTCAAGCATAGGAACTGTGAGAATGGCACAGGACTGGGCAGCGTTTTTTTCTGTTGTACATGGGGTCACTATGAGTTGGAACTGACTTGACAGGACCTAACAACTTTCAACATGGTACAAGATGTCACAGCCAGAGAAGTTAGGCAGGAAGAATAAATTAAAGAGATCAAATTCTGATAGGAAGTAAAACTATCTCTATTTACAGATGACATAATCAGATAAAAAAAATCCACAAGAACGCTACTAGACCTAAAAAAGATTTCAACAAATATGCAGACTACAATGTTAACAGTAAAAATCAGCTGTGTTTCTGTACACCATTAATCAGCCAGCTGAAAAGAAAATCAAGCAAACAATTCCATTTACAATAACATCTAAAAGAATAAAATACCTAGGAAGAAATTTAATCGAGGAAGCAAAAGGCTTGTACACAGAAAACATTGTAAAAAAACTGATGAAGACCTAAATAAATTAAAACATTCCATATCATGGATTGGAAGACTTAACATTGTTAAGATGTCAGTACTACTCAAAGTGGTATATAGATTCAATATAATCACCTTCAGAATGCCAATAGCCTTTTTTTGCAAAAAATGGCCTAGAAAATCCTCAAATTCCTATCAGATTGCAAAGGGTCCTGAATAGACAAAACAATCCTGAAAAAGAAGAAGTAGAAGAACCCACATTTCCTGAACTCAAAACTTAGAAAGCTACACTAATCAAAACGTGTCACACTGGTATAAGGACACACATGCAAACCAATGCAATAAAAGTGACAGTTCATAAACCCAACCTAGAGTCAATTTTCAATAAGGATAATAACATCATTCAATGGGGAAAGAAGAGTCTCAACAAAGATGCTGAGAAAACTGGATTTCCATATGCAAAAAAGGAAGAGAGACCCTACCTAACACCATATGAAAAGAAAACAAAAAACCACTAGTTGCACTCAAGCCGATTCCAACTCATAGTGACTTCATGTGTGTCAGAGAAGAACTGTGCTCCACAGGGTTTTCGGTGGCTGTGATCTTTCAGAAGCAGACTGACAGGTCTTTCTTCTGAGGTGCTCCTAGGCAGATTCAAAGTGCCAACCTTTTGATTAGGAGCTGAGCAGCTAACTGATTGTGCCACTCAAGGACTCCACCATATACAAAAATTACCTCAAAATGGATCATTCATCTAAATATAAGAATTAAAACCACAAAATTCATAAAAGGAAGCTTATGGCTAAATCTTCACGACCTTGAATTTGCTAGTGGATTGTCAGATATGACACCAAAAGGACAAGTAACCAAATAAAAAATGAATAAATTGTATCTCACCAAAATTAAAAATTTTGCACACCAAGGGATATTATCAAGAAAGGGAAAAGACAACCTCCAGAATGGAATAAGATACTTGTAAATTATATCTGAAGTGTTTACTATCCAGAGATATAAAGAACTCCTACAACTCAACAACAAAAAGAAACATTCCATTTTAAAAACAGACAAATAGACATTTTCCCAGAGAAGATATACAAAAAGCATGAGAAAAGATGCTCAATGTCATTAGTCAGTAGGGAAACAGAAGTCAAAACCACAATGAGATACCACTTCATATCCACTAGGATGGCTATTATTAAAAAAACAAACAAAAATCCCAAAAAACAGAAATAAAACATATTGCTAAGAATGTGGAGAAACTAAAAGCCTCATCCATTGCTAGTGAGAATGTAAAATGGTGCATCCACTGGGGAAAACAACTTGGTGGTTCCTCAAAAAGTTAAACACTGACCTAGAGACATGGAACGGAATGCCTGGCTGCCACAAACAATTAAGCTCTCGGCTACTAATCAAAAGGTTGGCAGTTTGAATGCATCTAGAGGAGCTTTGGAAAAAAGGACTGGCAATCTATTCCCAAAAGGTAACAGCCATTGAAAACGTCATGGATTGTAGTTCTCTCTGAACCTACACAGGGTCGCCATGAGTTGGAATCGACCTGACAGCAACTGATTTAACTGGTTAGGGATGTGAAGGAGTTATTCAAGGGGATATCTGGCAAAGGATTGTTCCAGAAAGAGGGAAAAGGCCAAAGGGGAGAATGTGCTTCACACGTTGTACTTAGAGCCAAATACCACTGTGAATGGGGCAGAGTAAGATGTGGGCGAGCAATAGTAGAGGAAGTTGGAAAGGTGACTGGGGTAGATGGATACATCATGTTCTTGGACATTTGTTGGCCACTGTAAAGTCTCTGGCTTTTGAATGAAATAAAGAGCAATTTCAGGCTTTTGAGCAGAGGATATTAATCTGATAGCTCTTAAAAGACGTTTGTGTAGGGGCAAATGTAGAAGCTGGTAGATCTGTTAGATGGTTATGGCCATAATCACGTAAGAAATGTTAAGACTGGAGTGGTGGCAATAAAAGCCAGTGTGCAAGGGGTGGTCCCTAGATATTTTAAAAGTAGACACAACAGAAGTTCCAGGTAGACTGAAGGCTAGGGTGCGAGAGAAAGAGGTGGCAAGGATGAGTCCAGGATATTTACTCATGAAGACTGAAAAGATGGAATGCATCAACATAGATGTGGAAACCTTCAAGGGGAGCAGATTTTCTGGGAAAGCATGTAGAGGTTACTTGGGGCTTGTTGAGACTGAAATAAGGATAAGACATCCAAATGGGGAAGATACAGAAAAAAAATATTTTTAAAAGAACGGTTTCAGTGAGGAAAGAATGTTCTTCTCAACATATGGTGCTAGGACACCTGGATTTCCACATGCAAAAGAATGAAGTTAATCCCTGTATGTTAAATCATGTACAAAACTTAATTTAAAATGTATCAATAATTTAAATATAAGAAAACCATAAAACCAATGTTTATAACAGTACCATAACAAAACTTCCCAAGTATCTTCAAAAAGTTGAATTGTTAAATTATTACAGTATATTCCATGAAGAGAACAATATACTGCAATTAAAGTGAATGAACCACCCATGGAGTCCTCCCAATGTAAACTGAACTAAAGGAAATCTCATTAAAAGTACATTCAGTGTTTTTCTATTTCATTACAACATAAAAAACATCAAAATTTAAATGTATATTAAAAAAAACCACTCATTGCTTTTGAGTCGATTTCAACTCATAACAACCCTATAGGACAGAGTAGAACCGTCTCAATAGAAGCAGACTGCCACATCTTTCTCCCAAGGAACAGCTGGTGAATTCAAACCACCAATATTTGTTAGCAGCTGAGCGTTTATCCACTTTGCCATCCGGGCTCCTTTCAAACATATCAATTTGAGGATATATAAGTAAGTGAAAAAATACAAACAAAAGCAAATAAATGATCCTCGCACATCAAAATATTGGTTACATCAAGGGCAGAGGGGGATTGTGGTTAAAAATCAACACAAGGCAGCGTTCAAGAGCGAGAGTATATCCATTACATGGCTGTTCACTTTATATTTTACTCAACTGTACACTTAGTATAAATTTACCTGTATGTATGTAAAAAAATTCTAATCAAATTTAGAAAAAGAAACAAAAAAACCCCAATCCTGTTGCCATCAAGTTGATTCCGACTGAGAGCACCTTGTAGGACAGAGTAGAACTGACCCCCACAGAGTTTCCGAAGAGTGGCTGGTGGATTTGAACTGCCGATCTTTTGCTTAGCAGCCAAGCATGGGCATATACAAAAAAATGAACACCAAAGAACATAGTGAAAAGTTCACTTTCCCAGAAAAGCAGATGAAAAACAAGGATATCCATTATTCCATTTCTATTCAACCATATCCTAGAGAATTTAAAAAGTACATTTCCCTCAAAAAAAAAAAAGGTAAACTGTTAAACATTTTAAAGGGAAAAAACCACAGCCCATTCCATTTTACAGGTATGTAATTATGTGATTATATATGTACAACCCCAAAAGAAATATATAGATTTTTATAGGACTGATTCTACCCCTGGTGGTGTGACGGTTAAGTGCTTGGCTGCTAACCGAAAGGTCGGTGGTTCAAACCCAACAGTGACTCCACCGGAGAAAAGACCTGGTGATCTACTCCCATAAAAGAAAGATTACAGCCTAGAAAACCTTATGGGGAAGTTCTACTCTGTCATATAGGGTCACTATGAGTTGGAATCGACTCCACAGCATGCAACAACATACACACTAGTACCAAGCAGTTGAAAAATTAACTTTAAAAGGATAGCATATTTTACTGAAAAAGGACCGAGGAGTGTAATTAAGTAAGTAAAAGATCCTAATAAAAAATTAGAAAACATTAAATGTCATCTAAGTTAACTAAAACAAATGAAAAGATAGAGTATGGTTTTAGAACACTGTTTTACCCAAATAAATCTTGATAAGATTTATTAAAATCTTATTAAGAACTTCTAAAAAACTCCAACCAATATTATTTTCTTAGAACTTCACAAAAAAATACTTCAAAAATTTATATGAAATTACAAACGTCCACAAGCAGCCAAGATATTCTAACTACACGGGTACTTGCCCAAACACACACACACACACACACACACACACACATAAATAACCGTGTGTGTATGTGTATAGCTACAATAAATCAGACAGCATAGTGTCAGTATAAGAATATACAAACAGATCAATGGAAAAAAGTAAATACTCCAGGAACACGCCCAAAACCAATACGGGAAGTTGAGACATGACAGAGAAAGCACTGCAGGGAATTGCCAGGAACTAGACACACTTTAATATGTGGTGTCAAGTCAACAAAGTATCTAACTGGAATAATTAATGCATTTCTACATACTCCACATACAAAAGTCAATTCCCAAAAGATTTTAAATGTGAAAATGTAAAATTATAACACTTTCAGAAGTTAGAAATGATTTTATGACATCAGAATAGAGAAAAATTTCTGAAATAAAAGTCATAAGGGAATAGATTGACAAACTCAACTATATTAAAATCCAGAACTATTAATCAAAAGGCAGCAAAAAGTGATTAAGCGCATAAGCTACATATTATGAAAAAAATTTCAACACATATAATGAAGAATGTATTTCCAAAAACTATAAATAAGCCATGTGGTGCAATGGCTCACTTTTGTGAGGCCTTTCTAGCCATGATCTTATAACTCTCACCCAAGTCATTGGGTGGGACTGTGTGACAGGGTAACTGTGGTCCACCAAAGGGATTGGTCAATTGTGCCATCCCGCTGGGTTTGAAATGAGCCACCCCAGAGGCCGGAGAGAGGATCCCACCACCACCAAGGAAGAATAGCCAGGATTCCTGCTCTGAGAAGCTCCTGGAACCAGGAGATAGAGCTGTAATCCTGAAGACAGTGAGACGCGGTGGCAGGAGACACTGGCAGAAGACAGTGCAGTGGGCTTCCCAGCCTATGGAACAAGAAAGCTAAGGGCCTTTGAGCAGAGGCAGAGCGAGAGGGGGAGGCATGCCTATGAGTACAGCTCAGAAGAGGCTGTCCTGACAGAAGAACTGTATTCTGAGGATTCCTGAAGCTAAGTTGTAACCTGTTACTTCCCTAATAAACCTCATAATCGTGAGTACTGTCTGTGTGTTTTGTGTGGCCATTGCAATGAATTATCCAAGCCAGCAGAGAAGTAGAGAGTGCTATGGGAGGAATGGTTGGTGTCGGAATTGGTAAAGATGATGGAGACTGGAGGCATGTCTGACCTCTGATTCATAGGAATCAGCCTTGGGCTGTTGATCTTGATTCTCCTTCCCCGTTGTAAAGTTAGAGGAGGTCAGACACTGCCGCAAGCCATTTTTACAAGCCCTAAAAAGTCAAAGAAAGATGAAATAATAGTGGGAAAATATGCACAGCCTTTCAATACTAGAGTACTTTAACTACAGAATAAAATTAAAGAAAGATACCATTTCATACCCCCTACAAAGCAAAAGTTATTTGATAATCCCCATGTTGCCAAGCAAATGAGACAAATAAAATACACATGCATACTATGTGGGAGGGAAAACTGGTAAACTACATTAGCATTTCCTAGTAAATTTAAACTTGGCTATGATGTGCAACTTAAACTTCCCTTCACTAGACAGTTATTGGGCAAGAGCACTTGGACTCTACAAGGAGAATGAACAGAGCAGCACTATTCACAAGAGAAAAAACTAAACTAGAAACAACTTAAATTTTGTAAGCTGTAAAATGGATAGGTAAATTGTGACCCATTCATAAAATAGAATACATACATAAATAGCAACATGGACAGACTAGCACTACAGACATCAACACGTATGAAACCCAAAAATACCATGAGGAAAACAAATTCACGAAAGAATCAAAAGAGTAACTGGATTTACAGAAAGCTCAAAAGATGCAAAACTCAATAGTATGTAGAATATATAGTTTAAAAATTAAGATTTCAATGGTAAAGCTACAATAATGGCAATAACAATAATAAAAAATTTCTAAAGTACAGATAGCGGTTATGGTGTTGGTGAAGAATACTCAATATACCATGGACTGCCAGAAGAAATAACAAATCCGTCTTGAAAGAAGTACAGCCAGAATGCTCCTTAGAAGCAAGGATAGCAAGACTTCGTCTCACGTACTTTGGCCATGCTATCAGGAGGGACCAGTTTCTGGAGAAGGACATCAAGCTTGGTAAAGTAGAGGGTCATCGAAACAGAGGAATACCCTCAATGAGAGAGACCGACACAGTGGCTGCAACAATGGGCTCAAACGATTGTGAGGATGGCACAGAACCAGTGTTTCCTTCTGTTGTACACAGGGTGGCTATGAGTTGGAAATGACTACATGACACCTAACAACAAAAACAAGTTACCTCCAGGTTAATGAGATCAGGACAGGACAGAACGGGAGGCTCTAAGAACCCCCCAAGTCCTATTTACAATCAGGTGTTTAGATTCGAGTTATCAAAATTTTACACGAAAACTTTCATGCACTCTGTTTATACTTATTTTACAATAAAAAGTTTAAAACATTTAAAACTTGAAAAGAAATAATTTGCATATATTAATTTTACCAAGTAATCTGACAGCCACTTCATTTTGATTTAACTTGTCTTCGGTCAGGAGGGCTTTTATATCTGACTTTTTTATACCTTAGAAATTTACAAATTTACATTTATATTCACTAGAGTGAGTTTTGTAAAAGGAAAATGTTAGAAACATTCCAAGTATTCATTCGTAGTGGTGAGGTTAAAAAAAAAAAAAAAACTAAGATTCACTAAATGCAATATTAAGGAATTCTATACAACTTCAGACTCAAGTTGTCTATATACTGTTATGAACAGATCTCCAGGATAATTTGTTAACTGAAAAAAACAAGTATAAATTCCAAGCTAGCTTTTGTATAACAAACTAGGGTAAATAAAAATTTGTTTGCTTGTATTTATATAAAGAAATACTAGCAAGATGCTTAAGAAATTTTACAATAAAGCTGCTTATCTAAAGGTAGCTAGAGGCAGTATGGTGTGGATGAGGATAAGGTTAGGAACAAGTCTTCAAAAGGACTGTTAAGTTGATATTGATATTTGAGCTTTAAAGGTACTATCTATTGGAAAACAATAATTCTACTTACAATCAAACTTGGTATTTAATGTGTTTCCTAGGAATTCCATTCATAAGTATAGATGCATGCAAGATATAATCACTTAGGGACTAACTGTTATGAAATGGTCTAATATAGTTCTGCAAATCAAAAATATTGTCAGAGCTCTGTGTTTAAACCCAGTAAACAGGGATATAAATCTGTACATTCATTCTGTCTCCGTCAGAAGGTTTCTACAATGGCTAGAAGAGTTAAAACATTATGAGTTCTAGCATAATATGGTAAATGTAATGGGAGTCCTTCAGATCCTTCTGAAAATTAAGTCGGCTTTAGAGTAACTTTTACATCAGTTAAAATAGGAATTTCCCTGTGTTTCAGAAGATTAATATCCACTAAAAAATTATCAGTAGAAACAAACTAATCCCAAAATTTGCTTCCAGTGGAAACTGTGACCCACAGAATTCACATACACCCACCTGCGGGGTTCCAGACATATCCAATAAGGGATCTTGCCCACAAAGGACTCTGGGATTGAGCAAGATTGACCAGACAGTAACCCCATCCATAGTTAGATAAGGACATTAACCAGACTCCTCTTTCTCCCTCCAAGAAGGTATTAGGTATCCCCTAAGAGAATGAAAGTAAAATTTTGCTGAAGATCTTTCAAAAGCAGCTGCAGCAGTACATCAACAGGGAACTGCTAGAAATTCAAGCTGGATTCAGAAGAGGACATGGAACAAAGGATATCATTGCTGATGTCACATAGATCCTGGATGAAAGCAGAGAATACCAGAAAGATATTTCCCTGTGTTTTACTGACTATGCAAAGGCATTCAACTGTGTGGATCATAACAAATTATGGATAACATTGCAAAGAATAGGAATTCCAGAACACTTAACCATGCTCATGAGGAATCTGTACATAGGTCAAGAGGTAGTCATTAGAACAGAACAAAGGGATATCGTGTGATTAAAAGTCAGGAAAGGTGCGCATCAGGGTTGTAACCTTTCACCATACTTATTCAATCTGTATGCTAAGCAAATAATCTGAGAAGCTGGATTATATGAAGAACACAGCAACATGAACAGATGAAGACTCATTAACATTTATTATGCAGATGACACAACCCTGTTTGCTGAAAGTGAAGAAGACTTGAAGCACTTACTGATGAAGATCAAAAACTACAGCCTTCAGTATGGATTACACCTCAACATAAAGAAAACAAAACTCCTCACAACTGGACCAATAAGCAACATCATGATAAACGGAAAAAAGACTGATGTTGTCAAGGATTTCATTTTATTTGGATCCACAAACAATGCTCATGGAAGCAGCCGTCAAGAAATCAAACAATACACTGCATTGGGCAAATCTGCTTAAAAAAATTTCTTTAAAGTGTTAAAAAGCAAAAATGTCACCTTGAAGACTAAGGTGCCCCTGACCCGTTCCATGGTGTTTTGAACTGCCTCATATGCATGTTTGCATATGTATTTATGTATATACATATATATATACGCACACATATGTATACATATATACGTACATATACACATACATATGTCAACAATATTAAAACTATATCCAAACTTGAGAAGCTACAAAACTTCGTCACTACTCCCCTAAATGACACTGAACATGAGCTTGCCACTCTCAGCGAAGAAACTGCTGTCTCGAGAAAGGTGGTGCTTCAGAACAGAATGGCTTTGGACATGACAATGGGAGCCCAAGGAGGCACCTGAGCTTTATTAAAAATTGAATGTTGTGTACATATTCCTGATAGTGCAGCCCTCGTAAACCACTCCCTTCTTCACTTATGAACCCAATTATATTGCATAGAACGTATGGAGGATGACACCTGGTGGACAGAGACCAAGGGGTGGTACTCTGGGTGGGGAACATGGTGGAAAAAATTACTATTTGGACTTCTTTGCATCATAATAGGTGGAATCATTTTTTGAATATCCTTATAATGCCAGTGTGGTGTACGTTTGCAAGGGTTTAATAAGGTAGAGAAGGGAGCCCTACACTCATTTCCCCCATCCTTGTAGGCTCAAGGAAGCTCGAGGAAGAGGTGTGCATATGAGACTGTTAAGAGCCAGCAGGAAAGGGATGGACTGTGGGGTGTTAGAAATATCCAATATGGATCCTGCCCACGATGGACTGAACAAGAGCGACTGACCAGACAGTAATCCTGTCAGTAGTTAGACAAGGACATTAACCAGACTCCCCTCCTCAGGGCCATCTGCCGCAACCCCCACCAGGTTTCAGACTTTACTTCCCCTCCCTTCCTCCTGTGGTGCTCCTCCTGCAGTGCTGGTATCACATTCTTTTCCCCCACTATAATGCACCCCCTCTTCGAGCATATAACTAGTAGACTAGAGGCCTCAGGTGCAGGCCAGTATCATGCCCTAAATTAAAGTCCAGCAGTTTGCTGCTTCACCCATGGGAATCTGCACTGCCCTTCTGCATCTGAATTTCCCCTAATTAAAAACCTTTAGTCCAATCAGCCTGGCTTCTGTTGCCTATTTTTTCAGAATACAAACCAAGCCTTTCCAAGAGTGTTTAGGGGCTACTCTACTCCCGTGACTCTGGATTACACCCGTGGTATTGCCCCCGACTACCGGCCAGGCAGGTTGATATCACCATCTCATATCTTGAGCTGCGTTAGCAAAAAAGAACACCTTTATTTTAGATTTTAATCTAAGACTGTGTTGAGGAGTCAAAATTTTTAGAAATGTAATACCAGCTCTAGGCACAGACAGCCTGGGAGGACAGGGACCTGGATTGGGTATCATGCTTCTCACACACCTGAAAGGCTCAAGCAAAACCATTCCCCACTGGAAAAAAATGATGGTTTTGGAGACTCCAGACATGATCCAGCTGGACTCACTCTCCTGACTTATTCCTTTGGTGAGGTCATGACAGTGCCAAGCCCCACACAGGACCCATAAAGAGTCAGGATTCTTCCCCTAATAACTCTTGCTCCCTTTCTTTACTCGATCACATTGTCTGAGAGACAGAGCTGTAGTTTCAGAACTGCACAGAAATGGCTCCAGTGCCTGAGGGAAGCCAAGAACACTGTTTGCAGTGGTGGGACAGGATGGCTCTGGAGGGCCTGGGGCTCAGCCTCCCCAGCCAGAACTGTACCATCTTCACACTCTGCTTAGGAGATTCTGTCATTCAACACACAGCAGTGAGGACCAGGGTGGGGATGTTAAGGACCCATGGTGCCAGCTCTGAGAGTCACATGTGGAAGGTGACCCCAGGCATCCAACGCTTGAAAAACCACATATGTGTAGAGGAAGGGCCCAGTGAAGGTGGAGCAGGGCCTTAGAAGTTCTCTTAGGATTTACCTGTGGTCTCCTCTGCCACCTTTTACCTCATAGAAGCAGCACAGAGCACACAGCAAGTCCCCCACCAAATCATTTTAGCCTCACCCCCTTATACTAAGAATTACCCAGTCCTCTGTGGTACTCACCATTTCCTGGCACAGCTTCTGGAAGTTAAGTGAATGTCCTCTCAGAGCCCAAGAAGCCACTTAAGAGGGATGGGAGTGGAAGCAGAGCCAACAGGCAGTCTGGAGGCAGATGAATGTTTGGTTCACACAGCCAGCCAGAGCAGCTGAAACCCTTACTTGCAGTAGCAAGGATGTGCAAGATAGTCTCCCTAGGAACCCAGCTGCCTAGACTGGACTAGTTCTCTCCGTGCCACCCTGGGACCTGAAATGGAAGAAGATGGGGAGGAGACAGTGTTGAGTAAGGAGGGAGTGACAGCCTTGGCCTTCAACTCTTTCCCTGGCAGGACTTCCTCCAAGCTCAAAGCAGGGCTTTACCCTGTGTCCACTGCATTTAAGGCAGAACAGGCTCTAGCCTTCCAGAGCACACACCTGCATTCTTCACACAGCTACACGAGCCTCTTTCTTTTGGCAACAAGATCACAGATGGAGGAATTTACTCATTCCAGAGCATGAGAAGCATCCATGGCAAGGCTGGAAAACCTGAACCTGATTTTCTCCAGGGACTCAGGGGGTCCAAGGATGAGTTAGTGTGTTCACCTACATAACTCTGCCCCTTGTGGATCAACACACACACTGTCATTTGATATCAACATGGGAGCATTTTCAGGCAGAACATATTTTTCAAGTTTGATCAATGCAGTCATCATGCTTTATGGATTTTTAATTACATGCAGTTAAATCAGTTCCCATTTCCCCCATCCCCATCCAGCTGACTTCTACTCTTTCAATTCTTGATCTCAGTGTAAATGTTCTCTCTCTTGCATGATCATCATACCAGGGTCTCCCCTTACAGTATTATCTTTCCTTTTATTATTTTCTCTATGAACACTAATTTTCATTTGCAACTTTAATTGTACGCGTACTATTTTCAGTATAAAGTGGGAACGTGTTAGATAGATACGTAGACTCGCAAACTACACGAATAACCAAAATGTAGTGCATTCATACAATAGAATATTATTCAGTAATAAAAACAAATGAAGTTCTGATAAATGCTATGATGTGGATGAACTTTGAAAACACTATGCTAACCGAAATAAATCAGATACAGAAGGACAGATATTCTACAATTCCACTTAAATGAAATAACTAGAATACGCAAATGTATAGACAAAATGGTTGGTTACCAGCAGCAGTTTGGAGGGAAGAGGGGGAATTAATGCTTAACAGGCACCGAGTTTCTGCTAAGGGTGATGGAAAAACTGAGAAACTGATAGTGGTGATAGTCGCACACATAGTGAAAGTAATTAATGTTACTGAATCTTACACTTAAAATGCTTGAAACAGCAAATGTTCTGTTGTATACCTTTTACCACACACAGAAAAAGATAGCATGAAATGACACCATTAAAACAAAAAAAAGAAACTTAGTTTCTAGGTCTGAGTGTATAGGTAAAAGGAGAGAAATGTAGATACTATGGGGATACAAGGAGGAAAGTGGCTATTTCAGAGATTTAATGCCAGCCTATTGTTGCCATTTTTGTGTGCCACGAAGTCTATTTCAACTTACAGTGAACCTTAGGCCTAGACAAATAAAATCGTATTTGAGCTACTATAGTATGGAAAGAATGGACTTTTTAAAGTAATTGGATCCGCATCACTCTGTTAAAAAAAAAAGGACAACTGCATAACAAAAATTGTGATGAACTATAATTCTAAATAGTAAAAATAATGAGATTTGCTAATGACATTGGAGTTAGCAATGATTTTTTCAAACAGCACACTTAAGATGCTTTAAATTTTTGAAATGATATATGCAGCTGCTGCTTGACTCTAGCATCTATACATTTTCACCTCTTTTGTCCTCTGTAAAATGATATACGTTTGTTGCTCTACATGCATTAGGTTTGATACACACATACTATCCTCATTCTACGTTATTACATTGGGTTTAAAAAGAAACATTCTCTAGTTATATTACAGATGCCATACATTATTTACTCATCAATTTAAGCTTTACGCATGCTCAAAATCACTTACCATAAATCACGACTTTCTAACAGTTGCACATTTCACATTCATTTAAACAAGAATACTTCCTAAAATAATCATTACAAAAGATGAAATACTCTTTGCAACACTGTAGTGTCAATGACCCTCTAGAATCTGTTTTAGAATTTCGATTAGTATCATTTCACATGCCTCTCATTTTGCTCTCATTCTGCTCTCATTCTCAATATTCGCTGTTCTGACATTGGAAATACGTACGTCTTTTGCTCCAAGAAGCTTTCAACCTATTAAGAAGGGTGGCTCTTTAGTAGCAAAACTTGTGGCTGACTCGCCAGCATCCAATCCTGCACAGATGTTCCTGCAGCCAAGCATTAAGATCTTGGACAAACACTGGATGTATGATCTCTATAAATTGGTCATTGCCTATATTAAGCTTGTTCAGCCACGTCACATTTTACAGGAGATCAACTAGGTTTCGTCATACTGTTTCTCACACAATCATGACAAATCGTCTGTCTTACAGCCAAAGTGATTCCTCGAAACGTGCCTCTTATTAAACATTTTCCTCCTGAAATTGGGATAAATATGGTCCTAAATGCACGTACTGTTTCAACTCATGGTTCTTAATCTTCATTTAGCTTAAACACCTATAACCATTAAAGTTGGGGGGGGGGTATATGCCTCACCTTAAACTTACTGTTTGACCGGCAATCATTCACAAAAGTCCTGCTTTAATGAAGCACAGAAAACAAATCGGAGCAAGGTGAGCGGCGGACTGGAGCGGGGGGCAGGGCCTTTAGAATCAGGCCAACTACCCTGGGCCTCTATGAGGCCCGTGACTCTGCATTTCTCACAAACGCCCAGTGAAGCTGACACTGCTGGTCTGGGAACCAGACTTTTGCGAAGCGAGGATTTACACGATTTTACCTGTTAATGCACCGAGAGACAAAGTACAGCCCAGGCCGTGCAGAAGACAACCGCGGTCCAGGAGGGCATGGGCGAGGTGGCGGAGTTTTTGGACCGGGCGGTGGCCGCGGGAGGCCCTGGGCAAAGTGCGGCTACACGAAGTCGCGCGGCTCTGGAGCAGCCTAGGGAGAGCGAAGAGGCCAGCACTGCGCAGGAGACAGGGAGCAGCGCCTTTAGACCCTGGGACAGTAGTACTGGACCAGGAAAGACGCCGAGAGACACAACACCCACCTCCCGCAAGAACAGGACCACGGCCAAACACGACTGCCGACAGAGGAGGAACACTTCCGCTTCCGGGTCTGCGACGCTAGGTTCTCCGTGCGCCACCCAAAGGGCTCCACCTAGTGACCGTGGGGTTCCGTGGCTTCCCCCTGGAGTTGGGAACTGTCCACTGCAGTCTTTACTTCCTCTGTAGAGAAAAGCATAGGTTTTCTGAAATGCATATATAGGCTTAAAGGTGGGTTTCAGTAGGCAAAGATTTTTAACATTATCGGGGAGCAGAGAAAGTTGGTATTCGGCCATTTGAAAAAAATTACCATGTTCTTTAGAGAAAAAATTTGTTTACTCCTCATAGATACTCGCCCATATTTAAGAAACCTGGAAGTCTGAAGTGTTGGCTTCTGTTCATAGTTTGTCTTCTCTTGCATATCACACATCTTTACCCAGGAGCAGGGCACTGACTGTGCAAACCCAGTCTGATCTCAACAAGCGCTGAGGAACCTGGAAAGAGAAGTATTCCAGAGCAGGAGGCAGTCCTTGCGAGGAACAGTATGCAGACCGTGAAGTACTTTCAAAAATGACAATTATAAACAGCTTTTACTTTTTTAATCAAGCATAACACTCATATAGTAAATTGCATAACGTGAAGTAATCTTAAGTGTACAATGAGATGAGTTTTTACTGGTGTCCTGTTATCCCCAGAGACAGGTTTTGCATATTCTTGGTCTTCATATAATTGGAATCATACTGCATGAACTCTGCAGCATCTGACTTCATCTACTCAACATAATGTCTGTGAGATTTTATCAATGTTGTTACATACAACAGTAATTTGTTCCTTGTTTGCTGCTATGTAGTATTGCATTGTATGAATATATCACTATCTTTTAAAAATTAATGACCTGTTTCTAAGGTTTGTATTGGAACCTATTATATATGTTGTTAGGTGCCATCGAGTCAGTTCCAAAACATAGCGACCCAATGTACAACAGAAGGAAACACTGCATGGTCCTGCGCCATTCTCATGATCCTTGTTGGGCTTCAGCCTATTGTTGCAGCCACTGTGTCAATCCATCTGTTGATGGTTGTCTTAGTCATCCAGTGCTGCTGTAACAGAAATACCACAAGTGAATGGCTTTAACAAAGAGAAGTTTATTCTCTCACAGTCCAGTAGGCTACAAATCCAAATTTAGGCATCAGCTCCAGAAGAAGGCTTTCTCTCTTTGTCAGCTCTGGAGGATGGTCCTTGTCATCAGTCTTCCTTTGGTCTGGGAGCATCTCAGCATAGGAACCTAAGGTCCAAAGGACGCGCTCTGCTCCCGGCACTGCTTTCTTGATGGTATGAAGTTCCCATGTCTCTCTGTTCGCTTCTCTCTCTTATATCTCAAAAGAGATTGGCTTAAGACACTATCTAATCTTGTAGACCTCATCAATGTAACTGCCACTAATCTATTTTATTACATCATACTGATAGAATATACAACACATAGGGAAATCACATCAGATTACAAAACGGTAGATAATCATACAATACTGGGAATCATGACCTAGCCAAACTGATACACACATTTTTGGGGGAACACAATTCAATCCACAACAAGCCTTTTTCAATGACCCTCTACCAAGCATAATGTCCCTCCCCAGGGACTGATCCCTCCTGATAACATGTCCGAAGTATGTGAGACATAGTCT
>NW_004443993.1:452439-453788 GCF_000243295.1 Trichechus manatus latirostris
GTAGAACTGCCCCGTAGGGTTTCCAAGGAGCAGCTGGTGGATTCAAACTGCCAACCTTTTGGTTTCCAGCCAAGCTCTTAACCACTGCGCCACCAGGGCCTCTATTACAGGAGGTGCTGTTTAATGGTTCTGGGGGGGGGTGTTTTAAATCCTTCTTAAAGGCGAAAACCTGAGTACTACTTATAGAAACGATCAAATTGTGTCCTTTGTTTAATGGTGGATATGGTATTGAACAACAGAAAATTTTATGATGGTACGGTCATTTAGGGAACTTTGTTCTCTCACAAGTTCCTGGAAAAATAAATCAAGAGCTGTCCTGTCTGCCTCTTGCAAGGGGGACATTCACCAAGCAAGTTCTGACTGGCTAGAAATAGGCACGGCTGCACAGCTGCAATAGTCAGTTCTTTTAAAATGAAATGCATAAGTATCAGCATAGGTTAAAAATTCATTTGTAGAAGAACAAACACAAAGAAGAAACAATGGTAGAATTAGGAAAATAAGCATATTAAAAGAATACATCTTTGTCATTTTTAACTTGATGAATAGTTAATTTTAAATCCCCATTGGGGCTGTTTCCCAAGAGGGGGGTGAGGCCCTTTTTAGTTGGGATAAATGTTGTTGTTAGGTGCCATCAAGTTGATTACTAATCACAGCTACCCTATGTACAACAGAACGAAACACTGCCTGATCCTCTTCACTTTCAGCAAGCGAGGTAGTGTCATCTGCATAATGCAGGTTGTTAATGAGTCTTCCTCCAATCCTGATGCCCTGTTCTTCTTCATATAGTCCAGCTTCTTGGATTATTTGCTCAGCATACAGACTGAATAGGTATGGTGAAAGGATGCAACACTGATGCACACCTTTCCTGACTTTAAAACACGCAGTATCCTTTTGTTCTGTTCGAACAACTGCCTCTTGGTCTATGTACAGGTGCCTCATGAGCACAATTATTTACATACACATATACATATATATTTCAGGAGGTAGTTTATGATCAAGAACAGATGGTCCTGAAGGAAGAAGTCCAAGCTGCACTGAAGACATTGGCAAAAAAACAAGGCTCCAGGTATTGACAGAATACCATTGAGATGTTTCAACAAACTGATACAGCGCTGAAAGTGCTCACTTGTCTATGGCAAGAAACTTGGAAGACAGCTACCTGGACACCAGACTGGAAGTGATCCATATCTGTACCCATTTCAAAGAAAGGTGCTCCAACAGAATGTGGAAACTATTGAACAGTATCATTAATATCACACACAAGTAAAATTTTGCTGAAGATCATTCAAAAGTGGTTGCAGCAGTACATCAACAAGGAACTGCTAGAAATTCAAGCCAGATTCAGAAGA
>NW_004443993.1:454725-456680 GCF_000243295.1 Trichechus manatus latirostris
TCTTGGAAGAAGTACAACCAGAATGCTCCTCAGAAGCAAAGATGGACAGATTTCATCTCATATACTTTACACATGTTTTCAGGAGGGATCAGTCCCTGGAGAAGGATATCACGCTTGGTAAAGTAGAGGGTCAGTGAAAAAGAGGAAGCCCCTCAATGAGATGAATTGACACAGTGGCTGCAACAATGGTTCAAGTGTAACAACTGTTACGAGGATGGCACAGGACCGAGCAGTGTTTTGTTCTGTTGTACATAGGGTCGCTATCAGTCGGAACTGACTCGAAGGCACTTAACAACAATATACATACTTACAATATTTGATTATATATGTAATATAGTACATTATATTGCAAACTTTAAAACAGGTGATTAATTTTTAAAATATAGTGGTATATTCATACAATGCAATACTACATAGCAGAAAACAAGGAACAAATTGTTATATGTAACAACACTGATAAAATCTCACAGACGTTACGTTGAGTAGATGAAGTTAGATACCACAGAGTTCATGCAATATGATCCCAATTATATGAAGACCAAGAACATGCAGAACCTATCTCTGGGGATGACAGAACGCTGGTTATTCCCAAGGACAATCTCTCTTGGGGAAGCGGCAATATCAGTTGGGGATCTCAGAAGTGGTTTTATGAGTATATATATATGTATATATATGTACATATATGTAAATATTCATTTCATTGTACACTTAAGATTAGTTCACTATTTGCAATTTACTGTATGTGAGTTATTCTGATAAAAAAGCTGTTTATAATTGTCATTTTTAAAGCACTTCACCGTTTACATACTGTTCCTCACAAGGACTGGTATCTGCCTGCCTGATGCCGTGGAAAACTTCTCTCTCCAAGTTCCTCAGCTCTTGGAGAGATCAGAATGGGTTTGCAGAGTCGGTTCCCTGCTACCGGGTAAAGACGTGTGATATGGAAGAAAAGTCAAACTATGAACAGTAGCCAACATTTCAGACTTTCAGGATTCCAAATATGAGCAAATATTTATGAGAAGTAAACAAGTTATTTCTCTAAAAAACATGGTAAAATTTTTTTCAAATGGCCAAATATGCAAACACCAACTTTATCTGCTCTCCAAGTGTATTAGGAATCTTTGCCTACCGAAATCCACCTTTCAGCTTATATATGCATTTCAGAAAACGTATGCTTTTTCTACAGAGGAAATAAAGACAGCAGTGGAAGATCCCAAGTCCAAGGGGAAGCCACTGAACGCTGCAGTCACTAGGTGGAGCCCTCTGGGTGGCGCAGGGACACCCTCCCTCCCCCCCGCCCTTTGGCACCTAGCGTCCCAGAATCCGGAAGGGGAAGTGCGCGTCCTCGGCCGGCAGTCATGTTTGGTCACGGTCCTGCTCCGGTGTGAAGTGAGTTTCGCGTCTGTCGGCGTCCTTCCTGGTCCAGTGCTACTGTCCCGGGGTCTAAGGGGGCTGCTCCCAGTCTCCTGCGCAGTGCTGGTCTCTCTGCCTTACCTGGGCTGCTCCAGAGCCGCGCGACTTCCTGGAGCCGTGCTGTGCCCGGGGCCTTCCCCGGTCGCCGCCGCCGCCACTTTCCTGCCGCCGCCGCCCGGTTGGAGAACCCGGCCACCCTGCCTGCGCCCTCCTGGACCGCAGTTTTCTGCACGGCCTGTGTCTCGGTGCATTAACAGGTAAAATCATGTAAATTCTCGCTGAGCAAAAGTGTGGTTCCCAGACCAGCAGCGTCGGGTTCACTGCACGTTTGTGAGAAATGCAGAGTCACGGGCCTCCTGGAGGCCCAGGGTAGTTGGCCTGATTCTAAAGTCCCGGCTCCCCGCTCCAGTCCGCCGCTCACCATGCTCTCGTTCGTTTTCTGTGCTTCATTAAAGCAGGAATTTTTTTTTCCAACTTTTTTTGGCTTTAGGTGAAAGTTTACAGCGCAGGTTAATTTCTGATACAAAAATTTATATACATAT
>NW_004443993.1:464900-466697 GCF_000243295.1 Trichechus manatus latirostris
CTGGTGGATTCTAACTTCTGACCTTTTGGTTGGCATCCTAGCTCTTAACCACTATGCCACCAGGGCTCTGAACTGCAAATAGATTTTGGAAATGACAACTATGAATGAATGATGTCAAACAGGAGTTTGTTATGAACAAGTTAAGGAAGACTGTAAAGTGGCCTAAACTTGGAGATTAATTGTGGATCAGGAAAATAGTGGATGATGTAATGTAGATGTAGGTGGTTCAAAGGACATCTCAGTTGATAGAATGATGATTTACTGAGTTACAGTTGAATGTGGATGTGGACAACCCTGGGGGTGTTAAAACGCAGATTTTTATTTAGAGGGTCTCGAGTGTAGCTTGAGAGTCTACATATGTAACAAGCTCCCAGTTTATGCTGAAAATAGTAAGTATACAAATAAAGTTGTGAATTAAAATTAATGCTATTAGAGAAAATAATAAAAGGAAAGATAATACTGAAAGGGGAGCCCCTGGTATAATGGTCATGCAAGAAAGAGAACATTTACACTGAGATCAAGAAACAAACGAGTAGGAGTCAGCTGGATGGGGAAGCTGAGTGGGGATGGGCGAGAATGGTACTGCTTTAACTACATGTAATTAAAAATCAATAAAGCATGATGAGTGCATTGACCAAACTTGAAAAATATGTTCTCCCTGAAAATGCTTCCGTGTTGATATCAAATAACAGTGTGCGTGTTGATCTACAAGGGGCAGAGTTATGTAAGTGAACACACTAACTCATCCTTGGACCCCTGAGTCCCTGCAGAAAATCAGGCTCAAGTTTTCCCTTCCCATGGATGATTCTCATGCTCTGGAATGAGTAAATTCCTTCACCTGTGATCTTGTTGCCAAAAGGAAGAGGCTCTGTGTAGCTGCGTGAAGAATGTAGGCATGTGCTCTGGAAGGCTGGAGCCTGTTCTGCCTTAACCACAAATGGACTTAGGGTAGAGAACTGCCTTGAGCTTGGGAGGAAGTCCAGTCCAGGGAAAGAGTTGAAGGCCAAGACCCTGTCACTCCCTCCTTACTTAACACTGTCTCCTCCCCATCTTTTTCCATTTCAGGTCCCGGGTGTGACACAGAGAGAACTAGTCCAGTCTAGGCAGCTGGGTACCTACAGCGACCATCTTGCACATCCTTGCTATCACAAGTAAGGGTTTCCAGTGCTCTGACTGGCTTTTTGGACCAAACAGTATTCATCTGCCTCCAGACTGCCCATTGGCCCTGCTTCCACTCCCATCCCTCTTTCTTAAGTGGCTTCTTGGGCTTAGAGAGGGCATTCACTTAACTTCTAGAAGCTGTAGCCAGGAAATGGTGAGTACCACAGAGAACTGGCTAATTCTTGGTATAAGGGGGTGAGGCTAAGTATGGTTTGGTGGGGGACCTGCTGTGTGCTCCGTGTTCTGTGTTTCTTCTATGAGGTAAAAGGTGGCAGAGGAGACCAAGGGTAAATCCTAAGAGGCATCCTAAGACCCTGCTCCACCTTCACTGGGCCATTCCTCTACACATATGAGCATATGAGGTTTTTCAAGCCTTGGATGCCTGGGGTCACTTTTCACATGTGACTCTCAGAGCTGGCACCATGGGGCCTTAACATCCCCACCTTGGGCCTCGGTGCTCTGTGTTGAACAACAGAATCTCCTGAGCAGAGCCTGAAGACAGAGCAGCTATGTCTGGGGAGGCTGAGCCCCAGGCCCTCCAGAGCCATCCTGTGCCATCACTGCAAACAGTGTTCTTGGCTTCCCCCAGTCACTGGAGCCATTTCTGTGCAGTTCAAAACTACAGGTCTGCCTGTC
>NW_004443993.1:468133-469091 GCF_000243295.1 Trichechus manatus latirostris
TTGTCATTTAGCGGAGTGGTGATGAACTTTTGTAGTGTCTCAATTTTGGTTGTAATATTAATATTGCCAACACTAGAGCTAAAAATAGTAGGTAAGTAGTTCCACCAAGAAAATACAGACCATTTTCTCTACTGCCCCCTCCGAATGGGTTCATGGTAAGAGTTGGGTATAACCTTTGAAATGCGAAAATTGATGCAAGGAAAGCATAGACTGCATGTACCCAGCCAGTGGGGGGTGGGGGGTCAGCCATGGCCAGAGACTAGTGCCACATAGCCACTTCATTCTCTTAGGGGCTACCTAATATCCTCCCAGGGGGAGAAAGAGGGGAGTCTGGCTAATGTCCTTGTCTAACTGTAGACTGGGTTACTGCCTGGTCAGTCACTCTTGCTCAGTCCCAGAGTCCTTTGTGGACAGTATCCTTAATTGGATATGTCTAGAACCCCACAGATGGGTGTATTTAAATTCTCAGGGTCACAGTTTCCATGGGAAGCAAATTTTGGGATCAATTTATTATGCTTCTACTGACAATTTTTTAAATTTAGTGGATATTAATCTTCTGAAACACGGGAATGCCTATTTTAACTGATGTAAAAGTTACTCTAAAGCTGACTAAATCTTGAGAAGAATCTGAAGGACTCTTGTTAACTTTACCATATTATACCAGAATTCCTAATGTTTTAATTCTTCTAGCCACTTTAGAAAGCTTTTGATGGAGATAAAATGAATGTACAGGCTTATACCCTTGGTTACTTACTGGTTTAAACGCAGAGCTCTGACTGAACATTTTTAATTTGCAGAAATATATTAGACCATTTCGTAACAATTAGTCCCTAAGTGATTAAATCTTGGATGCTTGTATACTTATGAATGGAATTCCTAGGAAACACATTAAATACCATGTTTGATTTATGTTATGTTTAGAAGTAAAATTATTGTTTTCCCAATAGATAATACCTTT
>NW_004443993.1:476913-478332 GCF_000243295.1 Trichechus manatus latirostris
TGTCCATTTTTTGTATATGCCCATTTTCAGATTGTGCATGTTTCTTTTTATTTCTAAGTTTGGTTGGAATTTTTTACATACATGGAGCTATAGTTATACTAAATGTACAGTTAAGTAAAATATAAAATGAACGTCCATGTAATGGATATGCTCTTGCTCTTGACAGCCCCCATGAGTTGATTTTTAACCAAATCCCCTTCTGCCATCTTGATATAACCAGTATCTTGATATGTATAAGGGTCATTTATTTACTTTCTTAAATATTTTTTCACTTATGTATATATCCTTAAGTATATACATTTGAAAGGAGCCCTGATGGTGCTGTGGATAAGTGCTGGGCTGCTAACAGAAATGTTACTGGTTTGTAATTACGAGCGGCTCTTCAGGAAAAAGATGTAGCAGTCTCCTCACAGCCTTGGAAACGTTATTGGGGCAGTTCTCTGTCCTACAGGATTGCTGAGTCAGAATTGACTCAAACAGCAATGGATTTGTGTTTTTTTTTAAGTACACATTGAATTTTGATGGTTTTTGTTTTGTAATAAGATAGAAAAACACTATAGGTAATTTTAATGCCAATTTCTTTAGTTCACATTTACGTTGGGAGGACTTCATGGGCTGTTCCTTCACTTTAATTGCCGTATATTTTTCTCTTGTTGGAATATACTATAACAATTCAAGTTTTTGAGGATATTTGGGAAGTTTCATTTTGGCACTATTGTAAACATTGTATTTATGGTTTTAGTTCTTATATTTAGGTTATTGATGCATTTGGAATTAATTTTTGTACATGATATGACGTATAGAGATCAACTTCATTCTTTCGCATGTGGAAATCCAGGTGTCCTAGCACCATATGTTGTACAGACTATACTTTCTTCATTACAAACCATTCTTGTAAGAATATTCTTTTTTTCTGTATCTTCCCCACTTGGATGTCTTATCTTCATTTCAGTCTCAACGAGCCTCAATTAACCTCTGCATGCTTTCCCATAAAACTGCTCCCTTTGAAGGTTTCCACATCTATGTTGATGGTACTACATCTTTTCAGTCTTCATGGGTAAAAATGTTGGACTCATCCTTGACACCTCTTTCTCTCACACCCCAACCTTCAGTCTACCCAGAACTTCTGTTGGGTCTACCTTTAAAGTATCTAGAGATCAGCCCTTGCACATTTACTTTTATTGCCACCACTTGTCTCAACATTTCTTACATGATTATGCCATAACCATCTAACAGATCTGTCAGCTTCTACATTTGCCACTACGCAAAGGTTTTGTGTTTTTTTTAATTAATTTGTTGTACTTCAGGTGAAGGCTTACAGAACCGTTTCTCATGAAACAGTAGTACACATGTTGTTTTATGACATTGGTTAACAACCCCACAACATGTCAACCCTCTAACTTCTCAACCTTTTTTTTT
>NW_004443993.1:478835-480587 GCF_000243295.1 Trichechus manatus latirostris
AGAACCCTCTGTTGTAATCCTGGTCAGAGCAGTCAGTGGTGGTAGCTGGGCACCATCTAGCTGTACTGGACTCAGTCCGATGGAGGCCTTGGTAGCTGTGGACAATTAGTCCTTTGGACTAATCTTTTCCTTTACACAAAGGTCTTTTAAGAGCTCTCAGATTACTATTGTCCTCTGCTCAAAAGCCTGGAATTACTCTGCATTTCACTCAAATTAAGAACCAGAGACTTTACAATGGCCAACAAATGTCCGAGAACATGACAAGTCCACCTACCCCAATCACCTTTCCAACTTCCTCTACTGTTGCTCCCCCACATCTCACGGTGCTCCTTCACAGTGGTATTTGACTCTACTCTCCCCTTCTGGCTTTTTTCCTCTTTCTGGAAAAATCTTTTGCCAGATAACCCCTTGGCTAACTCCTTCACATTCCTAACCAGTTAAACCAGTCGCTATTAAGTTGATTTCAACTCATGGTGACTCCATGCAGGTTCAGAGAGAACTACGCTCTATGAGGTTTTTGATGGCTGTTATCTTTTGCAAGCAGATCACCAGTCTTCTGAGGCTCCTCCAGATGCATTCGAACTGCCAACCTTTCAATTAGTACCTGAGCGATTAATCGTTTGTGCCACCCAGGCACTCAGCTTCACATTCCTATGTCTGGAGTTCGTATTACATATTTATAACTAATCTAGTCGACTTTAAAATTACATTGTACCTCTTCAGTGGTAGTACAGGTATCTTAAAACAGTATTCCCAGTTCTTCACTCCTATTCCTTATAACATTGCTGTTCTTCATTTCACTTTTCTATATGCTATACTATTGCCATGGAGTCGAATCTGATGCATAGTGACCATCAGTTGCATATATGCAAGTTCAAGTTGAAGCAGAAGGAAATTAGAACACGTCCACAAGAGCCAAAATATGACCTTGAGTGTATCTCAGCAGAATTTGGAGACCATCTCAAGAATAGATTTGATGTATTGAGCACTAATGATCAAAGACCAGACGAGTTGTGGAATGACATCAAGGACATCATACATGAAGAAAGCAAAACGTAATTAAAAAGATGGGAAAGAAAGAAATGACCAAAATGGGTGTCAGAAGAGACTCTGAAACTTGCTGTGAATTGTTGAGTAGCTAAAGTGAATGGAAGAAATGATGAAGTAAAAGAGCTGAACAGAAGATTTCAAAGGGCGCTTGAGAAGACAAACTATTATAATGACACGTGCAAAGACGTGGAGATAGTAAACCAAAAGGGAAGAACACACTCGGCATTTCTCAAGCTGAAAGAACTAAAGAAAATGTTCAAGCCTTGAATTGCAATAGTGAAGTTTTTCTTTAAATTTTTTTTATTGTACTTTAGGGGAAGGTTTACAGAACAAATATTTTCTCATTACACAGTCAGTATGCATATTGTTTTATGACATTGGTTAACAACCCCACAGAATGTCAACACTCTCAATCTCAGAGGACCTTTTTTCTTTTTTGGTGAAAATATACATAGCCAAAGTTACACCATTTCAAAAATTTCTACATGTACAATGCAGTGACATTACGTTCTTCCAGTTGTGCTCCTATTCTCACTATCCTTTTCCGAATTATTCCATCGCCATTATCTACAACTCACTGCCCCCTAGGCTTCCCATCAAACCTTTTGAGTTGCTGTTGTCAATTTGATCTCACATAGATAATTCTTTTTTTTTTGTACTTTAGATGAAGGTTTACAAAACAGAATAGTTTCTCATTAAACA
>NW_004443993.1:481642-512606 GCF_000243295.1 Trichechus manatus latirostris
TGTTCTACATCCTTCTCCAGCTCTGTCCAGAACCCTCTGTTGTGATCCCGGTCAGAGCAGTCAGTGGTGGTAGCCGGAAACCATCTAGCTGTACTGCACTCAGTCTGGTGGAGGCCGTGGTAGCTGTGGTCCGTTAGTCCTTTGGACTTATCTTTTCCTTGTAGCTTGTTCTCTCCATTCTTCCTTGCTCCCAAAGGGGTGAGACCAGTGGAGTATCTTAGATGGCTGCTCATAGGCTTTTAAGACCCCAGATGCTACTCACCAAGGTAGAATGCAGAACATTGTCTTTATAAACTGTATTATGCCAATTGAGCTAGATGTTCTCCAAGACCATGGTCCCCACAGCCCTCCACCCAGCAATTCAGCCCCTCAGGGACTTTGGATGTGTCTATGGAGCTTCCATGACCTTTCCTTGTACAAGCTCTGCTGGCTTCCCTAGTATCGTGTACTGTCTTACCCTTCACCAAAGTTACCACTTATCCATTGTCAATTATTTAGTTTCCCCTCACACCCCTCCCATCCCTTGTAACCAACAAAGATTGTTATTTTTTGTGGGTAAACTTTTTCATGAGTTTTTACAGTAGAGCTCTCATACAATATTTGTACTTTTGTGATTGACTTGTTTCAGTAATGAAGCATTTCTATGGGCAAAATACTGAATGATGCAGGAAACATCAAAAGAAGACAGAATACAGAGTCACTATACCAAAAAGACTTGGTGGATGTTCAGTCATTTCAGGAAGTAGCATATGATCAAGAACTGATGGTACTGAAGTATGAAGTCCAAGCTGCACTGACGTTGGTGAAAAACAAGGCCCCAGGAGTTGATGGAATACCAATTGAGATGTTTCAGGAAATGGATACAAGGCTGGAAGTGCTCACTCGTCTATACCAAGACATTTGGAAGACACCTACCTGGCCAACCGACTGGAAGAGATCCATATTATTGCCTATTCCAAAGAAAGGTGATCCCACAAAATGCAGAAATTATTGAACAGAATCATTAATATCACATGCAAGTAAAATTTTGCTGAAAGTCATTCAAAAGTGGTTGCAGCATCACACTGACAGGGAACTGCCAGAAATTCAAGCTGGATTCAGAAGAGGACACGTAACTAGAGATATTGCTGATGTCAGGTGGATACTGGCTGAAAGCAGAGAATACTAGAAAGATATTTATCTGTGTTTTATTGACTATGCAAAGGCATTGGACTGTGTGGATCATAACAAATTATGGATAACATTGGGAAGAATGGGAATTCCAGGACACTTTATTGTTCTCATGAGGAACCTGTCATGGATCAAGATGCAGTCGTTCATACAGAACAAGGGGATACTGTGTGGTTTAAAGTCAAGAAAGGTGTGTGTCAGGGTTGTATCTTTTCACCAAACTTATTCAGTTTGTATGCTGAGCAAATAATCCGAAAAGCTGGACTTTATGAAGGAGAATGGGGCATCAGGATTGGAGGAAGACTCATTAACAACCTGCATTATGCAGATGACGCAAGCTTCCTTTCTGAAAATGAAGAGGACTCGAAGCACTTAACTGATGAAGATCAAAGACCACAGACTTTAGTATGGATTACAGTTCAACATAAAGAAAACAAAAATCCTCACAACTGGGCCAAGTAAGCAACATCATGGTCAATGGAGAAAAGATTGACGTTGTCAAGGATTTCATTTTACTCGGAACTACAATCAACTCACGGAAGCAGCAGTCAAGAAATCAAAAGATGCATCGCATTGGGCAAATTTGCTGCAAAAGATCTCTTTAAAGTGTTAAAAAAAAAAAAAAAAAAGCAAAGATGTCACTTTAAGAACTAAGGTGCGTCTGACCCAAGCCATGGTGTTTTCCATCACCTCATATGCATGCAGAAGCTGGACAATAAATAAGGAACACCAAAGAATTGATGCCTTTGAATAGTGGTGTTGGCAAATAATATTGACTATACCATGGGCTGCCAAAAGAATGAATAAATCTGTCTTGGAAGAAGTACAACCAGAATGCTCCTTAGAAGCAAGGATGATGAGATTATGTCTCACATACTTTATACGTATTATAAGGGGGGATCAGTCCATAGAG
Source organism: Trichechus manatus latirostris (assembly GCF_000243295.1). Classification (NCBI taxonomy): domain Eukaryota; kingdom Metazoa; phylum Chordata; class Mammalia; order Sirenia; family Trichechidae; genus Trichechus; species Trichechus manatus. The sequence goes on from NW_004443993.1 coordinate 483,726, forward strand.
AAGGACATCATGCTTGGTAAAGTAGAGGGTCAGTGAAAAAGAGGACTATATGAAGAACAGGGCATCAGTATTGGAAGTAAACTTATTAACAACCTGCAATATACAGATGATGCAACCTTGCTTGTGAAAATGAAGAGGACTTGAAGCACTTAGTGGTGACTATCAAGGACAACAGCCTTCAGTGTGGATTACCCCTCAACATAAAACCAAAATCCTCACAACTGGACCATTAACCAACATCATGATAAATGGAGAAAAGATTGAAGTTGTCAAGGATTTCATTTTACTTGCATCCATAATCAACACCCATGGAAGCAGCAGTCAAGAAATCGAAGGATGCATTGCACTGGGAAAGTCTGCTGCAAAGACCTCTTTTAAAGTGTTCAAAAGCAAAGATGTCACCTTGAAGACTAAGTTGTGCCTGACCCAAAGTTTCAATCACCTCATGTGCATGTAAAAGTTGGGCAGCGAATAAGGAAGACTGAAGAAGAATTGACACCTTTGAATTATGGTGTTGGTGCAGAATATTGAATATACCACGGACTGCCAAAAGAGGGAACAAATGTGTCTTGCAAGAAGACAGCCAGAATGCTCCTTAGAAGAGAGGATAGTGGAACTTTGTCTCACATATCGTGGACATGTTATCAGGAGGGAACAATCCCTGGAGAAAAACATCAAGCCTGGTAAAATAGATGGTCAGCGTAAAGAGGAAGACTCCCCAGTATCAGAACAGACCCAACTGAAATGAAAAGAATCATAACAGAATACTATGAAAAATTGTACTCTAACAAATTTGAAAACCTAGAGGAAATGAACAAATTTCTAGAAACACACTACCTACCTAAAATAACACAGAGGTAAAACAACTAAAAAAAACTGTAACGAAAGAAGACATTGAAGAGGTAATTTTAAAACTCCCAACAACAACAAAAAAAAAGCCCTGACCCTGACAGCTTCACTGGAGAATTCTACCAAACTTTCAGAGAAGAGTTAACACCACTACTACTAAAGGAACTTCAGAGCATAGAAAAGGATGGAATATTCCTGAACTCATTCTATGAAGTCAGCATAATCCTGATACCAAAACAGGGTAAAGACATCGCACAAAAAGAAAATTACAGACAATATCTCTCATGAACATTGGCGCAAAAATTCTCAACAAAATTCTAGCCAGTAGATTTCGACAACATATCAAAAAAATAATCCACCATGATCAAGTGGGATTTATAGCAGGTATGCGGGGGTGGTTCAACATTACAGAAACAATCAGTGTAATCATCACATAAATAAAACAAAAGATAAGAATCACATGATTTTATCAGTTGCTGCAGAAGTGGCATTTGACAAAGTCCAACACCCATTCATAATAAAAACTCTCAGCAAAATAGGAATACAAGGGAAATTCCTCAACATAATAAAGGGCATATATACAAAGCCAACAGCCAATTTCATCTGAAACTGAGAGTCTGAAAGCATTCCCCTTAAGAACAGGAACCGAGGATGCCCTTTATCACCACTGTGATTCAACATTGTGCTGGAGGTCCTAGCCAGAGCAATAAGGGAAGAAAAAGGAAGTGCATCCAGATTGGTAAGGAAGTAGTGAAAGTATCCCTGTTTGCAGATGATATGATCTTATACACAGAAAACCCCAAAAAAATCCACAAGAAAACTACTGGAACTAACAAATTTCAGCAAAGTATCAGGATGCAAGGTAAACATAAAAAATCAGTTGGATTCCTCTACACCAACAAAGAGAACTTTGAAAAGGAAATCACCAAATCAATATAATTTACAGTAGCCCCCAGGAAGATAAAATACTTAGGAATGAATCTAACCAGAGCTGTAAAAGACTGATAGAAAACTACAAGACACTACTGCGAGAAACCAAAAGAGACCAAATTCCAATGACACTTTTGACGAGATGGAGAAACAAATCACCAACTTCATAGGAAAGGGAAGAGGCCCCGGATAAATAAAGCATTATTGAAGAGGAAGAACAAAGTGGGAGGCCTCACACTACCTGATTTTAGAACCTATTGTACTGCCATGGTAGTCAAAACAGCCTGGTACCAATACAACAACAGATACATAGACCAATGGAACAGAATTGAGAAGCCAGACATAAATTCATCCACTTATGAGCAGCCGATATTTGACAAAGACCCAAAGTCCATTAACTGGGGAAAAGACAATCTCTTTAACAAATGGTGCTGGCATAACTGGATATCCACCTGCAAAACACTGAAACAAGACCCATACTTCACACCATGCAGAAAAACTAACTCAAAATGGATCAATGACCTAAATATAAAATCTAAAACGATAAAGATCATGGAAGAAAAAATAGGGACAACACTAGGAGCCCTAATACAGGCCATAAACAGAATACAAAATATAACTAACAATGCACAAACACCAGAAGAGATAACTGGGAGCTCCTAAAAATTGAACACTTATGCTCATCACAAGACTTCACTGAAAGAGTCAAAAGACAACCTACAGACTGGAAAAAAAATTTTAGCTATGACAAATATGATCAGTGTCTAATCTCTAAAATCTACAAGATACTGCAAAACCTCAACAACAGAAAGACAAATAACCCAATTAAAAAATGGACAAAGGATATGAACAGGCACTTCGCCAAAGAAGATATTCAGGTGGCTAACAGATACATGAGGAAATGCTCACAATGATTAGCCATTAGAGAAATGCAAATCAAAACTACAATGAGATACCACCTCGCCCCAACAAGCCTAGCATTAATCCAAAAAACACAAAATAATGAATGTTGGAGAGGTTGTGGAGAGACTGGAACACTTATACACTGTTGGTGGGAATGTAAAATGGTACAGACACTTTGGAAATCGATTTGGTGCTTCCTTAAAAAGCTAGAAATAGAAGTACCATATGATCCAGCAGTCCCGCTCCTTGGAATATATCCTAGAGAAATAAGAGCCATCACGTTCGTTGCAGCACTGTTCACAATAGCAAAAAGATGGAAGCTACGTAGGTGCCCATCAGCAGATGAATGGATAAACAGATTATGGTAGATTCACACAGTGGAATACACAATGCAATGATAAAGAACAATGATGAATCCGAGAAACATCTCACAACATGGATGAATCTGGAAGGCATTATGCTGAGTGAAATTAATCACTGGTAAAAGGACAAATATTGTATGAGACTACTATTATAAGAACTCAAAAAAAGGTTTAAACAGAAGAAATCATTCTTTGAAGGTTACGAGAGTTGGGGTGGGAGGGAAAAGTGAGTTCACTAACTAGTAGACAAGAATTATCTTAGGTGAAGGGAAGGACAACATACAGGGGAAATCAGCACAACTGGACTAAAAAAAGCTAAGAATTTTCTTGAACACAACCGAACACTTTGAGGGATAGAGTAACGGGGGGAGGGGGGGTCTGGGGACCATATTTTCAGGTGACATGTATGTCAATAGACATAAAGTTTATTAAGAAAATGTTCTGCATCCCACTTTGATGAGTGGCATCTAGGGTCTTAAAAGCTATTCAGCAGCCATCTAAGATTCATCATCTGGTCCCAACCCACCTGGAGCAAAAGAGAATGAAGAACACCAAAGTCAGAAGGAAAATATTAGCCCAAAAGACAAAAGGGGCCGCATAAACCAGAGGCTCCATCAGTCTGAGACCAGAAGAACTAGATGGTGCCTAGGTATCACCGATGACTGCCCTGACAGGTAACACAACAGAGAGTCCCTGATGAAGCAGGAGAAAAGTCGGGTGAAAAACTCAAATTCATGTAAAAACACCAGACTTTAATGTTCTGACTGAGACTATGGGAATCCCAGAAGACATAGCCCCCAAGCTGTCTGTTAATGCAGAACTAAAACCATTCCTGAAGCCAAGTCTTCAGACAAAGATTAGACTGAACTATAAAACATAAAATAATACTTGTGAAGAGTGTGCTTCTCAGTTTAAGTAGCTGTGTGAGACTAAACATGCAGCTCCTATCTGGAGGTGAGATGAGAAGGCAGAAAGGGATAGGAGCTGGTTGAATGGACAAAGGAAGTCCAGGGTGGAAGGGGGGATTGTGCTGTCACATTATAGGGATAGCGACTAGGGTCACATATGTGTGTAAATCTTTGTATGAGAAACTAAACTGGGTTGTAAACTTTCACCTAAAGCACAATTTAAAAAAAAGGAAGACCCTCAAGGAGATGAATTGAAGCATTGGCTGCAACAGTGGGCTCAAGCATAACAACCATCATGAGAGTAGCACATGACCAGGCAGTGTTTCATTCTGTTGTGCATGGGATCACTGTGAGTTGGAACCAACGCAAAGGCATCTAACAACAACATACGGTATAATCACTGATTCTTTTGTGACTTGTTATTTTTAACAAACTATTGTCAGTTAGATTAAGAATAAGAAAGATAAAATATTTTATTTTACCTTCATTTTTTTTCTCTAGTGCTCTTCCATCCTTTTTACACATCCGAGTTTCTGATGTATGTAATTTTACTTCTCTTCTATGAAGACCTTCCTTTAACAGTTTTTGTAATATAGGTATACCTCCAAAAATTCCCTCAATATTTGCTTGTCTGAAAATGCCTATATTTTTCCTTCACTTTTAAAAAAAGATAATTTTGCTAGATGCAGATTTCTAGATTGATTGTTTTTTCATTCAACCCTTTAATATTTTATTCTACAGTCTTGCTTGCATAGCTTCTGAAGATAAGTCAGCTGTACTTAATCTTCCTCCTTTATAGATGTGTTTTTTGTGTGACTTCTTTTTGATTTTCTTTCTTGTTTTATTTTTCTACAGTTTAAATGTGATATGTCTAGGTGTAAATTTTTTGTAAATATTGTGTCTGGTACTCTCTGAACTTCTTATCTGTGGTTTGGAGTTTTTCATTAATTTTGTAAAAATTTTCACCATCCTTCAAATATTTAATTTCTTTCCTCCTGGTATTCTCATTACACATATTATTTTCCCTTGGCCGTGTCCAATCTATTGCTTATCCCATTGAAGGCATTGTTCGTTTCTATTACAGTGGTTTTGATTTCTAGGATTTCCTGTTGATTTTTCTTAGAGTTTCCATCTCTCTGCTTACATTACCTATCTTTTCCTGCATGTGGTCTACTTTTTCAATTGGAAGCCTTTTTTATATGATCATAGTTGTATTAAATTCCCAGTCTGTTAATACCAAAATCTCTGCTATATCTGAGTCTGGTTCTGATGCTCGTGTTGACTATTCAATCAATGGGAAAAGTAGCTCGTTCCTCCCTCTTTCCCAGTTATTAATAGCTCATCTTGCTTTCACCCTGTGCTTCATGTTTGTTGTGTTTTCTGGTGGGTCTTAGGAAAGGAGGTGAATTTGATTTTTCTCCACAGAGAAATTATCTGAATGTGGACATAGCTCTTTCATTCATAGAAGATTTCTTTCTCTTCTGCTCTGTTTTCTGCCCATTCTGAACCATAAATATAGAGAAGAAGAAGACTGGATAGGTCATAGACAAACTGAGGAGAGAGAAGTTCAGTGTGTGTGAAATATTTTTAAATCTTTGAGATAAGATGTCAATAGTCTGGAGGAAAAGTGAAGGGATGAGACTGATGGCCAAATTCCAGAGTAGAACACAGAACCTTGTGTGACCTCCCTATGAATTCTCAATTCTTCAGGACTGTCAGAGTCACTCATCCTTTTGCACACATTGGGGAAGATGGTACCTTGCTGATTTAGAATATGTATAATGTTTTAGGATGCAGTGGTCTTTGAGGATGTGGCTGTGGAATTTACCCAGGAAGAGTGGGCTTTGCTGGATTTTTCTCAGAGGAAACTCTATAGAGATGTGATGATGGAAACCTTCAGGAACCTAGACTCAGGTACAGATGGCTTCATTTTTCTTATTTACTTATCTAGTGAATAAATATTCTACTCATCGACCTTTTTATAGGATTTGGGTTAAAGAATTGGAGTACATTGGCAAATATGACACGTTTTGACTGCCTTCATGAGGCTTAGACTCTAGGGACTTCCCCATGAAAGTAAAAATCTATTTTTAAATTGACGCTATCTTGTTAAAAGGCTTGAGGCTCTTTAAGTGTTATAAGTGTGAGCATTGGCTTCAGGGATCACTTTGTAGCAAAGAGAGATTTGTGGTTTAGGACCTCGTTAGTGTTTTACCATGTTTATTAAAAATTTGATGAAATCATTTTGCTAAAAATAAACTCACACCTGTCCATCTATAGAGATCATGATGAGCAAAGTACTGGCTCAGCATCAGGGAAATGTGCTTGCTTGTTATTCCCATTATCTGTCTTCATGAGCACCATATCAGCCATGCTAATTTTTTTCCCTGAAAAGCAAGGGAAATTGGAAAGTGGATATAGGACTTATCCAGGGCTGTAGTGTCAGGAAGCATCAGGAAGGCAACAATCATTTGAAGGACCAGCTGTTTTGGGATGATATTATATTTGAGGAAATCAGCTCAAAACAATCTTTTGCTATGAGGAGATGGAACTTACACACATATGAGCTGACTTTTTTGATTTTTCATCAATCCTCTTGTGCCTTCTGTATTTGTGGGAAAAGACCTTCCCCATTTTCTCTTTTAATATCATGTTTACTCACACGCATTGTTTGCAGTACCTTTTTATTTTGTTTTCCTAATTACATTCTACTTAGTTCACTATTGTTCTCAATTGTCATGGAAATGTTTTTTAGTAAATTTCTTACTCTTTTTACCACTGCCAAAGTCCTATAACAGCCAAATGCCTCAAAGTCAGTCTTTCTTCACACATGCCTTCTTCCTCATGTCTTTACTGTTTTGTTTCATCTTGTGAAACTTCACTTAAAATTATTTGGTCAGTTTTTAAACAGGATGATAATGGACAAACGTTCATGAAGAATGACTCCTCATCCTCCATGTTGGGAAAAATTTGTGAATTCCATGGCATTGAGCATCAGTACAACAATCAGGGAAGGCATGTGAGGTGAGTATTATTCACATGACAGTGAACAATGCTTCAGGAGAGTCATAAGATGTGATGACATTTGTGTGTGTGTGTGTAAAACTAGCTCTAAAATGGTGTGTTCATATAATTTTAACAACACAGTATTTCCATTAATGTGAATCAGATATTGAGTATCTCAAACATATTTCACTTGTACTTAATTATCAGAATGCTGCATTGTTTAGAAACACTGTGACTGAATGGTAGCGCATTCTGTGAGATGATTAAACCTATGCAACAGGAGACAACTCAGGGCAGAAAACACACATTCACTGTGTATGGTAATTGTGAAATGGTAACAAATTCTAACAACCTGCTTTCTATTTTTAACAGAATATTTACAGTAGAGAGCCTCTGTGAAAGTAAAGATGGCAAAGTAAATAAAGGTGAAGAAGGTAATCAGTGTGGAAAAACTTTCACCTCAATTGGAAATCTTACTAGTCTCAAAAGAACTGAAGGAAATCCTTTTGAATGCCTTGAGTGTGGAAAAGCCTTCATGGATAATTCATCATTTAAGCATCACATCAGATCTCACACTGGATACAAACCTTATCATTGTAAGGAATGTGGAGAAGATTGCAGGTGTCCTTACCTAAAACCTCGATTGAGAGAGAAACTTTGTAAATGTAAGGATTATGGGAAACCTTGTAGTTGTTCCTTATCCCTCACTAGTCATCTGAGAACTCACAATGGAGAGAGGCCTTATGAATGTAAGGAGTGTGGGAAAGCCTTTAGTTATCTTTCAAGCCTCATTAGACATATAAGAACTCACAGTGGAGAGAGGCCTTATGAATGTAAGGAATGTGGGAAAGCCTTTAGTTGTTCCTCATCCCTCGCTACACATATAAGAACTCACAGTGGAGAGAGGCCTTATGAATGTAAGGAATGTGGCAAAGCCTTTACTTGTTCCTCATCCCTCACTACACATATGCGAACTCACAGTGGAGAGAGGCCTTATGAATGTAAGGAATGTGGAAAAGCCTTTAGTTGTTCCTCATCTCTCACTACACATATAAGATCTCACAGTGGAGAGAGGCCTTACGAATGTAAACAATGTGGAAAAGCCTTTAGTCGGTCCTCACACCTCACTACCCATATAAGAACGCACAGTGAAGAGAGACCTTATGAATGTAAACAATGTGGGAAAGCCTTTAAGCAGTTTACACAACTCACTACCCATATAAGAACGCACAGTGAAGAGAGGCCTTACGAATGTAAAGAATGTGGGAAAGCCTTTAAGCAGTTTGCACAACTCACCAGACATGTACGAGTTCACAGTGGAGAGAAACCTTATGAATGTAAGGAATGTGGAAAATCCTTTAGTCAGTTTTCATATCTCACTGGCCATATAAGAGCTCACAATGGATACAGGCCTTATGAATGTAAAGAATGTGGGAAAGCTTTTATTCGGTCCTCACACCTCACTACCCATATAAGGACACACAGTGGGGAGAGGCCTTATGAGTGTAAGGAATGTGGGAAGGCCTTTTTTCGGTCCTCACACCTTACTGACCATGTAAGATCTCACAGTGGAGAGAAGCCTTATGAATGTAAGGAATGTGTGAAAGCCTTTAGTTGTTTCTCATCCTTCCGTAAACATGTTCGAACTTACCATGGAAATAGGCCTTATGATAGTAAAGAATGTGAGAAAGCCTTTAGTCAGTTCTCACACCTCACTGACCATATAAGATCTCATAGTGGAGAGAACCTGCAATGCAGTGAATTATTATCATATGGCCCTTCTAACCATGGTCTTGTAACTCCCACAAAATGATTCGGTGGGGCCATGCAAATAAGGTGCATGGAACCTTTTTAGAGGATTGATCAGTTTTGCCATCCACACTAGGTTTAAAAAAGAGCCAATTCCAGAGAGGGATTGGGGGGCCTCACTCTCATCAAGACTGGCCAGGAGCAGAGTACATCCTTTAGACTTGGGGTCCCTATACTGAGAACATCCTAGACCCGGGAGATACAGCTTAACACTGTAGGAGGAAGGACATGAGATAGTGAGATGTGGCAGCAAGCACAGCAGAGAAATGGGCAGTAGCAGAACCAGGAGACTGGCAAAGACAGCACAGTGGGCTTGCAGATCAACAGAGAGAGCTGTGTGCCTTCGGGCAGGATGCTCACTGGCAGGATGGGGGTGAATCCAGGCACTTGTGAGCAGAGCTACGCTTCCTGACCAACAGAGCAAAAGAGCTGAGCATCTTCAGGCAGGAGCCTTCCTGACAGAGTGGGTTGCCTCTGGGCACTTGTTGGCATGGACAGAGAGCTGTAAGACTTTCTGAAGCAGGGCAGAGGCTGGCGGCAAAGCTCGGCCTGAACAGGGCCTAGCAGCAACAAGGCCCTGACTAGGGTGCAGTGGCAGAGGCCAAGAAGAAGCTGTCCTAATAGAAGAACTGTATCCTGAGTTCCTGTTACTTATCTGTTGATGCTGTTCCTGAATTGTAACCTGTTACTTTCCTAATAAACCCCATTAATTGTATGGTCTGTGAGTTCTGTGTGGCCATTGCAACAAATTAGCAGAGCAGTTGAGAGTGCAGTTCTGGTATCAGACTTGATTAAAAGCTTGGAGGTATATTTCAACTGCACCTCATAGGAAGCAGCTGTGGGCTGATAATGGTGATTTTCCTCCCCTTAAAGTTAAAAGATGGCTTCTTATGCAATACTAGATTATCATAGTTGAATCTAACTGTTAGAAATGTCTGATTGTCTTAGTTATCTAGTGCTGCTATACCAGAAATATCATAAGTGAATGGCTTTAACAAATATAAATTTAGTCTCTCACAGTTTAGGGGACTAGAAGTTTGAATCCAGGGTGCCAACTCTAGGGGAAGGCTTTCTCTGTCAGTTTTGGGGGAAAGTCGTCTCCTTTCAACATCTCTGGGCCCAGCGTTCCTTGGAGATCTCCATGTGTCTTGGCATCAGTCTTCCCTTGGGCCCAACAGGTTCTCAGCACAGGAACGTCAGGTCCAAAAGGCAAGCTCCACTCCCGGCTCTCCTCTCCTGGTGGTCGTGCAGTCGCTCATCTCTGTTCACTTTTCTCTTCAAGAGCTCAGGCTGTTAACTAAAAGGTCAACAGTTCAAATCCACAAGCAGCTCCTTGGAAACCCTACAGGGCAGTCTACTCTGTCCTATAGGGTCAGTATGAGTCAGAATTAACTCAATGGCATAAGGTTTTTTGTTTTTAAGGTAGAAGTGACTCAACAAGGGTGTTGACTTAGGGTGGTGCATCCCACTCTAATCCTGCTTCATTAATATAACAAACAATATAATCCTCATTAACATAACTTAATCCTGTCTCATTAACACGTAGAGGTTAGGATTTACAACACATCACAAAATGGAGGATAATTACATCAGATCACAAAAAATGGAGAACAGCCACACAATACTGGGAATCAGCATAGCCATGTTGACACATATTTTTGGGGGATGCAATTCAATCCATGACATTCCATCCTTTGGTCCCAAGAATTCATTTTCTAACCATGTATAAAACACATTCATCCTATCATATCATCCCAAAAGTTACAAATCAATGCCAAGTCCAAAAATCTCATCTGCTGAATCATTTAAATCAAATACAGATGAGACTTTAGGCGTATTCCACCCTTGGACAAACCTCTTCATTTGTGAACCCATGAAACCTAGACAAGTTACCTGTTTCCATAGGACAATGGTGGAACAGGCACAAGGTAGACATTTCCATTACAAATGGGAGAAATTGGAGTGAAAGGATAAAAGGCACCAAGCAAGTCCAAAACCCAGGAGAACAGTTTACATGAGTTCTCAATTCTTAAAAATAATTCTCCGTTCTCAGAGTCCGTCTAGGCAATGACCCTGCTCTCCATACTGTGAATGTTGGCCATGCTCTCTGGCTTCCAGGCAGAGGCCTCTCGGCCCTGGGCTTCAGCTCCGCCTTCCAGACCCACTGGAATAACAACTGCTTCCTTGGATTTGGGTGCTTCTGTTCTATTCAATTTGAGTGATGACCCCACTCCTTCGGCCTCAGCAGGCCCTGTTCTTCTGAACCTTGGGCATGACAGCCTCACCCCCTCAGCTTTGTCTAGTAGCCACATCCCTCTGGCACACCTTAATGGTAGCCCCGCACTCTGAAACTGAGTTAGGAAGATCTGATCCTTTGAAACCCAGGAGGCTGTGGCCCCACCCTTTGAGATCCGAGAGACCATGGCCCCACCCTTTGAGACTGAGGCATCTCTGCTTCTGTGCTCCTTCCAACAATTCTGCTTTATAGGATGGTTCTTTTCTCTTGTAGGACAATAGATGTAGTTCCTGCATACAGAGTTCCAAGAGGTATACAGCGTTCTTTCCATTCATTGTTTCTCCTTCCCCTTGTGTCTTCTGCTGTAGTAGTTGGTAAGATCTTTCAATCAGAGAGTTAATCTCTTTATCAGAAGTTTGTGTAGCCATGTCCTTGATTACATTGGATCACCTTTCTTTGGAATGTGTGCTAATATGGTTCTCTTCCAATTGGTAGGCCAAGTAGCCCTCTTCCAAATTTCTTGGCATACACAAATGAGCACTTCCAGCGCTCATTTGTTGAAGCTTCTCAATTGGTATTCCTTCAATTCCTGGAGGCTTGTTTTTCAACAATGCCTTCAATGCATCTTCGACTTGTTCCTTCAGTACTATTGGTTCTTGATCATATGCTACTTCCTGGAATGGTTGAACATTGCCCAATTCTTTTTGGTACAGTGACTCTGTGTAGTCCTTCCATCATCTTTGATGCTTCCTGCATTGTTCAATATTTGCCCCATAAAAAAACCTGTTGCCATTGAGTCAATTCTGACTCATAGCACCCTAGAGGACAGCGTAGAACTGCCCCATAGGGTTTCCAAGGAGCGCCTGGGGGATTCGAACTGCTGACCTTTTGGTTAGCAGCTGTAGCTCTTAACCACTATGCCACCAGGGTTTCCTTGCCCATAGAAAATCCTTCAAAGTTGCAACTCGAGTCTTGGATTTTATCTTCAGTTCTCTCAGCTTGAGAAATGCCAAGCATGTTCTTCCCTTTTAGTTTTCTAACTCCATGTCTTTACCCATTTCATTATAATACTTTGTCTTCTTGAGCCACCCTTTCAAATTTTATCTTCATCTCTTTCATGTCTTTATTTCTTCCATTCACTTTAGTTACTCTGCATTCAAGGGCAAGTTCCAGAGTCTCTTTTGACAGTTTAGTCTTTCTTTCCTTCTTTTTAATGACCTTTTGCTTTTTTCCTCATGTATGATGTCCTTGATGTCATCCCACAAGTCCTCTGGTCTTCAGTCATTAGTGGTCAGCCATCAAATCTACTGTGATGGTCTTTAAATTCAGGCGAGATATATTCAGTGTTGTACTTGGGCTCTCATGGACTTCTTTTAATTTTCTTCAGCTTTAATTTGTACTTACTTATGAGCAATTGGTGATCTGTTCTGCAATCAGCCCCTAGCTTTGTTCTGACTCATGACACTGACCTTCTCAGTCATCTCTTTCCACAGATGTCAATCTGATTCCTGGGTATTCCTTCCAGCAAATCCACATGTATAGTTGCCGTTAATATAGTTGAAAAAAGGTATTTCCAATGAATAAGTCGTTGGTTTTGCAGAATGCTATCGTGTGATCTCCAGCGTTGTTTCTATCACCAAGGCCGTATTTTCCAACTACCAATTGTTCTTCTTTGTCTCCAACTTTCGCAGTCTAATCACCAGCAATTATTAATGCATCTTTATCACATATTTGATCAATTTCAGACTGCAGAAATTGGTTAAAATCTTCTAATTTTTCATCTTTGACATTAGTGGTCAGTGTGTAAATTTGAATAATAGTCTTATCAACTGGCCTTCCTTGTAAATATATGGGTTATCCTATCACTGACAGCATTGTATACTTCAGGATAGATCTTAAAATGTTCTTTTTGACATAGAATGTGATGCTGTGCCTCTTCAGTTGGTGGTTCCCGCCATAGTAGACTCTGATTTTCTGATTCATAATGGCCAATACCAGTCCATTTCACTTCACTAATGCCTAGGATATTGATCTTCAAGTATTCCATTTCCTTTTTTACAACTGCTAATTTTCCTTGATTCATACTTTGTACATTTCATATTCTAATGGATATTTGCAGCTGTTTCTTCTCATTTAGAGTTGTGCCACATCACCAAATGATGGTCTCGAACACTTTACTCCATCTACATCATTAAAGTCACGTCTACTTTGAGGTGGCAGCTCTTCCCCAGTCATATTTTGAGTGCCTTCCAACATCATGGGTCTCATCTTCCAGCACTATATCAGTCAGCGTTCCACTGCCAATCCATAAGGCTTTCACTGGCTAAATTTTTTTTCTGGAAGTAAATCACGAGGTCATTCTTCCCAGTGTCTTAGACTGGAAGCCCCACTGAAATCTGTCCACCATGAGTGACCCAGCTGGCATTAGAAACACTGGTGACATAGCTTTCAGCATCACAGCAACATGCAAGCTACCACAGTACGACAAACTGACAGGTGGTTGAAAGCCTTTAATAGGGAGAAACTTATATATAGATGGAAGTTCTGTGAAGCTTATGAGAAACCAAAAAGCACCAAGATTCACCTAGGTTACATCCGCCTGGAGCTCTTTGTGACCACAATTTATATACCCTAAGGATGAGTGCAGAACAACAGAATGTGGCTGCAGGTGGGGTGGGGAACACTTGAAAGTACTGGGTCCTTAGAAACGTTTCTGAAAAATGTCTCCCCTACTGATTAATGGATGTATTTTTCTTTTAAGGTAAATAATCTGGAGCTGTAGGCTCTGGGATGGAGGGGTGTCTTGTTTGTATACAGTGTGACAGTGTTATTGCCCGATAAGCAACTCTGGTTTACTCTCAGAGTCCTTTGTGAGAAAAATCCATATTAGCCATGTCTAAACTCCACATATCCCATCCCTTCCTGCCAGGCTGTTAAAAACTCATATGCCCACCTCTTTTGTGAGATTCCCTGAGCCTACAGGGTAGGCAGGAAGCGAGAGCAGGCCCTCTTTTCCTGACTTATTAAAACATTGGAAACATATACCACACCAGCAACACAAACACATGCAAAAAATGATTCCACCTATTATGATGCAAAGAAGTCCAAATCACATTTTTTACCAGGCTCCCCATCCAAAAAAGTACCTCTTTATTTTTGCTAAGTGCCATCTCCCGTGTGTTATATATAATATCTTCCTGGGTTTGTAAGTGAATAAGGGAGTGGTTCGCCAGGGCTGTATTATTGGGAATACATATAAACCAAAAACCCATTGCTGTCAAGTTGATTCCAACTCATAGCGACCCTACAGGACAGAGTAGAACTGCCCCATAGGGTTTCCAAGGAGAGGATGGTGGATTCAAACTGCTGACTTTTTGTTCAGCAGCCGAGTTCTTAACCACTATACCACCAGGGCTCCATATACAAGACTCAATTTTCAGGAAGTGCTGTTATCATGTCCCAAGCCATTCTGTTCTGACTGCCACCTTTCGCATGGCAGCAGTTAATTCGTTAAGAGCAGAGAGCCATGTTCAGTGTCATTTAAAGCAGTGGTGACAAACTTTTGTGCCATCTCTACTTTGGTCATAATATCGACATTGCCAGTGGTAGGAATAAAAACAGCAGGTAAGTAATCTCGCCAAGAGAATACAGACTGTTTATTTTACCACCATCTTCAAGTAGGTTCATTGTAATGAGCTTGTTGGATTATTTGCTCAGCATACAGATTGAGTAAGTATGGTGAAAGGATACAACCCTGACGCACACCATGCCACATCCACTTGTTCTGTTCGAACGACTACATCATGTTCTATGTACAGGTTCCTTTTCAGTACAATTAAGTTTTCAGAAATTCCCAATTCCGTAGATTTTAAAAGGCATTAATCCTTATACCCAACGATTAGACCAATTTGTTATTTTGGTGGTGTGACGAGCCTAGGACAGAAACATGTTTTTTGTTGTCTTCCAAGTGAGCCAGTGGTAGCACAGAGGAGAAGGCTAATTAAGCTTTTAGCAGAAAGAAACTTATTAGGCATATATATGGGACAGTCATTATTTTCTACTAATATATAACGTATTATTACCTCTACCCGCAAAAATTTGGGTGGCTTGTGTGGTCTTTTATGGATGGGTGTACCACACCTTGTGGCCCGGGGGTCCCTTTTTGTAGTAGTTATTATCACCGAGAACACAATCTATCTTACTTTTGTAACTGGTGTACCCCACAGTATAGGCCGTGACCCAAGTCAATGCCACGTACTTAACTCGAACTCTGTGTCAGTGAGGAACGTGGGGTTGAAGGCTAGAGTGGAGGAATCTTGCCTTATCAGTATTAAGAGTCCCAACTACTCATTTGGTACTTGTCACTGGATATGATCTGTCCACTCTCCCATCCCGTCTGTGGTTTATGTTTCTTGGCAACCTGAGAGATAGGACTCATTTAGTAGTGTCCAGTTTTGGCATAAACGCAGCTGGCAAGTCTTCCATAGCCTAATTCACCGGTGTAGGGGTGGCTTGACACTTAGTTGCTTGTACGAGTACCGCCCTCCTATGGTGGGAACTTTATTTAGAACTCTCAGAGCTTCAGGGGAACTACCACCCAATGGTGCAAGGTGGGCCGACCGTTTGGGCTTTAATTTGTTCCTTGAGGAGGATATTTTTTATATACCCTGCCCCTTGGGGGTTATAGGGCAGATGAAAGTGCCAGGTGATACCTTGATTTTCAGTCCATTGTTGGACAAGAGAACCAGTTAAATAATCGGTTACTATTAATATTGTTTAAAATTAATCTCCTTAGGCGTGCCATACATTGCAATTAATTTCACAAGGCCTGAAATGGTAGTGGCTTGATTTGCTCTTGTCACAGGAAAAGCTAGTAAAATCCATTAAAACTATCTATACAAATAAGGTCATATCAATGTCCTTTGCTTTTGGAAAGAGGTCCTATGTTGTCCACTTGCCAAACTTGCAAAGGTCCTTCTCTTGTAATAGGCCCTGATACATCCTTAAGTTGAGTTAGAGAAGTAAATGACACATGGCTCAATATTGAGCTCAGTGTCTTTTTTAGTAACAAATCCTGCCTGTTGTGCTAATTTCCAGGTGGTTTATACACCTTGGTACCCTTCCTTCTTGTGTATCGATATGCCAATCTCTTGGGTATCTGTAGGGGTAAAGATTTATGACTGCTAGGGTATTTGCTTTTATATTACCTACAGGAGAGTTGGTGGTATGTGCCGGGACATGGTACACAGTCACTTTAGATCCAGGTTGTGGTAATTTGTCCCAAGTATATTGTCACAACTCTTACCTCCATAAAGGTCTTCCACTAATTTCCCAATGATCTTTTTTTAATTGTGATACCCAAAGCATAAGTCTCTTCAAGACTGCTCAGGAGTCTGTGCAAATAGCTAATGGGTGTGGCTCTCTATAAATCACTAACCAGACTGCATGCAATTCTGCCCATTGACTACTATGCCCAGTACCTATTTCAATGTATATGATATTTGTGGCTGGTTGCACAGCTATTGCGGACCATGTGGGCAGCTACCTGGCACTGGAGCCATCTGATTGCCGTGCATATTCTGGGTGGGAGGCACCCTCTTCTTTTGAAACCCATTTAGGGTGTTCAGCAGGTATTATCTGTTGTCCTGCAGGCGCCTCCTTGGTAAACTATATAAATCCTAAGTATTCCTGCAGTTCCTTGGATGGGGGCTAGACAACAGCTTACACCATTGTGGTAAATAACCATGCCATCTGTGTTAGATGTTGACGAGTTGGTTCCGACTCATAGCGACCCCATGTACAACAGAACAAAACACTGCCCAGTCCTGTGCCATCCTCACAATTGTTGTTATGCTTGAGCTGATTGTTGCCACCACTGTGTCAATCCATCTCCTTGAGGGCCTTCCTCTTTTTCTCTGACCCTCTACTTTACCAAGCATGATGTCCTTCTCCAGGGACTGGTCCCTCCTGATAACATGTCCAAAGTATGTGAGATGAAGTCTCGCCATCCTTGCTTCTAAATAGCATTCTGGCTGTACTTTTTCCAAGATAGACTTGCCATTTTACTAAGGTGATATTCTGTGACACAACTGACTTAGGCTTTGCAAAGAGGCCATCTACACACTCCTTCATAGGCTAGGCTGTTTTTACTTCTACAAAGTCTTCTTTAGTAAGAGCCTCTGTTTGTAATAAAGCATTATATACAGCTAGGCATTTTCCCCCCACTATGTATTTCAGCTCCCTTGAGCTGGGACCAAAAGCCAATTGGCTGCCTTTGTTTATTTTTGCACTGCACATGGCCCATCCCATTTTGTCCTCCGTGACTGTGGGATTTAGTTTAAAGGGCACTTCAGTCTCTATGGTCTCTTAATACTTGAGTTGGCTGTACTAATGCCTTAATTTGGGTGAAATCATTTTTATATGAGGCTTGCCAGTACCAGGTGGCTATTTTTATTAATCCGTATAGAGGGTGGACACACTGTACTAGAAGAGGAATGAAAGCTCTCCAACAACCTAACAACCCCATGAAAGCCTGTACTTTTTAAAACTGTTGTGGGTATGGAATAGTAGTGATCTTGTCTATGACACCGAAGCCAACATCCAAGTCTTACCCGAGCAGATGAGTCCCAGAAATTTGACTGTTGAACCAGACTCCTGTATCTTTTGGGATTTACAGCCCATCCCCACTGTTGAAGACATTACACCACTTTGTTGATTGTGGTCTATAAAAGGCTTAAGTTATTAGAAGTTGATATCATATCTTGTACATAGTCTCAAGGTGTTCATCTCCTGGCAAGGGAATTGTGGCTGGGTATCGTGCCACCAACCCATGGCAGATAGTAGGGCTGTGTAAATAATCTTAGAGAAGCACCGGAAAGGTCCATTATTGCCCTTTCCAGGTGAAAGAAAACATATCTTAAGCATCTGGGCTTAAAAGAATACTGAAAGAGCGTTGACCAGATCTAGTACAGAGTGATTTTTTTTTAGAGCACATGATTAAACATTCTAATATCGTAGTGATATCGGGAACAGCCGCGTGTAATGAAGGAGACACTTTATTTAATTCTCAGTAATCCACAGTCATCAGTCACATGCCATCAGGCTTTCAGATCGGCCTATACTGGACAATTTGTATGGGCTTTGTACCTGCCTAATTATTTGTACCTTTTAAATTGACAGTTTGAGAAATTTCCTTATGTTGATATTGTTTGACATATTTCTATTCTCCAGGGTGTAGATAATGACAGCAGTTCTTATTTAGCCCAACCTTGCAGAACCAGCTATACGCTTCTCACACATAGGCAAAATTTTCCTCCGGTAGTTTCTAAAGAAGCTCCCAGCAATGTGTCAATTTCTAAAATATATTCGGGATAGAGAAAATATAAACCCCCAAATCAGAAAGAGGTGCCTTAACACTTTCTGCCTACTTACTGGGATAGACACACCTCCATATCCATCTATACAGTCGGGCCTCCATATCCGTGGGTTCCGCATAGGTGGAGTCAATCAATTTTGGATCGAAAATATTTGAAAAAAGGAAAGAAAGTTCCAAAAACAAAACTTGAATTTGCGGCTCATCAAGCACTACACTGAATCCACATGAATGAAATGATATGCAGGCATACCCTTCTGTAGTCTCAGTCTCTCTCCAGCACTCATTATTTGAACACTGTTCGCCTGGTGTCTTGTCATTATTCCCTAAACAATAGAGTATAACAACTATTTACATAGCATTAACATTGTATTAGGTATTATAAGTAATCTAGAAATGTTTTAAAGTATATGGAATTTAAAGTATAGTATGCATAGGTTATATGCAAATACTATGCCATATTATATAAGTGACTTGAGCATCCTCGGGTTTTGGTATCAGCAGGGGTCCTGGAACCAATCCCCGAGGATACTGAGGGATGACTGCATATGGTACAAAAAAAACCCATTGTCACTGAATCAATTCTAACTCACAACGACACTATAGGACCGAGTAGAACTACCCCATAGGTTTCCAAGGCTGTAATCTTTAAGGAAGCAAACTGCCACATCTTTCTCCCGCAGAGACTGGTGGGTTCAAACCACCGACCTTTCAGTTAGCTGCTGAGCGCTTAACCATGGACCATCAGGGCTCCTTATATATGCTATAAAAAACCCCATTGCCATTGAGTTGATTCCAACTCACAGCAACCCTACAGGTCAGAGTAGAACTGCCCCATAGGGTTTCCAAGGACCAGCTGGTGGATTCGAACTGTCGACCTTTAGGTTAGCAGCCGAGGTCTTAATCACTGCACCACCATATATATGTTACGTTGTTGTTGTTAGGTGCTGTCGAGTAGGTTCCGACTCAGCGACCCTATGTACAACAGAATGAAACCCTGCCTGGTCCTGTGCCATACTCATAATTGTTGTTATGCTTGAGCCCATTGTTGCAGCCACCGTGTCAGTCCATCTCATTGAGGGTCTTCTTCTTTTTCACTGACCCTCTACTTTACCAAGCATGATGTCCTTCACCAGGGAATGGTCCCTTCTGATAATATGTCCAAAATATGTGAGACGTAGTCTCACAATTCTCGCTTCTAAGGAGGATTCTGGCTGTACTTCTTCCAAGACAGATTTGTTTGTTCTTTTGGAAGTATATTCAGTATTCTTTGCCAACACCACAACTCGAAGGCATCAATTCTTCTTTGGTCTTCCTTATTCATTGTCCAACTTTCGCATGCATATGAAGTAATTGAAAACAACATGGCTTCGGTCAGATGCACACTAGTCCTCAAAGTGACATCTTTGCTTTTTAACACTGTAAAGAGGTCTTTTGCAGCAGATTTGCCCAACGCAATTCATCGTTTGATTTCTTGACTGCCACTTCCATGGATGTTGATTGTGGATCCAAGTAAAATGAAATCCTTGACAACTTCAATCTTTTCTCCGTATATCATGATGTTGCTTATTGGTCCAGTTGTGAAGATTTTTGTTTTCTTTATGATGAGGTGTAATCCACCCTGAAGGCTGTGGTCTTTGATCTTCATCAGTAAGTGCTTCAAGTCCTCTTCACTTTCAGCAAGCAAGGTTGTATCATCTGCATAACACAGGTTGTTAATGAGTCTTCTTCCAATCTTGATACCCCATTTTTCTTCATATAGTCCAGTTTCTCAGATTGTTTGCTCAGCATACAGATTGAATAAATATGGTAAAATGACACAATCCTGATGCATATCTTTCTTAACTTTAAACTACGCAGTATCCACTTGTTCTGTTCGAATGACTGCCTCTTGATCTATGTACAGTTTCCTCATGAACACAATTAAGTGTTCTGAAATTCTCATTCTTCACAATGTTATCCATAATTTGTTATGGTCCACACAGTCAATTGCCTTTGCATAGTCAATAAAACGCAGGTAAACATCTTTCTGGTATTCTCTGCTTTCAGCCAGGATCCATCTGATATCAGCAATGATACCTGTCTGCCATAGTTGACCCTGCTGGTATTTAAATACCAGTGGCATAGCTTCTAGCATCACAGCAACTTGCAAGCCCCCACAGTATGACATACTGACAGATGCATGGGGTATATATACTATAGGACCTGTAATTTACGTGGGTTTCCATGAATTCTAGTACATTCAGTCCTGCTAGCCACTAAGGTTAGGATCTTTTGTTTGTTCCATGGAGACTAGTGTATGGTCATCTCAGTATAAGGCCTTTGGTCCCCCTGTATTCCCCTACATTGAAGGAAACCTTGGCAAGGCCATTATGGAAGAGGGCAAGGGAGCTTCCATTCCAGTTGCTCTTTATCATCCTCCTCCTCTAACGGTGGCATAGATGCCTGTTTTTGCTGAGTCTCCTTTTGACCATCTTTTTCAGATTTTACTTAAAGTTGCTTAGGGAACATTTCCATAGTGTTAATAGCAACGCATTACTCTACTTATCTATATCCTCTTAGGATGTTCCTGCCTTCACTAAGTCACTTCACATATGTTTACGAGATACTTGCTTTGCATTTCCAACTCTGTGTCCTTTTTTAAATCCTGCCTTCCCTTTTGCCACACTATGCATCTGGGACTTATTTTCTAAGGGTTTGATTCCCTGACCATTTCTGTCTCTGTAGGCCAGGTCTGCTGACACGCATGAATTACCTACTCAATCAAGGTGTGATTGCCTGACATATTCAAGACCCGGTGCAGTTGCTGCTGTATAGACAGGTGAGAAGTGATATTACTTATTTTTTCTGCTTCTATTCCAGACAATACAATTATCTGACATAATAATAATGCCCCATTATCCCATAAATGCCCCATCCAGGAGGCTATGGACTCTTTGGGTTTGTGTTGGAAGTTCCCTGCCAGATCCATTAATTCAACTGCGGTAAAATCTCTAATGTTCTTTTTGACAATGAATGCAACACCATTCCTCTTCAGGTTGTTATTCCCGGCATAGTAGACCATATGATTGTCAGATTCAAGATGGCCAATACCAGTCCATTTCAGCTCATTAATGCCTAGGATATCGATTTTTATGGGTTCCATTTCTTTTTAGATGATTTCCAATTTTCCTGGATTCATACTTCGTACATTTCATGTTCCAATTATTAATGGGTGTTTGCAGCTGTTTCTTCTCATTTTGAGTCGTGCCACATCAGCAAATGAAGGTCCCGAAAGCTTGACTCCATACACGTCCTTAAGGTCGACTCTACTTTGAGGAGGAAACTCTTCCGCAGTCATCTTTTGAGTGTCTTCCAACCTAGGGGGGATCATCTTCAGGCACTATATCAAACAATGTTCCACTGCTATTCATAAGGTTTTCACTGGCTAATTCTTTTCAAAAGTGGAATACCAGGTCCTTCTTCCTAGTCTGTCTTAGTCTGGGAGCTCAGCTGAAACCTGTCCGCCATGGGTGACCCTGCTGGTATCTAAATACTGGTGGCATAGCTTCCAGCATCACAGGAACATGCAAGCCCTCACAGTATGACAAACTGACAGATCTGTGGGTGATATATATACATACATGTATACATATATATATGATTATATATAATAGGTTATATTAAAAACCTTGAAACATGGGATTAATTTTTAAAATATGGCGGTATATTTATAAAATGCAATAGTACATAGCAGCAAACAAGGAACAAATTACTGTTATATATAACAACACTGATAAAATCTCACAGACGTTATGTTGAGTAGATGAAATCAGACCCCACATAGTTTATGCAATTTGATTCCAGTTATATGAAGACCAGGGACATGCAAAACCTTTCTCTGGGGATAACAGAACACTGGTTACTCCTAAGGACAATATCACTTGGGGAAGCAGCAATATCAGTTGGGGATCTCAGAGGTGGCTTTATGAGTATATATACGTGCGTAAAAATTGATCGCATTGTACACTTAAGATTAGTTCACTTTATGCGATTTACTATATATGTGTTATGCCTGATAAAAAAGTAAAGGGTGTTTATAATTGTCATTTTTTAAAGTACTTCACCGTTTGCATACTGTTTCTCAAAAGGCCTGGTATCTGCCTGCCTCTTTCCATGGAAAACTCCAAGTTCTTCCGTTCTTGGAGAGATCAGACTGGGTTGGCACAGTCGGTGCCCTGCTCCTGGGTAAAAATATGTGATGTGCAAGAGAGAACAAACTATGAACAGAAGCCAACACCTGAGACTTACAGGATTCTAAATATGGGCAAATATTTATGAGAAGCAAACAAATTATTTCTCTAAACCCAAACCCATTGCCATCGAGTCGATTCTGACACATAGGGACCCTATGGGACAGAGTAGAACTGCTCCATAGGTTTTCCAAGGAGCGGCTGGTGGATTGGAACTGCCGACCTTCTGGTTAGCAGCCATGCTCTGTAACTACTGCGCCACCAGGACTCCATTTCTATAAAGAACACAGTAAAATTTTTTCAAATGGCCGAATATGCAAATACCAACTTTCTCTGTTCCGTAAGCGTATTAGGAATCTTTGCCTACCGAAATCCGTGCTTAAGCTTATATACGCCTTTCAGAAAATCTAAGCTTTTCTGTATAGAGGAAATAAAGACAACAGTGGACAGATCCCGAGTCCAAGGGGAAGCCACTGAACGCCAAGGTCACTAGGTGGAGCCCTCTGGGTGGTGCACGAAACTCCTCCCCTTCGGCAGCTAGCGGCCCAAAACCTGGAAGCGGAAACGCGCCTCTTTGGCCGGCAGCCATGTTTGGGCGCCTTGCTGCTCTCGTGTGAGGTGAGTGTTGTATCTGTCGGCGTCCTTCCTGGTCCAGTACTACTGTCCCGGGGTCTAAGGGCGCTGCTTCAGGTCTCCTGCGCAGTGCTGGCCTCTCCGCCCTCCCTGGGCTGCTCCAAAGCTGCGCAACTTCCTGTAGTCACGCTGTACCCGGGTCCTTCAGTTGCTGCTCCCGGGTTCGAGAAAGCGGCTCACCCCGTCCGCACCCTGCTGGACCGCAGCCGTTTTCTGCACGGCCGTGGGTTGAACCTTGTATCTCAGTGCATTAACAGGTAAAGTCTTGTAAATCCTCGCTAAGCGAAAGTGTGCTTTCCAGACCAGCAGCGCCAGCTTCAGTGGGCGTTTGTGAGAAATGCAGAGTCACGGGCCTCATAGAGGTAGTTGGCCTTAGTCTAAATGCGCTGCTCCCCGCTGCTGTCTACCGCTCACTGTGCTCCTTTTGTTTTCTGCGCTTCGTTAAAGCAGGAGCCCTGTTGGTATAGTGGTTAAGACCTCCGCTGCTAACCAAAAAGTTGGCAGTTCGAATCCAGCAGCTGCTCCTTGGAAACCCTAGGGGCAGTTCTACTCTGTCTTATAGGATCGCTATGAGTCAGAACCGACTCGATGGCAATGGGCTTGGTTTTTACTGGTTTTGTTTAGTATTGCTGGTCAGACAAAAAGTAAGTTTATGGTGAGGAATATATCCCCCCTCCCCCACTTTAATGGTTGGAAGCCTTGGTGGCGTAGTGGTTAAGAGCTACAGCAGCTAACTAAAAGTTCGACAGTTCGAATCCACCAGGCGCTCCTTGGAAACCCTGTGCGGCAGTTCTGTTGTGTCCGATAGGATCGCTACGAGTCAAAATCGACTGAACGGCAATGGATTTGGTTTTTTGTTTCTTTTTTTACTTTAATGGTTATAGGTGTTTAAGGTAGATAAGAATTAAGAACCATGAGCTGGAACAAGTACCTGCATTTTTTGTTGTGGTTCGGTGCTGCAGAGTCGGTTCCCGACTCAACACCAAACACTGCCCGATCCTGCACAATCCTCATAATTATTACTTGGAGCTCATTGTTGCAGCCATACGTTGCACGGTGCGTCTCATTGAGGGTCTTCATCTCTTTCGCTGACCCTCTACTTTACCAAGCAGGTTGTCCTACTCCAGGGACTGATCCCCCCTGATAACATGTCCAAAGTATGTGAGACAAAGTCTCGCCATCCTTGCCTCTCAGGAGCATTCTGGCTGTACTTCTTCTAAGATAGATTTGTCTGTTCTTTTGGTAGTCCATAGCGTATTCAATATTATTCACCAACACCATAATTCAAAGGTGTCAGTTCTTCTTAGGTCTTATTTATTGTCCAGCTTTCACAAGTATGTGAGGCATGTATATATCACCTCATATACACATGCATTTAGGACCATATCTATCCCAGTTTCAGGAGGAAAATATTTAGTAAGAGGCACATTTCAAGGAATTTCTTTGGATGTACGACAGACATTTTTGTCATGATTTTGCGAGAAACAATATGGCCAACCCTAGTTGGTCTGCTGTAAAATGTGAGGTGGCTGAACACGCTTAATATAGGCGATGACCAATTTATAGAGATCACACACCCAGTGTTTTCCCAAAATCTTGATACCTGGCTGAAGGAACATCTGCAGGATTGGATACTTGTGAGTTGGCCACAATTTTTGCTACCAAAGAGACACACTTCTTAATAGGTTGAAAGCTTCTTGGAGCAAAAACTGTGCATATTCCCAATGTCAGAACAGCAAATATTGGAAATGAGGGCAAAATGGGAGGCATGTGCAATTAAACTAATCAAAATCCTTAAACAGATCCTAGAGGGTCAGCCACACTACCATGTTGCAAAAAGTACTTGATCCTTTGTAATAATTATTTTACGAAGTACTCTTGTTTAAATGAATGTGAAATGTGCAACTGTTAGAAAGTCATGATTTATAGTAACTAATTTTGAACATGAAGTAAAGCTTCAATTGATGAGTAAGTAATGTGTGACATTTGTAATATGAGTAGAGAATGTTTCTTTTTAAACCAAATGTAATAGTGTAGAATGAAGATAGTATGTTTATATAAAACTCATTGCATGTAACAGCAACAAATGGATATCATTTTACATAAAAAAAGAAAAACTACATAAACACTAAAGAGTCAAGTAGCAGCTACATATATTATTTCAAAAATTTAAAATGTCTAAATTTAAGTGTCTTGTTGGAGAAATCATTGGTATCTTCTGCCATTAGTAACTCCATTTTTACTATTTAGAATTATAATTCACTGGAATTTTTTTATTGTACTTTAGAGGTTTACAGAGCCAATTAGTTTGTCCTTAAACAATTAATACACATTTTTCTGGTGACATTGGTTACCAACCCCAGGACATATCAACAGTCTACCCTTCTCTACTTTGGATTCCCCGTTTCCAGCTTTCCTGTCCCCTCCTGCCTTCTCGTCCTTGCCCCTGAGCTCGTGTGCCCATTTAGTCTCATTTTATTTTATAGGCCTGTCTAAACTTCGGCTGAAGGGTGAACCTTAGGAGTGAATTCAGTACTGAGTTAAAAGAGTGTCTGGGGGCCATACTCTCAGGGCTTCTCCTGTCTTTGTGAGACCAGTAAATCTGCCTTTTTTGGGGGAGTTAGAATTTTATTCTACATTTTTCTCCAGCTCTGTCCGGGACCCTCTATTGTGATCCCTGTCAGAGCAGTCAGTGGTAGTAGCCGGCACCATCTAGTTGTGCTGTTCTCAGTTTGGTGGAGGCTGTGGTAGTTGTGGTCCTTTAATCCTTTGGACTAATCTTTCCCTTACATCTTTGGTTTTCTTCATTCTCTGTTGCTCCAGATGGGGTGGGACCAGCGGAGTATCTTATATGACCACTCACAAGCTTTTAAGACCCCAGATGCTACTCACCAAAGTAGGATGTAGAACATTTTCATTATAAACTGTGTTATGCCAGTTGAGCTAGATGTCCCCCGAGACCATGGTCTCCAGCCTTCAGCCCAGTAATTTGGTCCCTCTGGGAGTTTGGATGCGTGTATGGAGCTTTCGTGACCTTGCTTTGGTCAAGTTGTGCTGACTTCCGCAGTTTTGTATGCTATCTTACCCTTCACCAAAGTTACCACTTATCTGTTATCTAGTTAGTGTTTTTCCCTTTTCTCCTTTCCCCTCCCTACTAATCATCAAAGATTGTTTCTTTCTGTGTGTAAACCTTTTCATGAGTTTTTATAATAGTGTTCTCATACAGTATTTGTCCTTTTGTGATTGATCTATGTCACTCAGAATAATGCCTCCAGATTCATCCATGTGAGATGTTTCGCAGTTCATTGTTCTTTACTGTTGCATAGTATTCCATTGTGTGTATGTACCATAGTTTGTTTATCCGTTCATCTGTTGATGGGCACTTAAGTTGTTTCCATGTTTTTGCTATTGTGAATAATGCTACAGTGAACATGGGTGTGCATATGTCTATTCATCTGACGGCTCTTATTTCTCTAGGATATATTCCTAGGAGTGGGGTTGCTGGATTGTATGGTATTTCTATTTCTAGCTTTTTAAAGAAGTGCCATATCATTTTCCATAGTGGTTGTACCATTTTAAATTCCCACTAGCAGTGCATAAGAGTTCCAAACTCCCTGTAGCCTCTGCAACATTTATTTTCTGTTTTTTTGATTCATGCCAGTAATATCAGGGTGAGATGGCATCTCATCATGGTTTTGATTTGCGTTTCTCTAATGGCTGGTGATCTTGAGCATTTCTTCATGTGTCTATTAGCTGTCAGAATGTCTTCTTTGGTGAAGTGTCTGTTCATATCCTTTGCCCATTTTTTAATTGGATTATTTGTCTTTTTGTTGTAGAGGTGTTGGATTTTCCTATTGATCTTAGAGATTAGAACTTTGTCAGATTTGTCATAGCCAAATTTTTTTTTCGCAGTCTGTAGGTTCTCTTTTTACTTTCTTGGTGAAGTCTTTTGATGAGCATGTGTGTTTAATTTTTAGAAGATCCCAGTTATCTATCTTATCTTCTGGTGTTTGTGTATTGTTACTTATGGTTTCTGTGCTATTTGTGCCATGTACTAGGGCCTCTAGTGTTGACCCTATTTTTTCTTCTATGATCTTTATAGGTTTTGGTTTTATATTTAGGTGTTTGATCTGTTTTTGAATTAGTTTTTGTGTATGGTGTTAAGTGTGGGTCCTGTTTCATTTTTTTTACTGATTGACACTCAGTTTTGCCAGCATCATTTGTTAAAAAAGACTGTCTTTCCCCATTTAATGGACCTTGGGTCTTTGTTGAAGATCAGGTGACCATAGGTTGATGGATTTACATCTGGGTTCTTGATTCTTTTCCATTGGTCACTGTGTCTGTCATTGTACCAATACCAGGCTGTTTTGACTACCATAGCTGTATATTAGGTTCTGAGATCAGGTAGTATGAGTCTTCTTGCTTTATTCTTTTTCTTCAGTAGCACTTTACTTACCCAGGGCCTCTTTCCTTTCTATATAAAGTTAATGATTAGTTTTTCCACCTCATTAAAGAATACTGTTAGTTTTGGATCAGGATTGCATTGTATTTGTAGATTGCTTTGGGTAGAATTGACATTTTCACAATGTTGAGTCAACCTGTCCATGAGTATGGTATGTTTTCCCATTTATGTAAGTTCCGTTTGGTTTCTTGAAGTAGTGTTTTATAGTTTTCTTTGTATAGGTCTTTTACAATCCTGGTTAGATTTATTCCTAAGTATTTTATTTTTTTAGGGGCTATTATAAATGATATTGCTTTCCTGATTTCCTTTTCGTAGTTCCTTTCTTGGTGTATAGGAATGCAACCGATTTTTGTATGTTTATCTTGTATCCTGCTCCTCTGCTGAATCTATTAGTTCCAGTAGTTTTCTTGTGGAGTCCTTTGGGTTCTGTATGTATAGTATTATGTTATCTGAAAATAAGGATAGTTTTACTTCTTCCTTACCAATTTGGATGCCCTTTATTTCTTTTTCTTGCCTTATTGTTCTAGCTAGGACTTCCAGCACAATGTTAAATAGAAGTGATGATAAAGGGCATCCTTGTCTTGTTCCTGTTCTCAGGGGGAATGTTTTCAGCCTCTCTTTGTTAAGAATGATGTTGGCTGTTGGTTTTGTATAGATCCCCTTTATTATGTTGACAAATTTCCCTTCTATGTCTATTATATTGAGAGTTTATCAGGAATGGGTGTTGGACTTTATTGAATGCCTTTCCTGCATGAATTGAGATAATCAGATAATTCTCTTTTATTTATGTGGTGGATTACGATGATTGATTTTCTAATGTTGAACCATCCTTGCATACCTGGTATGAATTCCACTTGCTTGTGCTGTATTTTTTTTTTTATATGATACTGAATTCTATTTGCTAGAATTTTCTTGAGAATTTTTACATGTATGTTCATAAGAGATAATTGATCTGTGATTTTCTCTTTTTGTGGTGTCTTTGCCTGATCCTGGTATCAGGGTTATGTTCTTGTATGATTTTGGTATCAGGTTTCAGTGTTCTGAAATTGTTTGAGTAGTACTGGTGCAAGCTCTTCTCTGAATGTTTGGAGGAATTCTCTAGTGAAGCCATCTGAGCCAGGGCTTTTTTTTGTTGGTTTTTTTTTTAATTACCTTTTCAGTCTCTTCTCTTGTTATGGG
>NW_004443993.1:512706-528087 GCF_000243295.1 Trichechus manatus latirostris
CTTTTTATTTCCATTGGGTCTGTTGTAATGTCCCCCATTTCATTTCTTATTTGGGTTATTTGCATTCTCTCTTGTTTTTCTTTTGTCAGTTGGCCAATGGTTTGTCAATTTGGTTGATCGTTTCAAAGAACCAACTTTTTTTTTATTATTCTTTCTATTGTTTTTCTATTCTTTCATTTATTTCTGCTCTGGTGTTTATTATTTCCTTTCTTCTGGTGAGTGTGGATTTCTTTTGCTGTTCTCTTTCTATTTGTTTGAGTTGTATAGCTAATGTTTTGATTTTGTCCCTTCTTTTTTGATGTGTGTTTCTGTTGCTACAAACTGACCTCTGAGCACTACCTTTGTTGTGTCCCAGAGGTTTTGTATGGTGTGTTTTCATTCTTGTTTGATTCTAGGAATTTTTTAATTTTATCTTTGATTTCTTCTATTACCCGGTGGTTTTTAAGCAAGATGTTATTCAGTTTCCATGTATTTGATTTTTTCCCCTTGCTCTTCCTGTTATTAATTTCTGCTTTTATGGTGGTGTGATCAGAGAACATGCTTTGTATTATCTCAGTGTTTTGGATTTTGTTGAGGGTTGCTTTGTGACCTAAGATGTGGTCTATTCTGGAGAACATTCCATGTGCGCTGGAAAAGAGTGTGTATTTTGCTGCTGTTGGATAGAGTGTTCTGTTTATGTGTATGAGGTCAAGTTGGTTGATTGTGGCCTTTAGATCTTCTGTATCTTTGTTGAGTTTCTTTCTAGATGTTCTGTCCTTTACCAAGAGTGGTGTTTTGAAGTCTCCTACTATTGTTGTGGAACTGTCAATTTCTCTTATCAGTGCTGTTAGAGTTTATGTGTTTTGGAGCCCTGTCATTGGGTGTGTAGATACTTATTATGGTTATGTTCTCATGGTGGATTGTGGATTGTCCTTTTCATCATTATTTAATGTCGTTCCTTGTCTTTCATGGTGGATTTTATTTTAAAGTCTATTTTATCTGGGATTGGTATCGCCACTCCTGCTCTTTTTTGGTTGTTGTTTGCTTGCTATATTTTTTCATCCTTTGATGGTTAATATATTTATGTCTTTGTTTCTAAGATGTGTCTCTTGTAGACAGCATATTGATGGATCCTGTTTTTTTAATCCATTCTGTCACTATGTCTTTTTATGGGTACTTTTAAGCCATTTACGTTCATTGTAATTATTGATAGGTGTGAGTTTATTGCTCTCATTTTGTAGTGTGTTTTTTTTTGTGGTGCTGACCTTTTCTTTTTTCCTCTTACTTTCTGTGGTAAATTCCTTTTGTTTGTGGATTTTTTTTGTTTCTTTTGTTTTTGTAGATTTTGTGTTCACTGAGACTTTATGTTTTTCTTCTTTATCTTGATGAGTAGGTTTGTTAACTTTCTTTAGGGTTACCTTGATATTTACACTTGTCTTCCTAAGTTTGAACGAGTCTTTTATTGCTTGGTATCACTTTGACTTCTCCATTTGAAAGTTCTATACCTACACCCTTTATTCTCTCTTTTATTGTTCTGTCGTTTTTGTCATTTACAGATTGACCTTTCTGGTTCCCTTTGGTAAATTTTGAGTTTTGTTTTATACTAGCTAACCTAGTAGAGGTGAGGTGGTATCTCCTAGTGGTTTTGATGTGCATTTCCCTAATGACTTATGGCTTAGAGCATTTTCCATGCGTTTATTGGCCATTTGTATAACTTCTTTGGTGAAATGTCTATTTAAGTTTTTTGCCCACTTTAAAAACAGCTTATCTTTTTGTTGTTAAGTGGTAGGAGTTCTTTATATATCCTGGTTATTGAACCCTTATCAGATATACAATTCCCAAATATTTGATTCTGTAGGTTGTCTCGTTCCTTCGTTGATGAAATCCTTTGATGACTGAAATTTTTATTTTGATGAAGTCCAATTTATCTCTTTTGACTTTCTTGCTCATAATTTTGGCATCGTATCTAAGAATCTATTGCTTAAAACTAGTGTGTGGAGAAAATAATGTTCATATTTTTTAAAATTGTGAACAAAAACAAAAAGCTGTGACGTTCTGCATTGTGGTGATGGCAGCTTTCACACCCTCTCTGCTGTGTTGGTCAGTTATGGTCCACTAGAGCTGTGATGTCTACTAGTCAGATGTGGCTATTCCCAGTTAAAATAATTAAATGTAAAAGAAAAGGTTTGGTTCCGAGGTACACTAGTCACGTGTGAAGTGCTAAACATCCACATATGGCTAGTGGCTTCCATATTGGACTATGCAGAAATAAAACATGTCTGTCTTCAAATAAAGTTCCACAGCATAATGCTGCTCAAGAGTATATACTATGGGTGATATTCTGTGTGTGTGATTATTGGGTATGTGAACCCAATTATCAGTGTCATAGACCAGAAGGAACAAGAAAACAAAATACAGAGTGTCTGCCCGTAGACTTCCAGCCTTGCATGAGAGACAGGTTTAAATAAATAATGAAAAACCATGGACATCTGATACCTGTAATAAAAGGACCTAACCTGACAGTCAGGTTAGACTGCTTGTAAGGGAAAATCATTTAAGTAATTATTCATAAAGTTAGTTGAATTTAGCTATATACATGTGTCATGGTTTGAATTATGTCCCCCAAAAAATGTGTGTATCAATTTGGCTGGGCCATGATTCCCGGAATTGTGTTGTTGGCCTCTATTTTGTGATTGTAATTTTATGTTAAAGAGGATTAAGGTGGGATTGTAACACCACCCTTACCCAGATCACATCCCTGATCCAATGTAGTTTCCCTAGTGTGTGCCCTGCACCACCTTTTACCTTATAAGAGATAAAAGGAAAGGGAAGCAAGCAGAGAATGGGGACCTCATACCACCAAGAAGGAACACCAGGAGCAGAGCGTGTACTTTGGACCCAAGGTTCCTGTGCAGAGAAGTTCCTAGTCCAGGGGAAGACTGATGACAAAGAGGGCCTTCCTCCAGAGCCGACAGAGAGAGAAAGCCTTCCCCTGGAGCTGACACCCTGAATTTGGACTTCTAGCCTACTGGACCGTGAGAAAATAAATTTCTCTTTGTTAAACCTATTTGCTCATAGTATTTCTGTTAGAGCAGCACTAGATAACTAAACAACATGGTTAGCTATTTACATGAGCAGAGTTGATAGCATGTGTGATGGGTGGGCATGGAAAGAATATTTCAGTTGCCAAAAGTGTTTGTGTAAATCCCTGAGACAGGAGAGAATGCATTATTATCCATTCCTTGGTAGAAAAGATGATTGGAACAAAGAAAACAAAGTGTGGGTTGGAGGTTGGGGGGTGTTGTATGAGATAGACTGTAGGAAAAAAAGTCAGCAGGTTGTTTAGAACCATGATGACTACTCTGGGCGTTTTGAAGACAGCTGCTCATGGGCATTAAGCAGGGATACGTGTTAGTGTATTTGTTATTTAAAACCGAACACTTTGGTCCCTGAACTGCAGACAGATTTTGGAAACGACAACCATGAATAAATTACGTTCAGCAGGAGCTTGTTATGAATAAGTTAAGGAAGACCATGAAGTGGCCTTAACATGGAGTTTGATTGTGGATCAGGAAGATAGTGGATGATAGATATAATGTAGACGGTTCAAAGGCTATCTCAGATGATAGAATGCTCATTTATTGAGTTACAGACTATAGAGCAGTGAATGCTTCTCAAAGTTGAATGTGGATGTGGCTAACCTGGAGCATGTTAAAATGCACATTTTTATTTACCAGTTGTGGGGTGTAGCTCGATACTCTAACAAGCTCCCACTTTATGCTGAAAACAGTAAGTGTACAAATAAAGTTATGGATTAAAATTAGTGCTCTTGGAGAAAATAATAAAAAGAAAGATAAGGTTAAAGGGGAGACTCTAGTATGATGATAATGCAACAGAAAAAACATTTACACTGAGATCAAGAAATAAAAGAGTAGGAGTCAGCTGGGTGGGGATACGGGGAGTTGGAACTGATTCAACTGCAGGGAATTAAAAATCGATAAAGCGTGATGAGTGCATTGACCAAACTAGAAAAATACGCTCTCTGGAAATACCTCTATGTTGATATCAAATAACAGTGTGTGTGTTGATCTACAAGGGGCAGTTATGTAGGTGAACACAGTAACTCATGCTTGGACTCCTGAGTCCCTGCAGAAAATCAGGTTCAAGTTTTCCAGCCTTGCCATGGATGCTTTTCATGCCCTGGAATGAGTAAATTCCTCCACTTGTGGAGCCTGTTCTGCCTTAACCTCAAATGGATCTAGGGTAGAGCACTCCCTTGAGCCTGGGAAGAAGTCCTGCCCAGGGAAAGAGTTGAAGTCAAGACCCTGTCACTCCCTCCTTAGACAATAGTGTTTTCTCCCCATCGTTTTCCATTTCAGGTCCCAGGTGTGCAACAGAAAGAACTAATCCAATTTAGGCAGCTGGGTACCTACAGCGACCATCTTGCATATCACAAGTAAGGGTTTCCAGTGCTCTGTGTGGACCAAACAGTATTCATCTGCCTCCAGGCTGCCTGTTGGCTCTGCTTCCACTCCCATCCCTAAGTGGCTTCTTGGGCTGAGAGAGGACATTCTCTTAACTTCCAGAAGCTGTGCCAGGAAATCGTGAGTACCACAGAGAATGGGGTAATTCTTAGTGTAAGGGGGTGAAGCTAAATATGATTTGGTGGGAGACTTGCTGTGTGCTCTGTGCTGTGTTTCTTCTATGAGGTAAAAGGTGAAAGAGGAGGCCAAGACACTCAATCCTAAGCGGTATCCTAAGGCCATGCTGTACCTTCAATGAGCCCTTCCTCTAAACATATGTGGTTTTTTAAGCCTTGGACGCCTAGGGTTACCTTCCACATGTGACTTTCAGAGCTGGCACCATGGGGCTTTAACATCCACACCTTGGGCCTCGGTGCTCTGTGGTGAATGACAGAATCTCCTGAGTAAAGCCTGAAGACGGAGCAGCTCTGGCAGAGAGGCTGAGCCCCAGACCCTCCAGAGTCATCCTGTGCCATCACTGCAAACAGTGTTCTTGGCTTCCCCTAGGCACTAGAGCCATTTCTGTGTTGTTTAAAACTGTAGCTTTGCCTTTCACACATTATGATTGGGTGAAGAATGGGAGGGAGTTATTAGGGAAAGAACTCTGACTCTTTATGGGTCCTGCGTGGGGCTTGGCACCTCATGACCTCACCAAAGGAATGAGTCAGGAGAGTGAGTCCAGCTGGATCATGTCTGGAGTCTCCAAAACCATCATTTTTTCCAGTGGGGGATGATTTTGCTTGAGTCTTTCAGGTGTGCGAGAAACATGATACCCAATCTAGGTTGCTGTCCTCCCAGGCTAACTGTGCCTAGAGCTGGTATTACGTTTCTAAAAATAGTGACTGCACACCAGTCTTGGATTAACATCTGAAATTAAAGTGTTGTTTTTTGCTAAATCATCTCAGGATTTGAGATGGTGATATCCTGCCTGGCCGGCAGTCGGGACCATCACCACAGATGTAATCCAGAGTTACCGGAGTAAAGTAGCCCCTAAATGCTCTTGGAAAGGCTTGGTTCGTATTTCAAAAAAATTGGCAAAAGACAGGTTGATTGGACTTAAAGGTGTTTAATTAAGGAAACCTTAGATACAGAAGGGCAGGGGAGGTTCCCATGGATGAAACCGCAAAGCGCTTGTCGTTAACTTAGGGTATGATATTGGCCTACACCTCGAGCTTTTGGTCTACTAGTTATATTCTCAAAGAGTGGGTGAATTACAGTGGTGGAAAGGAATGTGATATCGGCACTGCAGGAGGACGGTCACAGGAGGAAGGGTGGGGAAGTAAAGTCTGAAACCTGGTGGGGGGTGGAGGGATGGCCTTGAGGAGAGGAGTCTGGTTAATATCCCTGTGTAACTACTTACAAGGTTACTGTCTGGTCAGTCACTCTTGCTCAATCCCAGAGACCTTGGTGACAGGATCCATATTGGATATATTAACACCCCACAATCCACCCCTTTCCTGCCCAGTTGTTATAATCTCATGAGCCCACCTGTTCCTTGAGCTTCCCTGAGCCTGCAGGGTAGGAGAAAAATGAGTATAGGACTCCCTTCCCTGCTTTATTAAAGAATTGCAAGCATACACCTCAGCAGCAATATAAGCTAATTCAAAAAAATGATTCCACCTATTATGATGCAAAAGAAGTCCAGATAGTAATTTTTTCCACCATGTTGCCTACTCAGAGAACCACCCCTTGACCTCCGTCCACCAGGTATCCCCCATACATTCTGTGCAATCTATTTGGGTTCATAAGTGAACAAAGGAGTGGTTTACAAGTGCTGCCTTATCAGAAATATATACACACTCTTCAATTTTTAGTAAAGCACAGATGCCTACTTGGGTTGCCATTGTCATCTCCAAAACCATTGTTCCATAGCACCACTGTTTAAAGATAGCAGTTACTTCATTGACAGCAGCAAGCCTATGTTCAGTGTCATTTAGGGGAGTGGTGATGAAATTTTGTTGTGTCTCTATTTGG
This sequence comes from Trichechus manatus latirostris, assembly GCF_000243295.1. Lineage (NCBI taxonomy): Eukaryota > Metazoa > Chordata > Mammalia > Sirenia > Trichechidae > Trichechus > Trichechus manatus. The sequence continues at coordinate 519,183 of NW_004443993.1, forward strand.
GTTATAATATTAATGTTGCCAATACTAGGAGTAAAAATAGTAGGTAAGTAGTTCAAAGGACTTGAAGCACTTACTGTTGGAGATCAAAGACCACAGCCTTCAGGATGGATTACACCTCAGCATAAAGAAAACAAAAATCCTCACAACTGAACCAATAATAACATAATGATAAACAGAGAAAATATTGATATTGTCAAGGATTTTGTTTTACTTGAATCCACAATCAACACCCATGGAAGCAGCAGTCAAGAAATCAAAGGACACATTGCATTGGGCAAATCTGCGAAAGATCTCTTTAAAGTGTTAAAAAGTAAAGATGTCACCTTGAAGACTTAGGTGTACCTGACCCCAAGCCATGGTGTTTTCAGTTGCCTCATATGTATGCGAAAGCCGGACCCTGAATAAAGAGGACCAGAGAAGAATCGACGCTTTTGACTTATGGTGTTTGTGAAGAATATTGAATATATTACAGACTGCTAAAACAACGAATCAATCTGTCTTGGAAGAAGTACAACAAGAATGCTTCTTAGAAGCAAGAATGGTAAGACTTCATCTCATGTGCTTTGAACATGTTATCAGGTGGGACCAGTCCCTGGAGAAGGAAATCATGCTTGGTAAAGTAGAAAGTCAGGAAAAAAGAGGAAGACCCTCAGTGAGATGGATTGACACAGTGGCTGCAATAATTCCCTGAAGCATAACAACGATTGTGACGATGGCACAGGACTCGGCAGTGTTTCGTTCCTTTGTACATACGGTCACTATGAGTCAGAGCTGACTTAATGGCACCTAACAACAGTCCCACCAAGAAACTACGGACCTTTTACTCCACCGCCCCTCCAATTGGGTTCGTTGTAAGAGGCAAGTATAACCTTTGAAATGTGAGTATAGATCCAAGGAAAGCATAGATGTATGTACCCAGCCAGTTGAGGGTGGGGTCAGCCATGGCCAGAGATTACTGCCACATAACCACTGTGTTCTCTAGTTGTTAACTGCCATCAAGTCAGATCCAACTCATATAGACCCTATATACAACAGAATGAACCACTGCACGGTTTTGCACCATGCTCACAATCGTTTTTATGCCTGAGCCCATTGTTGCAGCCACTGTGTCAGTCCATCTCGTTGAGGGTCTTCCTCTTTTTCACTGACCCTCTACTTTACCAAGCATGATGTCCTTCACCAGGGAATGGTCCCTTCTGATAATATGTCCAAAGTATGTGAGATGTAGTCTTGCCTTCCTTCCAAGGAGCATTCTGGTTGCACTTCTTCCAAGACGGATTTGTTCATTCTTTTGGCCTTCCGCAGTACAGTTAATATTCTTTGCAGCACCACAGTTGAAAGGTGTCAATTCTTTCATTCTCCTTATTCAGTGTCCAGCTTTTGCATGCATATGAGGTGATTGAGAACACTATCACTTGGGTTAGGCACACTTTAATCTTTAAGGTGACATCTTTGCTTTTTAACACTTTAAAGAGGTCTTGTGCAGCAATTTGCTCACAGCAGTATGTCTTTTGATTTCTTGACTGCTGCTTTCATGGGTGTTGAATGTGGATCCAAGTAAAATAAAATCCTTGAAAATTTCAGTCTTTTCTCCATTTATCATGATGTTGCTTGTTGGTCCAGTTGTGAGGATTTTTGTTTTCTTTATGTTGAGGTGTAATCTATTCTGAAGGCTGTGGTCTTTGATCTTCATCAGTAAGTGCTTCAAATCCTCTTCAGTTTCAGCAAGCAAGGTTGTATCATCTGCATGCCACAGGTTGTTATATGAGTTTTTTTCCAATCCTTATGCCATGTTCTTCTTCATATAGTCCAGCTACTTGGTTTGTTCAGCATACAGATTGAATAAATATGGTGAAAGGATACAACCCTGATGCACACCTTTCCTGACTTTAAACCATGCAGTATCCACTTGTTCTGTTTGAACAACTACCTCTTGGTTTTTGTACAGGTTCCTCATGAGCACAATTAAGTGTTTTAGGCTGGGTTCTCTAGAGAAGCAAAATCAGTAAAATGTGTAAACATATATAGAGAGAGATTTATATCAATGAAATGGCTCATGTGGTTTTAGAGGTTGTAACGTCCCAAGTCCGTGGATCAGTATAGAGGTTTCTCCTATTTTACATAGCAGCAGGGGCTGGCGAAATCATGATCAGTTGGTGAAAGAACGGGGATGTTGCTCACAAGCTGTGAAGATCGAGGAGTCCCACGATTTGCAGGCAAGACCGCAGGTAAGCTGTTAGCTCAAGTCCCAAGAATCAAAGGTCAGAAACACAAACTAGCTGCAGGATCCAGAATAAGCAAAAGTCCCTGTCTGTACCCTGCCAGAATGCCCCCCACACTGGATGCAGTCTACATGCCAAAGGAAACTCCCTGCTACTCACAGCAGATCACATCATATGGGTGATCACGCAACAGGGAAGTGACCATATCACACAACTGCCAAAACACTAAGATTCATGGCCTTGTCACGTCAACACACAATCTTAACCATCACAATCGTTCTGGAATTCCCATTCTTTGTAATATTACCCATAATTTGTTATGATCCACACAGTTGAATGCCTTTGCATAGTCAATAAAACACAGGTAAACATCTTTCTTGTATTTTCTGCTTTCAGCCAGGATCCATTTGTCATCAACAGTGATATCCCTGGTTCCACGTCCTCTTGTTAATCCAGCTTGACATTCTGGCAGTTCACTGTCGATATACTGCTGCAGCCAGCAAAATTTTACTTGCGTGTGATATCAGTGATATTGTTCAATAATTTATGCATTCGGTTGGATCACCTTTCTTTGGAATAGGCATAAATATGGATCTCTTCCAGTAGGCTGGCCAGGTAACTGTCTTCCAAATTTCTTGGCATAGACGAGTGACCACTTCCAGCACTGCATTTATTTGTTGAAACATCTCAGTTGGTATTCTGTCAATTCCTGGAGCCTTGTTTTTCACCAATCCTGTCAGTGCAGCTTAGACCTCTTCCTTCAGTACCATCAGTTCCTGATCATATGCTACCTCCTGAAATGGTTGAACACTGACCAATTCTTTTTGACTGTGTATTCCATCTTCTTTTGTTGCTTCCTGCGTCTTCTAATATTTTGCCCGTAGAATCCTTCAATATTGCAACTCAAGGCTTGGATTTTTTTCTTTGGTTCTTTCAGCTTGAGAAATGCCAAGTGTGTTCTTCCCTTTTAGTTTTCTATCTCCAGGTTTTTTCACATGCCATTATAATACTTTGTCTTCTCGAGCCGCCCTTTGAAATCTTCTGTTTAGCTCTTTTACTTCATCATTTCATCCGTTTGCTTTTGCTACTAAAAATTCAAAAGCAACTTTCAGAATCTCTTCTGACATCCATTTTGGTCTTTTTCTTTTCTTTTTAGTGACTTCTTGCTTCATGTATGATATCCTTGATGTTATTCCACTACTCGTCTGGTCTTCAGTCATTAGTGTTCACCACGTCAAATCTATTCTTGAGATGGTCTCTAAATTCAAGTGGGATATATTCAGGTCGTACTTTGGCTCTTGTGGACTTGTTCTAATTTTCTTCAGTTTCAACTTGAACTTGCATATGAACAATTCATTCTGTTATGCAGTCAGCCCCTGGCCTTGTTCTGACTGATGATGCTGACCTTTTCAATCGTCTCTTTCCACAGATGTAGTCGATTTGATTCCTATATATTCCATCTGGCAAGGTCCATGTGTATAGTTGCCATTTATGTTCATGAAAAAGGTATTTGCAATGAAGAAGTCATTGGTCTTGCAAAATTCTATCACATGATCTCCGGCATGTTTCTATCACCAAGGTCTTTTTTTGCAACTACCAATCCTTCTTTGTTTCCATCTTTTGCATTCCAGTCACCAGTAATTATCAGTGCATCCTGATTGCATGTTTGGTCAATTTCTGACAGTAGAAGTTGGTAAAAATCTTCAATTTCTTCATCTTTGGCCTTAGTGGTTGGTATGTAAATTTGAGTAATGGTCGCATAACTGATCTTCCTCCTAGGCATATAGATATTATCTTATCACTGACAGCGTCATACTTCAGGGTAGGTCATGGAATTGTTGACGATGAATGTAATGCCATTTCTCTTCAAGTTGTCCTTCCCAGCATGGTAGACCATATGATTGTCTGATTCAGAATGGCCAGTACCAGTCCATTTCAGGTCACTAATGCCTAGGATATCGATGTTTGTGTTCCATTTCATTTTTGATGATTTCCAGTTTTCCTAGGTTCATACTTCGTAATTCCAAGTTCCAATTATTAATGGATGTTTGCAGCTGTTTTTCTCACTTTGAGTCATGCCGTATCAGCAAATGAAGGTCCCGAAAGCTTGACTCCATCCACATCATTAAGGTCAACTCTACTTTCAGGAGGTAGCTCTTCCCCAGTCATATTTTGAGTGTCTCCAACCTGGGGCTCATCTACCGGCACTATATCAATGTTCTACGGCTATTCATAAGGTTTTTGCTGGCTAATTCTTTTCAGTAGTAGACTGCAGGATCCTTCTTCTTAGTCTGTCTTAGTCTGGAAGCTCAGCTGAAACCTGTGCACCATGGGTGACCCTGCTGGTATTTGAATACTGGTGACATAACTTCCAGCATCACAGCAACATGCAAGCCTCCATAAACTGACACAAACACAAACTGACAGACACGTGAGGGGTGATATGTCTACCTACCCCAATCACCTTTCCAACTTCCTTTACTACTGCTTGCCCACATCTCACTCTGTTCCATTCACAGTGGTATCTGGCTCTAAGTACAACCTGCAAAGCATTCTTTCCCCTTCTGGCCTTTTTCCTCTTTCTGGAACAATCCTTTGTCAGATATCCCCTTGGATAAATCCTTCACATTTCTACAGTTAAGCCAGTTGCTTTCGAGTTATTTCCAGCTCATAGTGACCCCATGTGCATTCAGAGAACTACGCTCCATGTAGTTTCCAATGGCTGTTACCTTTTGGAAGCAGATCGCCAGTCTTCCGAGGCTCCACTAGATGGATTCGAACTGCCAACCTTTTGATTAGTAGCTGAGTGTTTAATCATTTGTGCCACGCAGGCAGTCCTCCTCACATCCCTAGTTCTAGAGTTTACATTATAAATTTACAACTAATCTAGTCCTGTTTAAAATTACACTATACTTCTTCACTGGTAGTACAAGTATCTTAAAACAGTATTCCTAGTTCTTCCTTCCTGTTGCTTATAATATCGCTGTTCTTCATTTCACTTATCTATATGCTGTAATCACTGAATCTCTTGTGACTGTTATTTTAAACTGTTATCTGCTAGGTAAATTAAGAATAAGAAAGATAAAATATTTTATTTTAATTTCTTTGTTTCTCTAATACTCTTTTACCCTTTTTACACATCTAAGTTCCTAACATGTAATTTTCCTTCTCTTCTCTAACACTTTTCTTTAACATTTCTTGTAATACAGGTATACTGCGAACAATTCCCTGTATAATTGCTTGTCTGAGAATGCCTATATTTTTTCCTTCTGTTTGAAAGGATAATTTTATAGATGTAGAATTCTTGGTTGTTGTTTTCTACTTTCAGTCCTTTAATATTTTATTCTACAGTCTTCTTGCTTGCATGGCTTCTGAAGACAAGTCAGCTATACTTATTCTTCCTCTTCTATAGATAAGATGTGTTTTTTTCCTGTGGCTTCTTTTCAGTTTTCTTTTTTGTGTTTGATTTTCTGCAGTTTAAATATGATATGCCTAGGTGTAAATATCCTGCTTGGAGTTCTCTGAACTTCTGGATCTGTGGTTTGGGGTCTGTTATTAATTTTGTAAATATTTTCACCATCCTTACTTCAAATATTTAATTTTTCACCTTCTCCTGTTATTCTCATTGTGCATATGATTTTCCCTTGGCAGTGTCCAATCAATTGCTGATTCCATTAAAGACATTCTTCATTTCTTTTATAGTGCTTTTGATTTCTAGGATTTCCTGTTGAATTTCCTTAGAGTTTCCATCTTTCTGCTCACATTATCTTTTCTTGCATGTGGTCTACTTTTTAAATTGGAGGCCTTTTTTATATGAATCATAGTTGTCATAAGTTCCCAGTCTGTTAACTCCAAAATCTCTACCATATCTGAGTGTGGTTCTGATGCTTTGTCTAGTCAATCAATGGGAAAAGCTGCCAGTTCCTTGGTCTTTCTGAGTTATTAATAGCTCATCTTGCTTTCACCCTGCGATTCATGTTTTGTTGTGTTTTCTGGTGGGGCTTAGGAAAGGAGGTAAATTTGATATATTCCATAAAGAAATTATGATCTGTTATGAATGTGGAAATAGGTCTTTCATTCATAGAGGATTTCTTTCCCTTCTGTTTTGTACATGTTCTGAACTATAAATATAGAGAGGAGTAAGAGTGGATAGGTCATAGTCAAACTGTGGAGAGATATGTTGAATGTGTCGGAAATATTGTTTATGAGATAAGATGTCAACAGGAGATAAATGTAGTCTGTGAAGGGATGACACTGATGGCCAAAGTCAGAGGAAGACACAGAACTTTGTGTGACCTCCCTATGAATTCCCAGTTCCTCAAGATGGTCAGCCTTACCCATCCTTTTGCACACACTGGGGAAGATGGTACCTGGCTGATCCAGAATATATGTAATGTTTTAGGACTCAGTGGTCTTTGAGGATGTAGCTGTGAAATTTACCCAGGAAGAGTGGGCTTTGCTAGATTTTTCTCAGCAAAAACTTTACAGAGATGTGATGATAGAAACCTTCAGGAACCTACACTCAGGTAAGGATGGCTTCATTTTTCTTATTTACTTATTTAGTGAATAAATATTGTACTCATTGACCTTTTTATGGGATTTAGGTTGAGAAATTGGAATACACTGGTGAAAATGACAAGCGTTTTCACTGCCCTCATGGGGCTTAGACTATAGTGGCTTCCCTATGAAAATCAAAATCTGTGTTAAATCGACTGTCTTTTAAAAGCCTTGAGGCTCCTTAAGTGTTTTAATTGTGAGTATTGGCTTCAGGAATTACTTTTTGTCAAATAGAGATGTGTGGTTTGGGACCTCATTAGCATTTTACCATGTTTCTTCCAAATTTTGTGCGATTATTTTGCTGAAAATAAACCCACACCTGTCTATCAATAGAGACTGTGGAGACCACAGTACTAGCTCAGCGTCAGGGAAATGCACTTGTCTATTTTCCTTCATGATTTCTCTTCATGAGCACCATGTCACTAACTTTTCTCCCTGAGAAGCAAGGGAAACATCTGAGAAAACTGGAGCTAGGACTTGTCCGGAGCAGTAATATCAGGAAACACCAGGAAGGCAAGAATTCTTTGAAGGACAAGCTGTACGGGATGAAATTATATTTGAGGAAATAAACTCAAAATAATCTTTTTTGCTTTGAGGAGGTGCACCTTATACCCGTACTTGACCTAACTTGATTTTTCATCAATCCTCTGGTGCCTTCTGTGTTTGCAGGAAAATACTTCCCCCATTTTCTCTTTAATATTATGCTTACACACATACATTGGTTGCAATACCTTTTTATTTTGGTTTCCCAATTATATTTTACTTATTTCACCATCACTCTGAATTGTTATGGAATTATTTTTTAGTGATTTTGTTACTATTTTGACCATTGCCAAAGTCCGTAACAGCCAAGGGCCTGAGAGTCATTCGAACTTCACACTTGCTTCCTTCCTCATAAAATTGCCTTATGGTTTTGTTTCGTCTTGTGAAACTCCACTTGAAATTATTTGGTTTCAGTTTTTAAACAGGATAATAGTGGAGAAACGTCCATGAAGAATGACTCCTGGTCCTCCACATTAGGAGAAATCTGTGAATTCCATGGCATTCAGCGTCAGTACAACAACCAGGGGGAGCAAGTGAGGTGAGTATTATTCACATGACAGTGAACAGTGCTTTAGGAGAGTCTTAAGGTGTGATGACGTGTGTGTGTGAAAAACTAGCTCGAAAATGGTGTGTTCATGTAATTTTAACAACACAGTATTTCCGTTAATGTGAATTAGATATTTAGTATTTCAAACATATTTTACTTGTACTTAACTATCAGACAGCTCCATTTATTAGGAACACTGACTGCAATGGTAGTGCCGTTTGTGAGATGATTCAACATATGCAACACGAGATAACTCAGAAAACACATTCAGTGTATGGTAATTTTGAAATGGTAAGAAATTTAATTCTAACAACCTGCATCCTATTTTTGACAGACTATATATAGTAGAGAGCTTCCGTGAAAGTAAAGATGGTAAATGAAGCTGAAGAAGGTAATCATTGTGGAAGAACTTTCAGCTCAGTTGGAAACCTTACTAGTTGTGAAAGAACTCCTGCTGGAAGAAATCCTTCTGAATGCCTTGAGTGTGGGAAAGCCTTCATAGATCATTCATCATTTAAGCATCACATCAGATCTCACACTGGATACAAAGTTCATTATTGTAAGGAATGTGGAGAAAATTGCAGTTGTCCTTCTTACCTAAAACCTCGGTAGAGAGAAAATCTTTGTAAATGTAAGAATTATGGGAAACCTTGTAGTTGTTCCTTACCCCTCACTAATCATCTGAGAACTCACAGTGGAGAAAGGCATTATGAATGTAAGGACGGTGGGAAAGCCTTTTTGTATTCCACATTCCTCGCTACACATATGAGAACTCATAGTGGAGAGAAGCCTTATAAATGTAAAGAATGTGGGAAAGCTTTTATTTATCTCTGAAGCTTCATTGGACATACAAGATCTCACACTGGAGAGAAGCCTTATGAATGTAAGGAATGTGGGAAAGCCTTTAGGTATCTCTCAAGCCTCATTAAACATATAAGAAGTCACAGTGGAGAGAGGCCTTATGAATGTAAGGAATGTGGGAAAGCCTTTTTTTATTCCAAATCCCTCTCTACACATATAAGAACTCACAGTGGAC
>NW_004443993.1:528187-533351 GCF_000243295.1 Trichechus manatus latirostris
TTGGACATACAAGATCTCACAGTGGAGAGAGGCCTTATGAATGTAAGGAATGTGGGAAAGCCTTTAGTTATCCCTCAAGCCTCATTAAACATATAAGAACTCACAGTGGCGAAAGGCCCTATGAATGTGAGGAATGTGGGAAATGCTTTTTTTGTTTTTCATCTCTCACTACCCATAAAAGAATGCACAATGGAGAGAGGCCTTATGAATGTGGGGAAGGCTTTACTCGTTCCTCATCTCTCACTACACATGTAAGATCTCACAGTGGAGGAGGCCTTATGAATGTAGGAAATGTGGAAAAGCCTTTGGTCAGTCCTCACACATCACTACCCATAATAGAGTGCACAGTAAAGAGAGGCCTCATGAATGCAAGGAATGTGGAAAAGCCTTTGGTCGGTCCTCACACATCACTACCCATAATAGAGTGCACAGTAAAGAGAGGCCTCATGAATGCAAGGAATGTGGAAAAGCCTTTGGTCGGTCCTCACACCTCACTACCCATAAAAGAGTGCACAGTGAAAAGGGTGGGGCCTTATGAATGTAAAGAATGTGGGAAAACCTTTAAGCGATTTTCACAACTCACCAGACATGTAAGAATTCACAGTGGAGAGAAGCCTTATGAATGTATGGAATGTTGAAAATGCTTTAGTAAGGTTTCATACTTCACTGGTCTTATAGGAGCTCACAAAGGATGTAGGCCTTATAAATGTAAAGAATGTGGGAAAATCTTTAGATATTCGTCACTCTCACTACCCATGTAAAAACACACAGGAAAGAGAGAGACCTTATCAGTGTATGGAATGTGGGAAAGCCTTTTTTCAGTCTTCACACCTCACTACCCATATGAGATCTCACAGTGGAGAGAAGCTTTATGAACATAAGGAATGTGGCAAAGGCTTTAGTTGTTTCTCATCTTTGTGTAAACATGTTTGTACTTACCATGGAGATAGGCCTAATGATAGAAATCCTTTAGTCAGTTGCAACAAATCACTGACCATGTAAGATCTCATTGTGGAGATAACCTGCAGTGCAGTGAATCATTATCATACAGTCGTTCTAGTTATGGTCTTGTATATCCTACAAAATGATTGGGTGGGACCATGCAAATAAGGTGCATATAACTCTTGTAGAAGATTGGTCAGTTTTGCTATCCACACTAGGTTTAAATAAGAGCCAATTCCACAGAGGGATAGGAGGCCCTCACTCCCATCATGACTAGCCAGGAGCAGAGTGCATTCTTTTGACCCAGGGTCCCTGTGCTGAGAACCTCCCTAGACACAGGAAACAGCTTAACACTGTAGGAGGATGGGCATGACACAGTGAGAAGTGACAATAAGTACAGCAGAGAAATGGGCGACAGCAGAAACAGGAGACCTACACAAGACAGTGCAGTGGGCTTCCCAGCTCATGGATCAAGGCAGCCATATTACACTTACCAATCCACAGAGTAAGAGAGCTGTGTGCCCTCAGGCAGGAGGCTTCTGGCAGAGTAGGATGCCTCCAGGCACTTTCTGGCATAGATAAAGAGCTGTAACACCTGCCCAAGCAGGGCAGAGTCTGGCGGCTGAGGCCAGGCCTGAACAAGGCCCAGCAGCAGCAAGGCCCTGGCTAGGGTGTGGTGACAGATGTCAAGAAGAAGTCCTGATCGAAGAACTATATCCTGAGTTGTTCCTGTACTTTGTTGATCCTGATCCTGAATTGTAACTTATTTCCCTAATAAATCATATTAATCATGAGTATGTTCTGTGAGTTCTGTGTGGCCATTGCAACAAATTATCTAACCCAACAGAGCAGTTGAGAGTGCACTGGGAGTGATGGCTGGTGTCAGAATTGGTAAAAAGTTTATAGGTTGGAGGTATGTTTGAACCCCATCTCATAGAAATTAGCTTTGGGCTGATGATGATGGCAATTATCTCTGCTCCCCCAGATGGCTTTTATTGCAATACTAGGCTGTCACAGTCTGTCTTAGTTATCTAGTGCTGCTGTACCAGAAATACCACAAGTCAATGGTTTAAACAAACGAATTTATTCTCTCAGAATTTAGGAGGCTAGAAGTTAGAATCCAGGGTGCCAGCTCTAGGCGAAGGCTTTCTCTGTTAGTCCTGGGGGAAGGTCCTTGTCTCCTTTCAACATCTGTGGGCCCAGCATTCCTTGGAGCTCTCCATGTGTCTTGGCATCAATCTTTGAGTCCAGAAGGACTCATCGCAGGAACCTCAGGACCAAAAGATGCGCTCCACTCCTGGCTCTCCTCTTGGTTGTGAGGTCTCTCATCTCACTTCTCTCTCCTTTTATATCTTGTAAGATAGTGTAACTCAAGCAAGGGTGGTAGCGCATCCCACCCTAATCATGCTTAGTTAACATAACAAACATAACATAGTCCTCATCAATATAACCTAATCCTGCCTTATTAACACACAGACATTAGTATTTACAACATATCACAGAATGGAGAATAATTACCTCTGATCACAGAAAATGGAACACAACCACACAATACTGGGAATCACGGCATAACAAAGATGACACATTTTTGGGGGGGACACAATTCAATCATGACATTTCAACTTTGGCTCCCAAAAATTCATGTCCTAACAATATGTAAAACACATTCACCCCATCATATATCCCAAAAGTTACAGAACAACTCCAAGTCCAAAATCTCATCTCTTGAATCATTTACATAAAATATGGTTGAGACTTTATGTGTTTCCATTCTTGGGTAAAATTCTACTTCATCTGTGAACCTATGAAATCTAGACTGTAAGTTACCTGTTTCCAAAGTACAATGGTGTTATAGGCAAAAGGTAGATGTTTCCATTACAAACGGGAGAAATTGGAGTGAAAGAAGGGATAACAGGCAACGAGCAAGTCCAAAACCCAGGAGAACAATTTGCATCGGTTCTCAAGTCTTGAAAATAATCCTCTGTTTCCGGAGCCCCTCTAGGCATTGGCCCTGCCCTCCAGCCTCTGGATGTTGGCCATGCTGTCTGTATTCTGGGCAGAGGCTTCTCAGCAGAGGCCCACTGGAACAACAATTCTGATTCCTTGGCTTTGGGTGGCTCCATTCTCCTGGTTCATTTGAGTGGTGACCCCACCCCCTTGGCCTCAGCAGGCCTCGTTCCTTTGAATCTTGGGCATGACAGCCTCACTGCCTAAGCTTTGGGCAGCAACCCCATCCCCCTGGCACACTCATGGCAGCCCCCACTCTGGAACTGAGTTGAATATTTGAGTCTTTGAATCCCAGGAGGCTGTGGCCCCACTGTTCGAGATCCAGGAGACTGTGGCTCCAACCATTGAAAACCTAGAGGCCGTGGCCCTACCATTTGAGAAGGAGGACAGCAAATGTAGCTCCTTTGGCCTGTTTTCTGCCTGTAGAGTTTCAAGAGACGTACAGCGTTCTTTCCCTGTCCCCTTCAGTCTAAGCTGATGGGTTTTCTGCTGTGGTAGTTGGTTAGATCCATCAGTCCCAGGCTTAATCTATTTAGCCAAAGTTTGTGTAGCCATGTCTTTGATTATGTCCAATAACTTTTATTTGGAATTGGCACAAATACAGGTCTCTTCCAGTCGGTAGGTCCAGTAGCTATCTCTCCAAATTTCTTGGCATAGACCATTGAGTGCTTCCAGAGTTGCATCCATTTGTTGAAGCATCTCAATTGGTATTCCTGGAGACTTGTTTTTCACCAGAGCCTTCAGTGCATCTTGGACATCGTCCTTCCGTACTGTTGGTTCTTAATCATATGCTACCTCCCGAAATGTTTGAACATTGACCAATTCTTTTTGGCACAGTAACACTGTATTCCTTTCATCATCTTTTGATGCTTCCTGCATAATTCAATTTTTTGCCCATTGTTGTTATTACGTGTCTTTGAATCAGTTCCAACTCATGGCAACAATATGTACAAGAGAACGAAACACTGCCTGATCCTGCTCCATTCTCATAATTGTTATGTTTAAGCCCATTGTTGCAGCCACTGTGTCAATCCATCTCACTGAAGGTCATCCTTTTTTTGATGTCCCTCTACTTTACCAAATACAATGTTCTTCTCCATAGACTAATCCCTCCTGATAACATGTCCAAAGTATGTGATATGAAACCTCACCATCCTTGCTTCTGAGGAGCATTCTGGCTGTACTTCTTCCAAGACAGATTTGTTTGTTCTTTCGTCAGTCCATGATATATTCAGTATTCTTCACCAACACCATAATTCACGGTCATCTATTCTTCTTGAGTCTTCCTTATTCCTTGTTCTGCTTTCGCATGCATATGAGGCAATTGAAAACACCATGGCTTGGGTAAGGCACACCTTAGTTTTTAAGGTGACATCTTTGCTTTTTAACACTTTGTTGTTGTTAGGTGCCTTCGAGTCAGTTCTGACTCACAGTGACCCTACATACAACAGAAAGAAACACTACCTCGTCCTAGGCCATCCTTATAATCATTGTTATGCTTGAGCTCATTGTTGCAGCCACTGTGTCAATCCATCTTATTGAGTGTCTTCCTCTTTTTTGCTGACCCTCTGCTTTACCAAGCATGATTGATGTCCTTCTACAGGGACTAGTCCCTCCTGATAACATGTTCAAAGTATGTGAGATGAAGTTTCACCATCCTTGCTTCTAATAAGCATTCTGGCTGTACTTCTTCCAAGACAGATTTGCCATCTTACTAAGGTGGTATTCTGTGCCATAAGTGACTTAAGCTTTGCAAAGAGGATATCTACCCACCCCTTCATAGGCTAGGCTGTTTTTACTTCTACAGAGGCTCCTTTAGTAAGGGCCTTTAATTGTAGTAAAGCATTATACAGCTAGGATTTTTTTCCCCAGTGTTTAGTGTGTTTCAGCTCCTTTGAGCTGGGATCTAAAGCCAGTTGGCCACCATTGTTTATATTTGCACTGCCACATTCCATCTTCCATGACTGGGATTTAAAGAGTACTGCAGTCTGTATGGTCTCTTAATGTTTGAGTCTGATGTACTGCCTTAGCGTTGGTGAAAACATTTTTTAAAATTTTTTCCCATACAAAAATTTATACATACATTTTTATTTGACTTTAATTGCTCTCCCCATAATGTGACAGCACACTCCTCCTTTCCACCCCTGATTCCCCATGTCCATTCAGCCAGCTCCTAACCCTCTCTGCCTTCCCATCTCACCTCCGGACAGAAGCT
>NW_004443993.1:534364-547760 GCF_000243295.1 Trichechus manatus latirostris
AAGGAGTGGGATAGCTGGATCGTATGGTACTTCTATTTCTAGCTTTTTACAGAAGCACCAAATCAATTTCCAAAGTGGTTGTACCATTTTACATTCCTACCAACAGTGTATAAGTGTTCCAATCTCTCCACAACCTCTTCAGCACTTATTGTTTTGTGTTTTTTGGTGAAAGCATTTTTATATGAGGCTCGCCAGTCCCAGGTGGCTCCTATTTTTATTAATCTGTATACACGGTGGAGACACTGTACTAGGTGAGGAATGAAAGCTCTCCAGTAACCTAGCAACCCCATGGAAGCCTGTATTTTTTAACTGTTATGGGCATAGAAAGGCAGTAATTGTGCACATGACCACGGAAGCCAACATATGAGCCTTAACTGACCAGAGGAGTCCACAAATTTGACTACTGAACCAGACACTATACCTTTTGGGGATTTACAGCCCATCCCTACTGTTGAAGACGTTACACCAGTTTGTTAGTTGTGTTCTATAAAAGACTTAAATCGTTAGATCTTAACATCACATCATGTACATAGTCTCAAAGTGTACATCTCCTGGCAAGGGAATTGTGGCTAGATCTGTGCCACCAACCCTTGGCAGATAGTGGGGCTGTGTAAATAATCTTGGGAAAGCAACAGAAGGGTCCATTGTTGCCCTTCCCAGGTGAAGGCAAACATATCTTAAGCATCTGGGCTTAAAGCAATACTTAAGAAAGCATTGACTAGACTTAGTACAAAGTGATACTTTTCAGAGCACATCATTAAACATTCCAATATCATAGTGATGTCAGGAACAGCCACATGTCATGCAGGAGTCACCTAATTTAATTCTCAGTAATCCACAGTCATTTGCTACAAGCCATCAGGCTTGCAGACCGGCATACACTGGACTATTGTATGGGCTTTGTGCCTGCCTAATTATTTGTACGTTTTTAAATTCGCCAACAGTTTGAGAAATTTCCTTATGTTGATATTTATCTTAGTCATCTAATACTGCTATAACAGAAATACCACAAGTGGATGGTTTTAATGAACAGAAGTTTATTTCCTCACAGTCAAAGTAGGCTAAAAGTCCAAATTCAGGGTGTCAGCTCCAGGGGAAGACTTTTCCTCTCTGTCAGCCTTCTCTTCAGTGTTCCCCCAGACTAGGAGCTTCTCAGGCAGGGACCCCTGTCCAAAGGGCGTGCTCTGCTCCTGGCACTGCTTTCTTGATGGTATGAGGTCTCCCTGTCTCACTGCTCACTTCTGTCTTTTATACCTCAAGAGATGGCCTCAGGACACAATCCAGTCTTGTAGATCAGGTCCTGCCTTACTAACACAACTGCCACCCATCCTCCCTCATTAACATCATAGAGGCAGGTTTACAACATACAGGAACATCACACAGTACCAGGAATCATGGCCTAGCCAAATTGATACACACAGTTTTTGGGGGACATAATTCAAACCATGACAATATTGCTTGACAATTTCTATTCTCTAGGGTTTAGATAATGAGAGCAGTTCTCATTTAGTGCAGCCTCACAGAACCAGCTATACACTTCTCATTCGTAGGCAAAATTTTTCTGTGGTAGTTTCTAAAGAAGCCCCCAGCATGTGTCAATTTCAAAAATATTTTCAGAATAGGAGAAATATATACCCCAAAATCAGAAGGAGGTGCCTTACCATTTATTGCTTTCTTACTGGGATAGACATGACTCCATATCCATCTATACAGTCAGCCTTCCTTACTGTGGGTTCCCCATATGCAGATTCAACCAACTGTGAATTGAAAGTATTTGAGAAAAAGAGAAAAAAATAAAGTCTAAATAGCAAAACTTGAATTTGCCGCGAGCCAAGCACTACACTGACTCCACACGAATGAAATGGTGTGTAGGCATACACTTCTGTAGCCTCCCACCATTTCACAGATCTTCAGTCTTTCTCCAGTACTCATTGAGCATTGTTTGCCTGGCATCTTGTCATTATTCCTAAACAATACAGTATAACAACTATATAGCATTACATTGTATTAGGTATTGTAAGTAATCTAGAAATGATTTAAAGTATATGGGACAGTGTGTGTAGGTTTTATGCAAATACTTCGCCATTTTTTATAAGAGACTTGAACATCCCCTCATTTTGGTATCAGTGAGGTCATGGAACCAATCCCTGTGGACACTGAGGGATGACTGCATATGCTACAAAACAAACAAACCCATTGCCATTGAGTCAATTCCAACTCATAACCACCCTATAGGACTGAGTACAATGACCTCGAAGGGTTTCCAAAGCTGTAATCTCTACGGAAGCCGACTGGTACATCTTTCACAGACTGGTGGGTTTGAACTACCAACCTTTAGTTAGCAGCTGAGCGCTTAACCACTGCACCATCAGGGCTCCTTATATATGCTGTAACAAACCCTGTTGCTGCTGAGTTGATTCTGACTCATAGCCACCCCATAAGACAGAGTAGAACTGCCCCATAGAGAGCAGCTGGTGGACTCGAACCGCCCACCTTTTGGTTAGCAGCCATAGCTCTTAACCACTGTGCCACCAGGGATCCAAATCAGGTCACTGATTGTTAATTCAGCAGGCAAGCTGCCAGTCCCAGGAATACTCTCTTCTTCCCACCATTTGCTGCCACAACTCTGGTTTAATCTACCATCACCACTCACCTGGATTATGGCAATATTTCTGAGTGTCTACTGTCATTGTTCCCCTACACAGTTTTTTAAAACACAATGATCCTGTTAAGTCAGACCACATCAATTCTCTGTGAAAACCCTCGAGTGCCTCGATAGTTCTCTCAGATTAAAACTCTTTATGGAGGCCTAAAGGCACTAGATGTTCCTCTCCCAGATTCTCTTTATTGTATATTTGATCCCAGAAGAAACTTCGTGCAGGAGACAGTGCAGGACAGAGAGGTGTATCTTGGTGATTTACCCTGTCCCCCATCCTTTTATGCAACCAGATCATGTCATCCTGGACCGCTAGGAGCATCCAGACTGTTCTGCAGGACAGGACAGGAGGTAAAGGAGGGGAAGCCTTAGTCTACTCTGGGGCCCAGGGTTGGGGCATGGGACAGGAGGGTTGATGTTGTTGAGGCCTCCTTAGGGGCCCAGGCACTTGCCCTGCCTCTAAGGTTAGCAGTTTGAAACAACCCAGTGGTACTGTGGAAGACAGGCCTGAAAATCTGCTTCTGTAAAGATGACAGCCAAGAAAGCCCTATAGAGTAGTTCTACCCTGTAACACATGGGGTCACTATGAGTCAGAATCAACTCCACAGCAACAGATTTGGTTTTTTGGTTTTCATTTGGTACACTTGTTACAATCGATGTACCAATCTTAATACATTAGTATTAACTAAAGTCCATAGTTTACGTTAGGATTCAACTTTCTGGGTACAAGTATATGGGTTTTGACAAAGGCACGTCATATGACCACCAACGCAGTAGCATTTAGAATAGTTTCCCTGCTCTAAAAATATCCTGTCCTCCACCTATTTATTCCTCCTCAGACACTCAGTGGTAAAGTGAGTTTAGGAAATGCTACAGCAGCTATCTTCCTCTTGGAAATTCACAATGCATATTAGTATAGTAAAGGCTCTGAGAGGTACTGCAAAGTGGTTTACTTGAACCAAACGTGACTGGACCACAGAACCTCATCCCCGTATTTTTTTTTTTTTTTTTTTTCATGGTCTCATTAGTAGTTTCACAGACACGCTTTGGGAAACACTGAGTAGTGTAGTGTTAAAAGTACCGCGAAATAACTGCCCAGTTAACCAAAATAAACTTGATTCCAGTTCCCCCCACGGGTTTTCTCTAGAGCAAACCCGAAACTACCTCTAGGCAACAAGGAGAAACCATGTGCCTGGGGACTTTTTTATGTACAACAATGCACACTCAGTTTAATAAAAACCATGCTTCTTCCTATTTGCACAGAGTTCCATGGTAAACTTCGCTCTAGAGAGTAAATATCCCACTCCATTTCTAATCAACCCTAGGAGGTGATTAGAAAAATATTTTTTACTGATGATAATCACAGTGGTTTTCAACACAAGTTTAGTGATCTGGTTTATTATTAATATTCTTGTTTCAAGTAAAAGAACCCACTCTTCTGATCTTAAGCATAAATGAAAATTCATCAGAAGATAAAGGGGCAGCTTACTGAACCCAAAGATAAGAAAGGAACCAAAACCTTGGCGTCATGATGGATCCAGGAATTGGACTACTGATGAGCTCTCTTTCTCTGTTACTCTCTCCTTTCCATCACTGAAATGCTTCCCATGCATCGCGTTCACACTCTCTCTTTCTCATGTTATCTGGCTCCTGATTTTCCAGCCAGTATGACAGAAAATCTTGAGTACTGACAGCTCCTGAGTTTAAGGTTACAAGAACAGTCATAACAAGAGACTGAACTCTGATTCGTCCAGCTTTGGTCTGTAGCCATGAGCCATTTCTATGATGACATTGTCAACACTGGATGGGGAGGTGGAGCCATTACCACAAAGGGAGGAAAGGGAAGATAGACAACCTGTGTCTACTACATCTGGAAAATAGCTTAAACAGAGCAAAGACTCTAGGTTGATCACACATGTGCTATTAATTCCATTAGTGTCAACAGCCAAAACGTGGCTTGGGCCTATAATACTAATAAGAACTCGGTATATGCAACAAAATGTACTCATTCCTTCTTCAACAAAACACACTAGAAATGCATCTCAGAATCAACATCAAGAGGATAGGAGGTGAGAAATACATGAAATTAATAAGTATTATTAAAAAATAATCACTTCATCCACACAACTAGAATTCAACATTTATTGTTAATGAACTAAAGACTCAAGTGAGTACATTTTTTTCTATGTGTATTTTTTACTTGTCATCAAGCATTCTATAATTATTCTCTAATCAGCCTTCTCTGTGAGCACATGTCTACAGAACAGATGCTTATCCTCTCTTCAGATCTCACAACTTGATCCTGGCACACCCCCAGACTCATCTCTGCCACTTTCCCACATTGAACTATGTTCCAGGCAGGTAAAATATCTTGCCTCTTCCTGGTCTATAGGATAGGCTTACACTAAAAATTTGTTGTTTATCAGAAGTGCAAATGTAACTGGACACTCTATGTTTTCATTTACTACATCTACAACCCTACCCAGACCACACTCTCCTTTCAACACTCCCTGACCTTGTCATACTCTTTTCATCACTTAGGATGCCCTACAGCAGTCCCTTCCTGTTGGCAAACTCACTCTTCAAAAACAAACTCAGATGCCATTTTCTCTATAAAACATCCTCTCCATTTCCTCAGATAGTTAGGCAATCCTGTGATAACTTTTCTCAAATCTCTATTAACGCACTTATCACATTGAACTGGCTTCTGTCTCCAACATTGACTCTGAGCTCTTCAAGGGCACAACCGGGCTTTCAATAACTTTTTATCTCTATAACTTGTACGTAGTAGACACTTAACAAAAGTGTGTTGAAAGAATTAATTTTCTTGTAAATGAACTATTGCTTTCACCTATTAACTGTCCTCCTATTCCTATGCCACTCTCTGCATCTCACCCTCCCCATTGATACATCTTTTTAAAAGCAGTATGCTTTGATCTTCAGACCACTTTTTTGCAGGTAGAAAAAAAAAACAATTTCGTGAGTAAACACCAGCATGAAATAGAACCTAGTGGAGTGGAGGGAGTGAGTGGAATACAGTGGAATGTAATGGAACATAGTAAGGTTAAGTCTTGTTTTCATTTGTCTTAAGTTTAAGTTGTGTATGTGAGTATTGTGTTTACAGAATTTCAACAAAAAATGTATGAACTGTGAGTTCTATTCAAAATATTATCAAAGCTATTGTACTAAATCGTAGTACACATCTCATGCCCTGTGTGAATGGTTACTGTTATGTGTCAGGTTGGCTAGGCTATGATTTACATAGCCTATGGTTTGGCATAGGCTATGTAATCACCTCCCATTTTGTCGTATGACGTGAGCAGCCAATCAGTTGGAAGGGAAGTTTCCTTGGGGGTGTGGCCTGCATCCATGATATAAATGGATGTCCTGGCAAAGCATGCGCTTGAGCCTGCCTTCTTCTTCAGTGTCTGACTCCAGTTCCCAGGATGTAAGCCAGTGGGGGCCTCCAGCCTGTCGCCTGACCTACAGATTTTGGATGCTTCAGCCCCTGCAATCATGAGAGCCAGCAGAGGTCATCAGCCTGTTTTCCAACCCAAGGATTTGGGACTTACCAGCCCCCACAATTGCATGAGCCATTTCCTTATGTAAATATATATCTATATATGATTCACTGGTTTTCCTCCTCTTAGAGAACCCAGACTTAAGACATCCTTTTAGGATCATCAGAATTAAATATGATTCTCTTTTCTTATGATTTTCTGGCACTCTACAATAACCTTCAATGGCTCCTCATTTCCTACAGAAATAAGTCTAGCCTCCTTAGCCTGGCATTCAAGGCCTTTCATGATCTGGCCCCAACATACTGCTTAGCTCTGTCTTCCTACAAGTAACTCTACTGCACAAACCATCCACCCAGATAAATGGCTTGCTCCTTGTCCATCCTGTACCCTGGATGGACGAGAAATACCTTTTGCTTCATCAATTTTATTCCCCTTCTTCCACAGTCATACCACCACCCCTAATGATCTCTCTCCTCTCAGATTCCCTGTGGTCCTCATTTATTTAAATCCCAAGTTATGTCTGTGTGACTTTGGGCAAGTCATTTCCCATCTGACCATCAGTCTTTTGATGATATAAAGAGGGGACTCTTTAAAAAGCTCACTAAGAAGCCCACCCAGCTCTCATATAGGATAAGTCAATGATTCTAAGTAATACTGTCCCCAGAAGGCTGGTCTGATGAGTCTATCCCTGCTTTTACCCCTTCTTGCCAATTTCTCTAACACTCACCTGTTTCTAACCACCACAACACTGATCCTGTAATGTACCATTTCATGTCCAAATATTCCTACCCAACCACATTCTACATTCTCTACAGGGCTTATACTGCATCCTCAGACACATACTCTAACACTGTGAGAAGGAACTGACCTGGAACTATCATCTAGGTCTTGGTGTTGCTACAAGCTGGCCTGGCAACTAGGTTCTCACAGCTATGTTCACCCATTGAACATGAATGATTTTACAGAACAACAGCAGATGAGGCCATTCTGTGACTCTGATCAAAACAAAAAATAGGCCACTTGTAATATTGTTTGAAAAGTAATAAAATATTAATATTATCCAAGCTACAGCATACTAAAATCCTGCTGTTATTGATCAGACCCGTGGACAAAAACTCTAGTATCCTTTCTAATACACCATGCAAAAAATGTTTACTAAATATATTGGACTTGACTTTGGGCTAAATTCTGCACTTTTCAGGAGCTCAGACAGGTAAAATGAAACACCCTCCCTTTGTATGCAAATAATATCCAGAAGTTTGCCCCACCCACTTTATTGTAAGGAAACGAGGGCTACAGGATTAAATTAAAATTTTTTTGCAAATTACATTTTACCCAGGGTTAGCCAAGCTTGAGGCTTGACAGCACAGTTCTCCCCACTGCCAGTCTTCCCAAGAATTCTGACACCAATTGAAAGGAACTAAGATCCAGCTATAAAGATGGCACAATCCCCAAGTGTGCCTTCACTTCTTACACCAACTGCAAGTTTGGGGGTTGTGGAAATCACCCACAGGTTTGATAATTTGCTAGAAAGAGTCACAGAACTCACTGAAAAATATTATACTCATGATTTACTACAGAGGAAGGATACAGGTCAAAATTAACCAAAGGAAGTGACCCACAGGCAGAGTCTGGGAGGGTTTCAAATCACCAGCTTCCCTTATCCTTGGTCTGCATTACCCTCTCTGGATTGATGGTGAGCATACATATGCCACATTGCTAACCAGGGAAGCTCATGTGTTTTAATGTCTAGAATTTTTATTGGGCCTTCATTACATAGACGTGATAGATTGACTTCCCATGTGGTTGAACTCATTCTCCAGTCTCCCTGCCCGGAGGTAAGACTGATATCAAGGGACCCGCCATGATAAACCTCGAACACTGACAGAAGTTAATGTTCAAAAAATGATGAGGACCTGTCAAGGAAAAAAACAGGAATCTACTTAAGGGAGCTGCTAATAACCAAATCTGGGACAATTTGAGCAAGAAAATAAATAGTAATATCCATTAGCCTATTCTGACCTAGCAACAAGCTTTAAAAGATTTCAGGAGGTAATATGTGATCAAAACCTGATGGTATTGAAGGAAAAAGTCCAAGCTACACTGAAGACATTGGCGAAAAACAAGGCTCCAGGAATTGACGGAGTACCAATTGAGATGTTTCAACAAATGGATGCAGCACTGGAGGTGCTCGCTCGTCTATGCCAAGAAATTTGGAAGACATCTACCTGGCCAACTGACTGGAAGAGATCCATACTTGTGCCCATTCCAAAGAAAAGTGATCCAATCAAATGTGGAAATTATTGAATGTTATCATTAACATCACATGCAAGTAAAATTTTGCTGAAGATCATTCAAAAATGGTTGCAGCAATATATTGACAGGGAATAGCCAGAAATCAAGCTGGATTCAGAAGAGGTCGTGGAACAAGGGATATCATTGCTTATGTCAGGTGGATCTTGGCTGAAAGCACAGAATACTGGAAAGATGGTTACCTGTGTTGACTATATAAAGGCATTTGACTGTGTGGATCATAACAAATTACGGATAACATTATGAAGCATGGGAATTCCAGAACACCTAATTGTACTCATGCGGAACCTGTACATAGGCCAAGAGGGAGTCATTCAAAGAGAACAAAGGGATACTGCGTGGTTCAAAATCATGTAAGGTGTGTGTCAGGGATGTATCTTTTCACCATACTTATTCAATCTGTATGCTGAGCAAATAATCCGAGAAGCTGGACTATATGAAAAAGAATTTGGCATCAGGATTGATGGAAGACTCAAACAAACTGAGATGTGCAGATGACACAACCTTGCTTGTTGAAAGTGAAGAAGACTTAAAGCACTAAGTGATGAAGATCAAAGATTACAGCCTTCAGTATGGATTACACCTCAACATAAAGAAAACAAAAATCCTCACAACTATACCAATAAGCTACATCATGATAAATGGAGAAAAGATTGAAGTTGTCAAGGATTTCATTTTACTTGGATCAACACGGAAGCAGCAGTCAAGAAATCAAACGAAGTATTGCATTGGGCAAATCTTCTGCAAAAGACCTCTTTAAAGTATTGAAAAGCAAATGTATCACTTTGAGGACTAACGTGTGTCTGATCAAAGCTATGATATTTTCAATCGCCTCATATGCATGTGAAAGCTAGACAATGAATAAGAAAAGACCGAAGAACTGATACATTTGAATTATGGTGTTGGGGAAGAATATCGAATATACCATGGACTTCCAGAAAAACTAACAAATCTGTCCGGGAAGATGTACAGCCAGAGTGCTCCTTGGAAGCAAGGATGGCGAGACTTCGCCACACGTACTTTGGACATGTTATCTGGAGGAACCAATCCATAGAGAAGAACACCATGTTTGGTAAGGTAGACGGTCAGTGAAAAAGAGGAAGACCCTTGATGAGATGGATCGACACAGTGGCTGCAACAATGGGCTTAATCATAGAAAGGATTGTGAGGATAGTGCAGGATCGGGCAGTGTTTTGTTCTATTGTGCATAGGGTCGCTATGAGTCGGAACTGACTCAACAGCACCTAACAAAATACTGACATAAAATTTTTAATAAACAAAGAGTAGATAAAGGAAAGCCATTCCTTACAGTAGAATTCTAAATAATAAATACAGAAAGAATGACTGGAACAGAAAATCACCATTCAATAAACACTGCAGTAATAATTATTGCAGGTAATAATAATTAACAATGGATACTAAAATTAATAGGCAAAATCACAATGAAAAACGAAATATTTGCACAGTCTCAAAGTATTTCCCTATAAGAAACTTATTAATTACAAAGAATAAAACAGTTAACTTTACAGTGGGGAATACTGGAGGAAACACGTTAAACATGAAAACAAAACAAAAAGCCCACAAACAAGATCAGTGTATTTTCTTGCACACAAATTAATATCAGTAAAAACACTAAAAAATATAAAAACACATATGCTCAAGGCTATTTACTGCAACCTTATTTGCAATAGACAAAGATAGTAAGACAGTAAAATTTAGCTTGTACTGAGAAAGTAAAAATCTGTCCAGCCATTCATGAAACTGGCGTAATGAACACTGACAAACAGCCACACAGTTACCATGAACTGTTATTCTCTCAAAGGCACAAAGTACATCTAATGACCACTTCTTTGAATTATTATTGCTTTCTAACTCATTGAGAACATTTGTTCCCTAGTAAGAGACTTTGAGAAATTTGCTGTTTGCAATTATAGAAGGAAAAATCAAACATCCCACTTTTGACATAGTCTCAATTTACAACCGAAGTGCTGAACTTCAAAAGAAGGGTTTCCACATCTATCTTAATATTATTATTTCCAAGGAAACAGGGCCTCAGGTCCTTTGAAGTCTAGACTTGGTGCCCTCCCCCTTTCAGTCCCAGCTTGATTTGAGACTATCAAAATACTGCTCTGTTTAAATTTTATCTAAGCTATACCCTTCTCTGGAATTCAATAACTCTCCCTTTTGTTTTCATTGAGATACCCACTGTTCTGTTATTCAGCCTCACTCGTTGCAATGAGATAAAAAACCTGATTTTGTCAGACTATAGGTTTTTTTCCTGGTGTTCAGAGGCTGCTTGAGCTAGGAAAATTGGAAACAACACAAATTCTATCCATAGTAGACTGCTTGAATACACTATCATACTTCCAGTAATGAAGGGCTCTGTAGCCAGAAAAAAAGGATAAGGAAGATCACTATGAACCGATATAGACTGACTTCCAGCATATATCGTTAAATGGTGTAATCTAGCAAAAGATATCATCTAGATTCCTGAGGGATAAGAATCAGGATCAGCACAAAGCTGGTTCCTATGAGGTTCCATACTTCCACTCACCAATTTCTTCACCGTTTCTGACACTAGCCGTTCTCCCCATGACGCTCTACTTTTCTGCTGGTTTTTTTTTAAATTCATTACAATAGCCACATAGAACTCACAGACTATACTCACAGTTATTTGTTTATTAGAGAAACAACAGGCTACAACTCGGGATCAGGATTAACTTGGAAGCAACAAGAACAACTCCGGATCAGATCAGGAAGCACACAGGCGAGGTTTGGAAGGCTCCCCCAAGGCGGAGAGCACATCCCTCCCTTCTTCAGTGCAGGACAGCTTCCAACCAGGATAGCTCTTTCAGCTGTCCTCTGCTGCTAGCAGGCCTCTCAGCCATGCAAGCAGAAACTTCTTGGCCGTGCACACCCTTTCTCGGCCATACATGGCCTCTCTGCCTTTGGCCTCCCCATCGTCTGCTGCTCTGCTGTTGAATGGCCCCACTCATAGCCAATATAGCAGATGGTCAGCTGTCTTAGCTGCTTTCCTACCAGCTGCTTTGTGCCATCACTGCCGTCTTTGCCACTGGGCACCCTTCCAGACCTTTCACTGCTGACTTTCTGCTGCTGGGCTCCCTTTTGGGCTCTGTGCCAGACCCCTTCTGGGCTTCTCACTGTCTTCATTGTTACAGCCCTTGACTTGTACTACAGATCTAGTAGGAGGTTCCTCTCGCAGGAACCCCAGGTCCAAACTGCTCTGTTCCGGGCTTTTCTTGGTCTTAAGGATCCCTCCTTGCCTCCTCTCCCTCCCTCCCTCTTTGTGGGGGTGGGGGGTGGCTGCTTATATAAGGAAACTCCTTGTCAATTTCAAAGCATGGCCCTCCCAGCAGGACTACAAACTGACCAATCTCGTCCGTGGACTGTAAGTGACTCATTCCTGTTGGGTGCATTTTCAAGCCACTATTTGAATAGTAAATTGATGAATTCCTGCAAGGTGCATAAAATAGACCAATAAGAACATGGTAGACTAGAACTACAGACGTCAACATGTATGAAACTGAAAAATATCATGAATAACCCAGAGTAACTTCATTTATTGAAAGCACAAAAGACTCAAAACCCAATAATACATAATTCATGAATTAAGACTCAGGCGGTAAACCAATAATAATAGGAATAATAATAATAACAAAACCAAAAATAATAAACTTCTAATATACAGATAATAGTTACCTCCAGGTTAATGAGATTAAGGCTAGACACACTGGGGAAGTGCTAAGAACCCCCAAGTTCTATTTATATTCACGTGTTTAATGTTATTAAAACGTTACATGAAAAATTTAATATATTCTTTGTTTATAATATACTTTAAAAGAGACAGTTTAAAACATTTAAAACTTGGAAAGAAATGTAATTTTCATATATTAATTTTACTAGGTAATCTGACAACCCCAAAATTTGAACACAAATTAAATATTAGATTCAGAAGGGCATTTAGTCCTAAACTTTTTATACCTGCATCTTTGAAATTTACCTTTATATTCATTAGAACAAGCTTTGTAAAAGCAAAATGGCTTAGGTCAGGTGCACCTTAGTTTTCAAAGTGACATCTTTGCTTTCCAACACTTTAAAGAGCATTTTTAACATTGTAATATATGATCAGTATTTTTCCTGTTGCTTTTGTAATTAACAGTTCTTTCTTTCCCTTGATTTGTTTTTTCTCCTTCATTCTCAAACCGTAACATGACCAGTCCCTAAGCTTTTGAGAAATCCAGGGGGATTCCTGAACATTTTGTCTTTCAATCTTATTAATAAATTGATCATCAA
Source organism: Trichechus manatus latirostris (assembly GCF_000243295.1). Lineage (NCBI taxonomy): Eukaryota > Metazoa > Chordata > Mammalia > Sirenia > Trichechidae > Trichechus > Trichechus manatus. The sequence continues at coordinate 547,169 of NW_004443993.1, forward strand.
CAACAACAACAAAAAATCAGAAAATCATTAAGTTTTCTCTAAGGAGCCATCTCCTGCCTCTGTTCCCATTCATTTTCACCCCTCTACCCATCAAGCTGACTCCTACTCTTTTATTTTTTGGTCTCAGTGTATATGTTCTCTCTCGCACGTTATCTTTACACCAGTGTCTCCCTTTTAAACTTTATCCTTCCTATTTTCTCTAATGTAGTGGTTGTTGCTGGGTGCTGTTGAGTTGATTCTGACCCATAGCGACCCTATAGGATAGAGTACAACTGCCCTATAGGATTTCCAAGGAGCAGCTGATGGATTCAAACTGCTGACTTTTTTGGTTAGGAGCCTGAGCTCTTAACCACTTCACCACCTGAGAGATTCTCTAATAGCACTCTCTAATTTTAATCCACATCTTTATTTCTATACGTATTGTTTTCAGCATAAACTGGGAGCTTGTTGTATATGTAGAATCTCAAGCTCCACCCCGAAACTGCTGAATCAAAGTGTGCATTTTAACAAGATCCTCAGGTTATCCACATCGAAGTTCAACTTTGAGAAGAATTCACTGGTCTATAGCCTGTAACTCAAGGAATGAGCATTC
>NW_004443993.1:548795-550695 GCF_000243295.1 Trichechus manatus latirostris
AAGTGGTGGAGAGTCTACTCAAGCCTCCAGAACCAGTGAGAAATGGCATTCAGTTGGTTAAAGATGAGTACAAATGTCTAACCTACCACGTGGATCCAAAAAAACTTCCCTTTTGGGAAGTACCTCTCTCCCATTTACCTGCCCCCTCCCCTCTCTGCTCCAGGTCCTGGTCCAGCTTCAGTGATTTCTGAGCCCCCTGGGCCAGAAGTAGGACACGTCATGCACCCTGAGCCATTCTGCTGGTTTGGAGAGGGAATAAATTAGCAAACAGGAAAAAATAATCTGCCAATTCCCCTAAGCCAGGAACTTAGGGTACACACAACACTTTTGCCTAGGCAGAGGCATACAGGGTCCACAGACTTTGAATGCCCTTCACCCCTGCATAGATCTGTGTGGGCCCATTTTAACAGCATCAGCCCTCATTAGCACAGTACAACAGGGTATATACTTGAAGCCTATTTTCATCTGTATCAGCTATAAGGGGGAGTGGCAGATCTGTGACATTTGACATCACCCTGCCCATTAAGCAGGGTCCTCACCTACCCACATCAGCAGCCTGACAACTAGTGGCTCCACCCACTCCACCAAGCCACCCGCAAAAGTGGTCCAAGAATAAGTGGTGACTTCCAGTCCTTACAGCCAACAGCACTGGGTGCCCATAGGCCAGCTGCAAAACCCACCAATCTACACACTCTAGGGAACAGGGACACACCTTCCACCCAGAAACTCAGGGACAGCAGTCAGCCGCCTACACTGATCAGCACATGATGCTCTACTTCATGCAGATACCTGTGCCTACTCCAATCACCCTTGCCCATCTAAGACTGTAGGTGAGAGCCTGCATTACACACTCAGTGAACAACGACCTGGATACCTGACCTGAATTCACACAAGAAGGGTAAATAGACTCCTGGGGTCACATACCTAGTAACAGCTCTAGCCACCTGAAGACAGGACGTGAGAGGGTCAAAGACATCAATAATCAAACTAGCTCACACAACCTGCCTATTTGGGCATATCAAAACAAAACAAAACAAGAAGCTAGGACACAGTAAGCAAACGTATAATAACTAAATATAATAACTTATTGATGGCTCGGAGACAACAGCTAATATCAAATTACACAAACAGGCAGACTATGATGGTTTCAGCAAGCTCCCAAAACAAACAATCAAGAAGCCTTCCAGAAGAAGAGAATTCCTTGGAATTACTGGAGGTAGAATTCAAAATATTAATATACAGGACTCTAAGAAAGCAGGAAGGAGATCAGGCAAAACGAAGAACAAGCCAAGGAACACACAGACAAACCAACAGAGGAACTTAAGAAGATTAAAGAAGAGCATAATGACAAATTTAAGAGGCTGCAAGAATCCATACAGAGTCAGCAAACAGAAATCCAAACGGTTAACAATAAAATTTCAGAATTAGACAACTCAATAGAAAGTCATAGGAGCAGAATTGAGGCAATGGAAGTCAGAATTTAGTGAGATTGAAGACAAAGCACTTGACGTCAATTTAATTGAGGAAAAATCAGATAAAAGAATTTTAAAAAATGAAGAAACCCTAAGAATTATGTGGACTCTATAAAGAGGAATAACCTACAAGTGATTGGAGTACCAGTACGGGGGGAGAGGGGAATAACAGAAAATACAGAGAGAATTGTTGAAGATTTGTTGGCAGAAAGCTTCCCTGATTTCGGGAAAGATGAGAAGATATCTATCCAAAAGGCTCATCGAACCCCACACAATAGAGATCCCAAAAGACAGTCACCAAGACATAATCAAACTTGCCAAAACCAAACAAAGAATTTTAAGAGCAGCTAGGGATAAATGAAAAGTCATCTACAAAGGAGTCAATAAGACTAAGCTCAGACTACTCAGCAGAAACCATGCAGGCAAGA
>NW_004443993.1:553926-555124 GCF_000243295.1 Trichechus manatus latirostris
AAGAAGCACTTGGGCATTCCTTAAGGCAATGTATATCCTGTTTTACCTTGCCTGTTTTATTTTTATTTTTTTATTGTTGTGCTTTAAGTGAAAGTTTACAATTCAAGTTAGTCTGTCATACAAGAATTTATACATACATTGTTGTGTGACCCTACTTGCTCTCCCTGTACTGTGACAGCACACTCTTCCCTTTCACCCTGGATTTCCCGTGTCCATTCAACCAGCTCCTGATCCCCTCTGCCTTCTCATCTCGCTTGCCTGGTTTATTGATCCAACTACCACAGAAATTATTAGCTACGGCACACACACCACCATGACTAGCCAACAAGAAATGTAGGACAATATGATTGTTCTTTACTACTTATACCAATGAGTTGAGAATGGTCTGTATTCCATCTAGGGCAGAAGTAGTATCATTAATAACTTCTGCCAGAATTAGTAATAGGTTTCTTACAGTCTTGTCTATTTGTGTGATTCCCACCATTGGAAATACTGCTCTGACACATAAACAATGAGTCAATAATTCCCCCAGATTTTATGCCTGAACAATCAAGATGGCTTTATTTTGAAGCTCATGTGTGGATCGGAATTTTCAACCTTGATGATTTACAGAATTAATGTCTTTGTGTACAGACAAGCCTCAAAATACTATTCTTAAATGCCTGAGGTGTTCACCTGAGGCAAACAGGACCAGACATCCTCACCATAAAGGAAGTAGTATCCAGTAGGGGCACATGAAAATCCAGGAAAGATTGAGTTGTTCACAATATGAGGTTAGATCCAAGGCCTTTGTTTTGTATTCTAGCATCAGAACGCACCTAAATTCCTGGGGGATAAGAATCAGGATCAGCACAAAGCTGGTTCTTATAATGTGGAGGTCATATATACCTCCACTCAACTTCTTCACCATTTCTGACACCAGCTGTTCCCCCCACAGCACTCTACTTCTCTGCTGCATTTCATAATTTATTTCTATGACCACAGAACTCATAGACCATACACACAGTTATGTGGCTTATTAGGGAAGTAACAGGCTATGAGTTGCAAGCAGGATCAACTTGGAAGTAACAGGACAGCTCGGGATAAGGATCAGGAAGCACATAGGCAAGGTCTGGAAGGCTCATCCGTCTCTACTTCAGTGCAGGATAGCTTTCAACCAGGACAGCTCTCTCAGCTGCTCTATGCCATGCTAGCAGGA
>NW_004443993.1:555865-556648 GCF_000243295.1 Trichechus manatus latirostris
CTAGCGAAGTCACAGGTTGATTTGCTTAAGGTGAATTGTCATGGAAATGCAAATGGAAATGCCAATGACTATATTTCCTCATGGTCTCATTGGATAAGATGGGAATTGCCCAGAGGTTTTTATCATTTGGATTCTGGTAATGGATTGCATTTCCAGCAGTCAGTAAGACTGAGAGCAGTGGCTATTATTTGAGCTATCTAAGAATGGCATTAGAATGACTATGTTCAAATGAGTATCGTCTGACCTAACAATCATAATAAGGAGGAAAGTAATGAGAAAAGGTGCCATTAAGGGTGCATGACAATAAGGGGTCTATAGAGAATGGTCAGAAGAGTGATTATAAGCCAGCAGATAAAAAAGAAAGAGGAATTAAATAGGTGTCTTGGTCCAATGTCTTGGGTAGATCAGTAGTTGGAAGAAGTGAGGGAAGGAGGAGCAGTTGACTACCAAGGTGCTACACAAGGGCATTTTTAAGGTGATAGAACTGTTCTGTATGGTACTATCTTGCTATATACATGACTCTAAGCATTTGTCAAAGCCATACCTTTACACATCACAAAGAGTGAGCTATATTATATGCATATTTTAAAAATCATCCAGAATATTTGTGAATCCTAGAATGGAAAGCAGAGTATGACAGTTGGATCTAACTCTATTACAAATGTTTGCCATTATCTCACTGACACTGGGGAGGAAAAGGGGGCCGACCTGAAGAACTTTGGAAAATGTGTTTTTACTGAAAACTGTAAGGCTAAATACAAAAGGAACTGTACACAAACACTG
>NW_004443993.1:579146-587942 GCF_000243295.1 Trichechus manatus latirostris
TCTTTTGATTTTTCTTCAATTAAGTTGGTGTCAAGTGCTTTTTTTCAGTCTCACTAATTCTGACTTCCATTGCATCAGTTCTGCTCCTGTGACTTTCTAGTGAGGTGTCTAATTCTGAAATTTTATTAAGTTTCTGGATTTGTGTTTGCTGTCTCTGTATGGATTCTTGCAGTCTGTTAAATTTGTTATTATGCTCTTCCCTAATCTTAAGTTTCTCTGTTACTTTGTGTGTTTCTTGCATTGTTCTGCTTTTTACATGATCTCTTTCCTGATCTCTTGAAGAGTTTTGTGTATTAATCTTTTGTATTCTACTTGTGGTAATTCCAAGAATTTCTCTTCTTCCGTAAAATTTCTTGATTCTTTGTTTCGGGAGCTTGCTGAAGCCATCATGGTTTGTCTCTTTATGTGATTTGATATTGACTGTTGTTTCCAAGACACTAATAAGTTATTGTATTTATTTTATGTTGGTTTACTGTGCCTAGCTTCTTGTTTTGTTTTGATATGTCCAAATAGGCTGCTCGTGTTAGCTAGTTTGATTATTGGCACCTTTGAAGCTCTAACGTCTTGTCACCAGGTGATTAGATCTATTACTAGGTATGTGAGCCCAGGAGTCTGTTTACTTTTCTTGTATGGATTCTGCTCAGGTGTCCAGGTAGATGGTCACCAAGTGTGTGGTGCAGCTTCTCATCTACAGTCCTAGACAGGCAGGGGTGATTGGTGTAGGCACAGGTATTTGGCTGCAGTAGGGGATCATGTGCTGAGCAAGGTAGGGGGCTGGTGGCTTCCCTTGAGTGGGAGGAAAGCATGTCCCTGTTCCCTACAGTATGAAGGTGAGTGGATTTTGCAACCATACTATGGTCACCCAATGCTGTTGGCTGTAAGGATTGGGAGGCACCACTTATTCTTGGACCCCTGTCACTGGTGGCTAGGTGGCATGGGTGGACCCACCAGTCCTCAGGCCCCTGTTGTGGGTAGATGAGGTCTTTGCTTCACGGGCAGTGTGAAATGTTATGAATCTGCCACTTCACCATATAGCTGATACAGTTGAAGTTAGGTTTCAGATACATTCTCTATTATACTGTGGTAATGAGGGCCAGTGTTGTTGAAATGGGCTCACCCTGGTCTGTGCAAGGGTGAAAGGCATTCAGAGTCCATGAACCCTTTATGCCTGTGCCTAGGCAAAGGAGCTGTGCCTACCCTGAATTCCCGGCTTAGGGGAGCTGTCAGATTATTTTTTTTGTTTCTTAATTTTTTCCCTGTCAAAGGCTGGGAGTATGGCTCAGAGCGTGTGACAAGTCCTACATCTGGCCCATGGGTCTTGACAATCACTGAAGCTGGCCCGGGACCTGGTGTGGAGCGGGGAGGGGGCAGGTAAATGGGAGAGAGGTATCATGGTTTGAATTATGTCCCCCCAGAAATGTGTGTATCAGTTTGGCTGGGTCATGAATCCCAGAATTGTGTGGTTGGCCTCCATTTTGTGATTGTAATTTTATGTTGGGAAAGAGGATTAGGGTGGGGTGTGGCGTGCACCACCTTTTCTTTCTCAAGAGATAAAAGGGAAGGGAAGCAAGCAGAGAGTTGGGGACCTCATACCATCAGGAAAGCAGTGCTGGGAGCAGAGCGCGTCCTTTGGACCAGGGTCCCTGCGCAGAGAAGCTCCTAGTCCGGGGGAACACTGAAGAGAAGAAGGCTGACAGAAAAAGCCTTCCCCTGGAGCTGACACCCTGAATTTGGACTTTTAGCCTACTTTTTGAGGAAGTAAACTTCTCTTCGTTAAAACCATCCACTCGTGGTATTTCTGTTAGAGCAGCACTAGATGACTAAGACGAGGTTTTTCCTAAAGGGGGTGTTTTTTGATCCGTGCGATAGGTCAGATGCATGTACTTTTTCTGATTGAGCGCCACTTTTCACTTGTTCTGGAGGCATGAGTAGACTCTCTGCCGTTGGGTCTTCTGATGTGGAAAACACCTCCAGAGCACCACTCCGACCTGAAAGGGTGCCAGCTTCTGCCTGGTCAGGTCTGGCAGCTCCTCGCTGTTTCCGAACCATGTCTCCCTCCCCCTATCTCTCAGTCCAGTTCAACTTTGCTTTTGGTGGTCAGGGCTCCTAGATTGTCGTACATGATCAATTCACTTTTTTTTTTTTTTTGGTTCTTTATTGCAAGGGCGCCACAGGAAGCATCTGACTGCCGCACCCCCTCCATGTGTTTTTTGGCTATTTGTATATTTTCTTCGGTAAAATGTTTATTTAAGCTTTTTGCCCATTTTTAAGATAGTTTATCTTTTTGTTGTTGAGTGGTAGAAGTTCTGTATGTATTCTGGTTATTAAGCCCTTATTAGATATATAATACTCAAATATTTTCTCCCATGCTGTAGGTTGTCTCTTCACTTTGTTGATAAAATCTTTCGTGTCCAAATTTTATTTTGATGAAGTCTAGTTTATCTATTTTGTCTTTTCATGTTCATGCTTTTGGCATCATATCTAAGGATCCATTGTGGAGAACTTATGTGTGTAGAAAATAAATGTTCATATTTTTTTAAATTATGAAAACATTTCATGTTCCAAAAATTTCAAAAATGCATAGAGCAAAAATGATTAACCACCCCTTGAAATATCAACACCTGTAGAAAAATGTGTATTTTTCTGTTTTCATTGTTAGAGATCAATACTCTAGAAGTACTCTCTATTTGGACTGGAGTTCCCCTTGGATACATGACCGGTTGTGTGGTCACTTCATGTCAAATTCAAATCTTCATTAAAAACTACTGTACTTTGCTAGTTCAGAATCAAAGAGTTGCCCCTAAGGTAGCACCACAATATCGACTTATTTCTTAAAGGCCTAATAAATTGCAGAACTGTTCTTTTCCTTTGCTTCAGCGTGAAGTTATAGAAGTAGAAATGGAGCCTGTTGCAGAGGTAACAGTTTGATTCTTCCTTGCCAGGAGGAGGCAACCTACAGGTTGAGATATGGGCTCTTGGATACCAGTGGACTCTGACACCAAACCCTTCCCATAGTCCACCCGGGGCACTAAGGGTTGAATGGCTCTGAAATCTAATATGTCTAAAACAGAGCTCCCCAGTCTCACCCAGCAAATCTGCTTCTCAGTTATCTTTCCCATATCAGTAAATGGCACCAGTACTCGATAGATTAGGAGATAAACTCAGTCTACCTCTATCTTTTTCTCTCATCCTCCACTTTCTGGAAAGCACCGAGTCCTGTTGATTTAGAACCAAAATATAGCCACCGTCTTCAGGGCTGCAACCCTAGTCCAAGCTACTCTGAGAGATGTACTGTAGAAAAAGAGCCTCTGAACTTCCCCTTTGTGTCTTGTCACAAGATATAATCTCCACCCAGCAGCAAGAGGCATTTAAAAAATGTAAACCAGTTAAGATATCAGTGACATACCGAATAAAAGCTACATGTTTTATGTTGCCCAACAAGATCTTGCGTGTTCAGGCTTATTTATAGCTCTCTGACTTAAATTTATAACACTCATCCTCATGTTAAAGTAAGCTCTTGACATATTTTTTAAAAACGTTTACAGAGATGTCAAGATTTGCCCTGCCCTGCATGCTTTGCACCAAGTATTTCCTGTGATTAGAAGAAAACTTCTTACCACAGGAGTCTATTATTCTCCTAATTCAGGACTGAGACGTCACTTCCTCAGAGAGTTCCTCTGCTCCTTCAGTTATTCCCACTCATTTCTGTGTTTAAATATCGTTGCAGTTTTCAGATTGTGGTAATTCCAATTTAGGTTGACATTAACCTTCCTTACGTAAGTACAGCCAAATTAAGTTGAATGTTACTTTGCTTTGATATATTCTATTTTCCTATCTGAGAGGCTTCCAGCAAACAGAAAGCTGTGAAGTTCTGCTTTGTGGTGATGACAGCTTTCACACCCTTTCTGATGTCTTGGTCAGTTATGCTTCTGGTGAGTCCACTAGAGCTGTGATGTCGACTAGCCAGATGAGGCTCACAATTAAGATTAATTAAATTTAAAGGAAAAAATTGGGTTCCTTCCTTGTGGTAGTCTCGTGTTAAGTGGTAAACATGTGGCTAGTGGCTTCCATATTGGTCTATGCAGAGACAAAACATGCCTATCTTTAAAGAAAATTCCACTGGATAGTGCTGCTCAAAAGTATATACAGCGGGGGATAATCTGTGTGTATGATTATGCTGTGTGTGACCCCAATTATCAGTGTCATAGGCCAAAAGGAACAAGAAAACAAAATACAGAATGTCTGCCCATAATTTTCAGTCTAGCATGGGAGGCAATTTTAAATAAATAATGAAAAACCAGAGACATCTGATACTTTTATTAAAAGGACCTAATTCGAGAGTCAAGTTAGACTTCTTGTAAGGGAAAATCATTTAAATAAAGATTCATAAAGTTAGTTGCATTTAGCTACATACATGGTTAGCTGTATACATGAACAGGATTGATAGCATGTGTGTGGGTGGGCGTGGAAAGAGTATTTCAGTTGGGTAAACTGAGTGTGTAAATCCTGTTTGAAAAAGAATACCAGAAAGATGTTTACTTATGTTTCATTGACTATACAAAGGCATTCGACTGTGTGGATCATAACAAATTACGAATAATATTGCAAAGAATGGGAATTCTAGAACTTCTTAATTGTGCTCATGAGGAACCTGTACATAGACCAAGAGGCAGTCGTTCGTACGGAGCAAGGGGATGTTGCATGGTTTAGGGTCAGGAAAGGTGTACGTCAGGTTCGTATCCTTTCACCATACTTACTGATCAAATAATCCGAGAAGCTGGACTATATGAAGAAAAGTCATCAGGATTGAGGCAGAAGACTCATTAACAGCCTGTGTTATGCATATGACACAACCTTGCTTGCTGAAAGTGAATAAGGCTTGAAGAACTTACTGACGAACATCAAGGACAACAGCTTTCAGTATGGATTGCACCTCAACATAAAACAAAAATCCTCACAGCTGGACCAGTAAGTGACATCATGATAAACAGAGAAAAGATTGAAGTTGTCAAGGATTTCATTTTACTTGGATCCACAATCAGTATGTCTATGGAAGCAGCAGTCAGGAAATCAAACGACGATTGCATTGGGCAAATCTGCTGCAAGAGATCTCTTTAAAGTGTTAAAAAGCAAGGATGTCACGTTAAGGACTAAGGTGCGCCTGACCCAAGCCAGGGTGTTTTCAGTCGCCTCATATGCTTGCGAAAGCTGGACAGTGAATAAGGAAGACCAAAGAAGAATTGACGCCTTTCAATTATGGTGTTGGCAAAGAATGTTAAATATACCATGGACTGCCAAAAGAATGAACAAATCTCTCTTGTAGGAAGTAAAGCCAGAATGCCTCTTGGAGGCAAGGATAGCAAGGCTTTGTCTTACATGTTTTGGACCTGTTAGGATGGACCAGTCCCGAGAGAAGGACATTATGTTTGGTAAAATAGATGTTCAGCAAAAGAGAGGAAGACCCTCAAGGAGATGGATTGACACAGTGGCTGCAACATTGGGCTCAAGCATAACAACGGTTGTAAGGATGGCACAGGACTGGGCAGTGTTCATTCTGCTGTACATAGGGTCCCTGTGAGTCGGAACGCCGACTCCAGTGCGCCTAACAAGTCCCTGAGGCAGCAGAGAATGCACTGTTACGCATTCCTTAATAAAAGCCAGAAATAATTGGAGCAAAGAAAACAAAGAGTGGGGTGGAGTTGGGAGGTGTAGTGTTGAGCCAGACTGGAGGGAGTAATAGCAATAGGTCGTTTAGAACCAGGCTGACTACAGTGGATTCTTTGAAGGTCAGTAGAGAGCCGCTGACTGGGATTAAGCAGTGATGGGTGTGAGTGCGTTTGTGATTTAAAACAGAACACTGCAGATCCTGTATTGCAAATGGATTTTGTAATGAAAATCATGAATGAATGATATCAAGTAGGAGCTTGTTATAAACAAGCTATGAAGTGGCCTAGACATGGAGATTGTGGAACAGGAGGATAGTGAATGATATAATGTAGATGTTGATGGTTTAGAGGGCATCTCAGTTGATAAAAATGCCCGTTCTTTGAGTTACAGGCTATAGGGCAGTTAGTGCTTCTCCAAGTTGTATGTGGATGTGAATAACCCAGGTGCATTAAAATGCAGATTTTTATTTAGCAGGTTTGGGGTGTAGCTTGAAAGTCTGCATATCTAACAGGCTCTCACTTTATGCTGAAAATAGTTAAGTGTACAAATAAAGTTGTGAATTAAAATTAGTGATATTAGAGGAAATAATAAAAGGAAAGGTAATACTGAAAGGGGAGACACTGGTATAATGGTCATGCAAAAGAGAACATTTGCACTGAGATCAAGAAATAAAAGAGTGGGAGTCAGCTGGATGGAGAAGCTGGGTGGAGTGGGTGGGATGGGAACAGAGGCAGGAGACGGCTCCTTAGAGAAAACTTTATGATTTTCTGATTTATTTGTTGATCGATTCATCATAATTTTGAAAGAGAACGTGTTCAGGAATCCTCACAGATTTCTTGAAAGCTTGGGGACCGGTGGTGTCATGGTCTGAGAGGAAAAAAAAAAAAAAAAACCCAAGGGGAATACCACAAAACCAAACCCGTTGCCGTGCATTCTGTTCCGACTCATAGTGATCCTATAGGACAGAGTATAATTGCCCCATAGAGTTTCCAAGGAGCGCCTGGTGGATTCGAGCTGCCAGCCTTTTGGTTAGCAGCCATAGCACTTAACCACTACGCCACCAGGGTTTTCCAAGAGGTATAAAGAAATATTAATTGTAAAGTCAACAGGAAAAATACTAATCACGTATTACAATGGTATGTATGGAATTTAAAAAAGAAAACAATAGAAGAGATTTAACTGCACGTAATTAAAAATCGATGAAGCATGATCTTGTTGTTATACGCCGTCGAATTGGTTCAGACTCATAGCCACCCTATGTTCAACGAAACGAAACACTGCTTGGTTCTGCGCCATCTTCAGAATTGTTATGCCTAAGCCCATAGTTGCAGCCACTGTGTCAGTCCATCTCGTTGAGGATCTTCCTCTTTTTCACTGACCCTTTACTTTACCAAGCATGATGTCCTTCTCCAGGGACGGAGCCTTCCAGATAACATGTCCAAAGTATGTGAGACATAGTCTTGTCATCCTTGCTTTTAGGGAGCACTTAGGTCGTACTTATTTCAAAACAGATTTCTTTGTTCTTTTGGCAGTCCTTGGTATATTCAATATTTTTCACCAACACCACAATTCAAAGGTATCAATTCTTCAGTCTTCCTTATTTATTGTCCAGCTTTCACATTCTTATGAGGCGATTGAAAACACCATGGCTTGGGTTAGGCACACCTTAGTCTTCAACTGACATCTTTGCTATTTAACATTTTAAAGAGGCTTTTTGCAGCAGATTTGCCCAATGCAATGCGTCTTTTCATTCCTTGACCGCTGCTTCCATGGGTGTTGATTGTGGATCCAAGTAAAATGAAATCTTTGACAATTCAGTCCTTTCTCCGTTTATCATGATTTCGCTTATTGGTCCAGTTGTGAGGATTTTTGCTTTCTTTATGTTGAGGTGTAATCCATACTGAAGGCTGTGGTCTTTGATCTTCATCTGTAAGTGCTTCAAGTTCTCTTCACTTTGAGCAATCAAGGTTGTGTCATCTGCATAACACAGGTTGTTAATGAGTCTTCTTCCAATCCTGATGCTCCGTGTTTCTTCATATAGTCCAGCTTCTTGGATCATTTGCTTAGCATACAGATTGAATAGGTGTGGTGAAAGGATACAACCCTGACACACACCTTTCCTGACTTTAAACCACACAGTATCCCCTTTTTCTATCTGAACAACTGCCTCTTGATCTATGTACAGGTTCCTCATGAGCACAATTAAGTGTTCTGGAATTTCCATTCTTCGCAAAGTTACCCATAATTTGTTATGATTCACACAGTCGAATGTCTTTGCGTAGTTAACAAAAGACAGTAAACATCTTTCTGATATTGTCTGTATTTAGGCAGGATGCATCAGACATCAACAGTGATATCCCTTGTACCACATCCCGTTCTGAATCCGGCTTGAATTTCTGGCAGTTCCTTGTCGATGAACTGCTGTAACCACTTTAGAACGATCTTCAAAAATTTACTTGCATGTGATATCAGTGATATTGTTCGATAATTTCCACATTCCGTTGGATCACCTTTCTTTGGAATAGATGTAAATATGGATCTCTTCCAGTTGGTTGGCCAGGTGGCGTGTCTTCCATATTTCTTGGCATAGACGAGTGAGCACTTCCAGTGCTGTATCCGTTTGTTGAAACATCTCAATTCGTATTCTGTCAATTCCTGAAGCCTTGTTTTTTGCCAGTGCCGTCAGTGCAGCATGGACTTTTTCCTTCAGTACCATCAGTTCCTGATCATGTGCTACCTCCTGAAATGGTTAAACATTGACGAATTGTTTTTGGTATAATGAATCTGTGTATTCCTTCCATCTTCTTTTGATGCTCCCTGAATCGTTTAATATTTTCCCCCATAGAATCCTTCAGTACTGCAACTCAAGGCTTGAATTTTTTCTTCAGTTCTTTCAGCTTGAGAAATGCTGAGCATGTTCTTCCCTTTTGGTTTTCTATGTCCAGGTCTTTGCACATGTCAGTATAATATTTTACTTTGTTTTCTGGAACCACTGTTTGAAATCTTCTGTTCATCTCTTTTACTTCATTTCTTTCTCTTGCTTTAGCTGCTTGACGTTCAAGAGCAAGTTTCAGAATCTTTTCTGACATCTATATTGGTCTTTTTTTTTTTGAGTCCATTCTTTTTTTT
>NW_004443993.1:588042-589924 GCF_000243295.1 Trichechus manatus latirostris
ATCCTGTTTTCTTATCCATTCTGCCACTCTCTTTTTTCCTGTCTTTTTAAGGATCTCTTTCTTCATATATAATGTCATTTCACAACTCCTCTGGTCTTCAGTCATTAGTGACTGATGCGTCAAATCTATTCTTGACACGGTCTCTAAATTCAGGTGGGATATATTCAAGGTTGTACTTTGACTCTCATGGACTTGTTCTAGTTTTTTTCAGCTTCAACTTGAACTTGCATATGAGCAGTTGATGGTCTGTTCCACAGTCGGCCTCTGGCCTTGTTCCAACTGATGATATTGAGCTTCTCCATCGTCTCTTTCCACAGATGTTGATTTGATTCCTGGTTATTCCATCTGGGGAGGTCCACGTGTATAGTTGCTGTTTATGTTAGTGAATGAAAGTATTTGCAGTGAAGAAGTCGTTGTCTTTCAAAGTTCTGTCATGCAATCTCCAGCATTGTTTCTGTCACCAAGGCCATATTTTCCGACTACCGATCTTCCTTCTTTGTTTCTGACTTTTGCATTCCAATCACCAGTAATTATCAGTGAATCCTGATTGCATGTTCGATCAATTTCAGACAGCAGAAGTTGCTAAAAATCTTCAATTTCTTCATCTTTTGCCTTAGTGGTTGGGGCATAAATTTGAATACTAGTCGTATTAATTGATCTTCCTTGTAGGCATATGGATATTATCACTGACAGCGTTGTATTTGAGGATAAATCTTGAAACGTTCTTTTTGATGGTGAATGTAATGCCATTCCTCTTCAAGTTGTCATTCCCGGCATAGTAGACCATATGATTGTCCGATTCAGAACGGCAAATACCAGTCCATTTCAGCTCACTAATGCTTAGAATATCGATGTTTATGCGTTCCATTTCTTTTTTGACAATTTCCAATTTTCTTAGGTTCATACTTCATACAATCCACGTTCCGATTATTAATGGGGGTTTGCAGCTGTTTCTTCTCATTTTGAGTCGTGTCACATCAGCAAATGAAGGTCCTGACAGCTTGTCTCCATCCACGTCATTAAGGTCGACTGTACTTTGAGAAGGCCTTCCAACCTGAAGGGCTCATTTTCTGGCACTGTATTAGACAGTGTTCGGCTGTAATTCATAAGGTTTTCATTGGCTAATTCTTTTCAGAAGGAGACCACCAGGTTCTTCTTCCTAGTCTGTTTTAGTTTGGAAGGTCAGCTGAAAACTGTCTGCCGTGGGTGACCCTGCTGGTATTTGAATACCAGTGACATAGCTTCCAGCATCACAGCAACATGCAATTTACCACTGATAGTTGTTTGGGGAAAGCATGAGTGCATTGAACAAACCTGAAAAATACGTTCTCTCTGAAAATGTACCCATGTTGTTATCAACAGTGCGTATGTTGATCTACAAGGAGCAAGGTTATGTAGGTAAACACACAAACTCATCCTTCGACCCCTGAGTCCCTGGAGAAAATCAGGTTCAAGTTTTCAAGCCTTGCCCTGGATGCCTGTCATGTTCTGGAATGAGTAAATTCCTCCCATTTGAATGTGATCTTGTTGCCAAAAGAAATAGAATTCTGTAACTGAAAAATGCAGGTGTGTGCTCTGAAAGGCTGGAGCCTTTTCTGCCTTAAATTCTAGGATAGAGCATTACCTTGAGCCTGGGAGAAAGTCCAGCCCAAGGAAAGAATTGAAGGTCAAGAATCTGTCATTCCCTGCTGGCAAAACTGGATATCCATCTGCAAAAAAATGAAACAGGACCCATACCTCACACTGTATACAAAAACTACTTCAAAATGGATCAACGACCTGAATATAAAGCCTAAAACTATAAAGTTCATAGAAGAAAAAATACGACCAACACTACAGGCCTTAATACACGCATTAACAGGATACAAACCATAACCATCAA
>NW_004443993.1:591887-635551 GCF_000243295.1 Trichechus manatus latirostris
AAAAAAAAAAAAAAAAGGTTTGTCATTCTCTCCTTACTCATCACTGTCTCCTCCCTGTCTTCTTCCATTTCAGGTCCCATGTGTGGCACAGAGAGAACTAGTCCAGTCTAGGCAACTGGGTACCTAGGGCGACCATCTTGTACATCCTTGCTGTCACAAGTAAGGTTTTCAACTGCTCTGACTGGCTCTGTGGACCAAACATTATTCATCTGCCTCCAGACTGCTCAGTGGCTCTGCTTCCACTCCCATCCCTTTTAAGTGGCTTCTTGGGCTCAGAGAGGACATTCATTTAATTTCCAGAAGTTGTAGCCAGGAAATGGTGAGTACCACAGAGAACTGAGTAATTCATAATATAAGGGGGTAGGCTAAATATGATTTGGTGGGGGACCTGCTGTGTTCTATGCTGTCTGTTTGTTCTATGAGGTAAAAGGTGGCAGAGGAGACCAAGGGCAAATCCTAAGCGGCATCCTAAGAACCTGCTCCACTGTCACTGAGCCTTTCCTCTACGCATATGAGGTTTTTCAAGCCTTGGATGCTTGGAGTCACCTTCTCTATGTTACTCTCAGAGCTGACACCGTGGGACCTTATCCCCACCCTGGGCCTTGGTGCTCTGTGTTGAATGACAGACTCTCCTGAGCAGAGTCTGAAGATAGAGCAGCTCTGGCTGGGGAGGCTGAGCCATCCCATCCCATCGCTGCAGATAGTTTTCTTGGCTTCCCCCAGGCACTGGAGCCATTTCTGTGCAACTCTGACAGTATAACTCTATCTGTCACACAGTGTGATGGGGTAAAAAAAGAGAGTTATTTGGGGAAGTACCCTGACTCTCCATGGCTCCTGCGTGGGGCTTGGCACTCTCATGACGTCAGCACAGAAATGAGGCAGCAGAGTAAGTGCAGCCAGATCATGTCTGGGGTCTCCAAAACCATCATTTTTTCCGGTGGGGAATGGTTTTGTTTAAGTCTTTCAGGTGTGTGAGAAGCATGATACCCAATCCAGGTCCCCGTCCTCCCTGGCTGTCTCTGCCAAGAGCTGGTGGTACATTGCTAAAAATTGTGACTGTTCCCCACAGTCTTGGATGAAAATCTAAAAGTGTTCTCTTTTGCTAAAAAGCAGGCCAGGATATTAGGCCGTGATATCACGCTGCCTGGTCAGCAGCTGGTGCAGCCCCCAGGTGTAATTGGGAGTCAAGGGGGTAAAGCAGCCCCTAAACACTCTTGGAAAGGCTCGGTTCGTACTCTGAAAAAATAGGCGGCAAAAGTCAGCTTGATTGGACTAAAGGCTTTTAATTAGGGTAAGCTTACATATACAAGGGCAGCATAGATTCCCATGGATGAACTCTCAAAGCACTAGTCATTGACTTAGGGCATGATATTGGCCTGCACCTCGGTCTCTTGTTGTAACACTTACATGCTCAAAGAATGGGTGAATTACAGTGGGGAAAGGAATGTGATACCAGCACTGTAGGAGTGCCATAGGAGGGAAGGGAGGGGAAGGAAAGTTTGAAAACCTGGTGGAGGATATGGGGAGGGATAGCCCTAAGGAAGGGAATCTGGTTAATGTCCTTGTCTTAACTACTGACAAGGTTACAGTCTGGCCAGCTACTCTTGCTCAGTCTCAGAATCCCAGAGTCCTTCGTGGGCAGGATCCATATTGAATGTATCTGACACCCCACAATCCACCCCTTTCCTGCCAGACTCTTTAACAGTCTCACGTGTCCATCTCTTCCTTGAGCTTCCCTGAGCCTGCAGGGTAAGGGGAAAATGAGTATAGGGCTCCCTTGTCTACTTTATTAAAGCATTGCAGACATACACCTAAGCAGCAATATAAGCAAGTTCAAAAAATGATTCCACCTATTATGATGCAAAGAAGTCCAGATAGTAATTTTTTCCACCATGTTCTCCACCCAGAGAACCATCCCTTGGTCTCTGTCCACCAAGTGTCATCCCCAGTACTTTCTGTGCAATCTAATTGGGTTTGTAAGTGAACAAGGGAGTTGGTTTACGAGGGCTGCACTATCAGGAATATGTACACAACATTCAATTTTTAATAAAGCACAGATGCCTCCTTGGGCTGTCATTGTCATGTCCAAAGCCATTCTGTTCTGGAGCACCATCTTTCTCAAGACAGCAGTTTCTTTGGTGAGAGCAGCAAGCCCAGGTTGAGTGTCATTTAGGGGAGTGGTGATGAACTTTCGTAGCATTTCAGTTTTGGTTATATTAATATTGTTGACACTAGGAGTAAAAATAGCAGGTAAGTAATCCTACAAAGAAAATACAAACCATTTACTGCCTCCTCCAAATGGGTTCATTGTAAGGAGGGGGTATAACCTTTGAAATGTGGGAGTGGATCCAAGGAAAGCGTAGAGTGCATGTACCTAGCCAGTGGGGTATGGGGTCAGCCACGGCCAGAGATTACTCCCACATGGCCACTGTGTTCCTTCCGTTAGGGGCTACCCAATATCTTCCTGGAGGAAGAAAGAGAGGGAAGCGAAGAAAGAGAGGGAAGTCTGGTCAGTGTCCCTGTCTAACTATGGACTGGGTTACTGTCTGGTCAGTCACTCTTGCTCAATCCCAGAGTCCTTTGTGGGCAGGATCTATATTGGATATGTCTAAAACCCCACAGATGGGTGTATTTAAGTTCTCAGGGTCACAGTTTCCACTGCAAGCAAATTTTGGGAATAGTTTGTTATATTTCTATTGCTAATTTTTTAATTAAATGGATATAAAACTTGTGAAACACAGAGGAATGCCTGTTTTAACTGATGTAAAAGTTATTCTAGAGCTTACTTAAATCTTGAGAAGGATCTGAAGGACTCTTAAATTTACCATATTATGCCAGAACCCCTAATGTTTTAACTCTTCTAACCATTTTGAAACCTTCGAAAGGAGATAAAAGCAGACTGATATCCCTGCTACTGGGTTTGAACACAGAGCTCCGACACGTTTTTTGATTTACACAAATATATTGGACCATTTCATAACAGTCCCTAAGTGATTAAATCTTGAATGGTTCTATACTTATTAATGGGCATTCCTGGAAAACACATTAAAGACCACATTTGATTTATATTGTTTAAAAGTAAAATTATTGTTTTTCCAATAGATAATACCTTTAAAGCTTATATCATTATGAACTTAACAAGCAGTCTTTGTGAAGCCTTCTACCTAACCTTGTCCTCATTTAGACCTTTGTTCCACCAGCTACCTTTAGATAACCAGCTTTATCGTAAACGTTCTTAAGCATCTTGCCGGTATTTCTTTATATAAATGCAAGCAAATAGAATTAGAAATTTTATTTCCCCTACTTTGTTATACAAAAGGTAGCTTAGAATTTATACTTGCTTTTTTCAGTTAACAAATTATCATGAGATCTGTTCATAATAATAAGTCTAAAGTTGTATGAAACTCCATAATACTGCATTGGTGAATCTATCTTAGTTTTTTCTGGTTTGTTTTTTTTTTTTTAACGTCACCACGAGTGGACACTTGGACAGTTTTCAACATTTTCTTTTTACAGAGCTTGCTCTAGTGAATATAAATGTAAATTTCTAAGATCCAGGTATAAAAAGTTGAGGCATAAAAGTCCTCCTGACCGAAGACAAGTTAAATCAAAATGAAGGGGCTGTCAGATTACTTGGTAAAATTACTGTATGAAAATTATATTTCTCTTTCAGTTTTAAATAGTGTTTTAAACTTTCTATTATAAAGTGTATTATGAACAAAAAAATGCATGAAACTTTTCCTATAAAGTTTAATAACACTAAACACCTGAGTATAAATAGTACTTGGGGAGTTCTTAGAGCCTCCTAGTGTGTCCAGCCCCAATCTCATTAACCTACAGGTGACTACTGTCTGTGTATTAGAAATTTATTATTATTGTTGTTGCTATTATTACAGCTCTACCGCCCAAGTCTTAATTCTTAAGCTATGTATTGTTGAGTTTTGCATCTTTTGAGCTTTCTGTAAACACAGTTACTCTTTTGGGTTCTTTAGTGAATTGTTTTCCTCATGATATCTTTGAGTTTCATACATGCTGGTGTCTGTAGCTCTCATCTACCCATAGTCCTATGTATGTATGTATTCCATTTTATGAATGGGCCACAATTTACCTGTTCATTGTACAGCTTACAAAGTTTGAGTTGTTTCTAGTTTAGTTTTTCCTCTTGTGAATACTGCTGCTGTGTTCATTCTCTTTCCGGGGTCCAAGTACACTTGGCCAGTAACTCTCTAGTGAGGGTAAACCTGCTGAGTTGTGGATCATAGCCAAGTTTGAATTTACTAGGAAATGCTGATGTAGTTTACCAATTTTCCCTCCCACATAGTATGTATGTGTATTTTATTTGTTTCATTTGCTTGGCAACATGGGGATTATCAAATTAATTAATTTTTGCTTTGTAGAGGGGTATGAATGATATCTTCTTTATTCTTCAGTTATCTTAAACTGCCAGCACTGACCAGTCTGTGCATATTTTCCCACCATTACTTCATCTTTTTCTGACATTTTAAGGCTTTATAGCATTTGGTAATACATTTTTCATTTATAGATTTTGAAAATTGTTTTCCTACTATGTAGCTTATGCACTCTTTGCGGCCCTTTGATGAATAGTTTTGAATTTTAATATACTTGAGTTTGTCAATCTATTTCTTTGTCTTTTTTTATTTTAGAATTTTTTCTCTGTTGTAATGTCATAAAATCATTTGTTTATAAGTTCTGAAAGTGTTATAAATTTATATTTTTATGTTTAAAACTAATTTATTTTTAATTGATTTTTGTTTACGGAGTAGGTAGGAATGCATTAACTATTCCAATTAGATAACTAGTTGATTCTGCCCCACATATTAAAGTGTGTGTGGTTTCTGGCATTACCCTGCAGAGCTGCCTCTGTCATGACTCAGCTTTCCATATTGATAGGTGGGTCTATTCCTGGACTATTTAAGTTTTTTGCATTAATCTATACACACACACACACACACACACACACACACACGGTTATTTCTTTATGTATATACGTGTGTGTGTATGTATGTGTAAACATGCATACGTTGTTGATGTTGTTAGGTGTCATAGAGTCGATTTCAACTCATAGACACCCTGTGTACATCAGAATGTAACACTGCCCAGTCCTGCACCATCCTCACAGTCATTGCTATGTTTGAATCCATTGTTGCAGCCACTGTGCCAGTCCATCTCGTTGAGGGTCTTCATATTTTTTGCTGAACCTCTACATTACCAAGCATGATGTCCTTCTCCAGAGAACGGTCCCTCCTGATAACATGTCCAAAGTATGTAAAACCAACTCTCACCATCCTCGCCTCTAAGGAGCATTCTGGCTGTACTTCTTCCAAGACAGATTTGTTCCTTCTTATGTCAGTCCATGGTATATTCAGTATTCTTTGCCAGTATCATAATTCAGATACATCAGTTCTTTGGTCTTCCTTATTCATTGTCCAGCTTCGCCATGCATATAAGGCGATTGAAAACACCATGGCTTGGATCAGGTGCACCTTACTCTTCAAAGTGACATCTTTGCTTTTTAATACTTTAAAGAAGTCTTTTGCAGCAGATTTGCCCAGTGCAGTACGTTGTTTGATTTCTTGACTGCTGCTTCCATGGGCATTGATTGTGGATCCAAGTAAAATGAAATCCGTGACAACTTTCAATCTTTTCTCTGTTTATCATCTTGTTGCTTACTGGTCCAGTTATGAGGATTTTTGTTTTCTTTATGTTGAGGTTTAATCTATACTGGAGGCTGTAGTCTTTGATCTTCATCAGTAAGTGCTTCAAGTGCTCTTCACTTTCAGCAAGGAAGGATGTATCATCTGCATGTCACAGGTTGTTAATGAGTCTTCCTCCAGTCCTGATGCCGCATTCCTCATATAGTCTAGCTTCTCAAATATTTGCTCAGTAAGGTAGAGAATCAGCAATAAAGAGGAAGATTCTCAATGAGATGGATTGACACAGTGGCTGCAACAGTGGGTTCCAACATAGCAACGATTGTGAGAATGGCACAGGACTGGGCAGTGTTTTCATTGTGTTGTACATAGGGCTGCTATGATTCTGAACCAACTCGTGGACACCTGACAACAAGAAGTGGGCGTGAATTGGTATCTCATTGTGGTTTTGACATCTGTTTCCCTGCTAATGAGGTTGAGCATCTTTTCTCATGCTTTTGTATATCTTCTCCAGGAAAATGTTTACTTCAGTTATTTGCCCATTTTTAAAATAAGTTTTTTGTTTTTTGCTGTTGGGTTATAGGAATCTATATTTGTGGATAGTAAACTCTCTTCAGATATGATTTGCAAATATTTTCTCCCATTCTGAAGGTTGTTTTTTAACTTTCTTGGTAATGTGCCTTGGTGTGCAAAACTTTTCATTTTGGTTAAAGTCCAATTTGGCCATTTTTTATTTGGTTGCTTGTCCTTTTTGGTGTCGTATCTAAGGATCCACTACCAGATTCAAGGCCATGAAGATTTACCTGTTTTCTTCCATGAATTTTATGGTATGTATTCTTATATTTAGATCAATGATCTATTTTGAGATAATTTTTTTATATGATGAAGTCTTTGGGTGGTATAACCGGTTAACTGCTCAGCTACTATCAAAAGATCGATGCTTCAAGTCCACCCAGGAGCACCTCAGAAAAAAGAATTGTCTGTTTCCAAAAGATCACAGCCACTGAAAACCCTGTGGAGCACAGTTCTAGTCTGACATTCAGTGACGTCACCATGAGTTGAAATCCGCTTGAATGCAACTGGTGGTTTTTGTTTTTTTTTATTCTCAGTTTGGTATTATGGAAAGTCCAGCTTCTTTTGCATATGGAAATCCAGTTGTCTCAGCACCTTTGTTGAGACTATTCTTTCCTCATTGAATGATGTTAGTGACCTTATTAAAAATTAATTGACTCTAGATTGGGTTTATTTAGGGGCTGTCACTTTTGTTGCATGGTTTGTATGTGTATCCTTATACCAGTGTGACACTGTTTTGGTTAGTGTAGCTTTCTAAGTTTTAAAGTCAGGGAATGTGAGTCTTCCTACTTTGTTCTTCTTTTTAAGGATTGTTTTGTATATTCGGGACCCTATTCAATATGAATTTGAGGATTTTCTAAGCCATTTTTTGCAAAAAAGACCATTGGCATTTTGATGGAGATGTGTTGAATCTATATACTGCTTTGATTAGTACTGACATCTTAACAGGATTAAGCCTTCCTGTCTATGAAGATGGAATATCTTTGAATTTATTTAGGTCTTTGTTTTAGGTTGGGCCCTCTAGAGAAGCAAAACCAGTAAAGTGTATGTGTATAGAGACAGAGAAATTGAGATTTATCCTCAAGGAAATGGCTCACACAGGTGTAGAGGCTGGGAAGTCGCAAGTCCATGGTGTCAGGCTGGAGGCTTCTCGTTACTCAAGTAGGTTCAGAGGCTGACAACCCAAGATCAGCAGGTCAGATGGTGAGCCACTGGCTCATAGGCTGCAAAGGCTGATGAATCCTAAGATCAGCAGGCAATATGGAAGGCTGTAGCAAAGTCCCAAGAACCAGAGGTCAGATGATGACTACCTGGATGCAGGATCCAGAGCCAGAAGTGAGCCTTGCTGTAGTATCCATTTATATGGTGGAGGCAGGGCAAAACACCCAAGGAAACTCACTTTATATCAGGGTGGTGACTTAAGATATTTCCGCACTAGTCCTGTTTCATTAACAAAGCAAACATAACCTAATCCTTATTAACATAACCTAATCCTGTCTCATTAACATATAGAGGTCAGGATTTATAGCACATCACGAATGGAGGATAATTATTAATACATCAGATTACAAAATGGAGGAAACTGCACAATACTGGGAATCATGGCCTAACCACGTTGACACACATACCATTAACTATCATACTATTCATTAGGTTTTTTTTACATTTTCTAGTTTTCCAAGTACAACGCTTTCATCTCCTTGATTAAATTTAGTTCTAGCTATTTTATTCTTTTAGTTGTTATTGTAAATGGAATGTTTTCTCAATTTTCTTTTCAGCTTGTTGATTAATGGTGTACAGAAACACAACTGATTTTTACATGTTAATATTGTACCCTGCAAATTTGTTGGAATCTTTTTAGGTCTAGTAGCTTTCTTGTGGATTTTTGGGGATTTTCTATATGATTATGTCATCTGTAAATAGAGATGTTTTTATTTCCTATCAAAATTGCATGGCTTTTATTTTTCCTGCCTCATTTCTCTGATGTCCAGTAGAATGTTGAAAGTTGATAGGTGCTGTTGAGTCAGTTCCGACTCATAGTGAACACATGTACGACAGAACAAAACACTGCCCAGTCCTGCATCCTCCTCACAATTGTTGCTATGCTTGAGCCCATTGTCACCACCGTCAGTCCATCTTGTTGAGGATCTTCCTCTCTTTCGCTGACCCTGTACTTTACCAAGCATGATGTCCTTCCATATGGATTGATCCCTCCTGACAGTATGTCCAAAGTAAGTGAGACAAAATCTCACCATCGTCTGTTTTAAGGAGCATTCTGGCTCCTTAGGACAATGTTGAATAGCACTGATGAAAGCAGGCATCATTATCTTGTTCTTGTTCTTAGGGGGAAGGCTTTTATTCTTTTACCATGGAATATGATGCTACCCACTGCTGTCAAGTCAATTCCGACTCATAGCAACCCTGTAGGACAGAGAATTGGCCCATAGGATTTCTAAGGCTGTCAAATGCTATTTTTTTTGTTGTTGTTGTTTTGTTTTTAAATAGCTTTCCAAAATTAGACTTTGCCCTGGTCAAGCTGAGCTAACTTCCCCAGTATCGTGTACTGCCTTACTCATAGGGTTTCCAAGTCTGTAAATCTTTATGGAAGCAGACTTCCACATGTTTCTCCCACGGAGCAGCTGGTGGATTTGAACCGCCAACCTTTTGATTAATAGCCAAGTGCTTAACCACTGCATCACCAGAACTCCTTAATATGAGGCTAGTCGTAGGTTTTTAGTGAATGCTTATGTGAAGAAATTTCGCTTTGATTCCTAGTATGTTTTTTTATCATCAAAGGGTGTTGGATTTTGTGAAATAAATTTCGTCAGTTGAAATGATCATGTGGTTTTTTTCCTCTGTATTATTGATGTGGTGTATACATTGATTTTCTAATGTTTAACTATCCTTCTGGGATAAACCCCACTTGGTCAGTGATGCATAATTCTTTTAATATGCTTTTGGGTTTAGTTTTCTAGTATTTTGTTGAGTATTTTTGCATCTGTATTTATGGGGGAGATTGGTCTGTCATTCCCCACCCCCCGGTCATGTATGTATCTGGGTTTGATATCAGAATAATGCTAACCTCATAGAGTGAGTTAGGACATGTGTTATTTCTTTTGCATTTTTCAAGATTCTCTATTTTGGCTTTCGACAAGTTGAATTCCAATTTCTGTTCATGTGGATCTCTTTGAATTATTCCTTCTTGGTGGTCATTGTGCTTTTTGGCTAGGCAGATTCATTCATAAAATTTGGGACAATTACAGCCATTATTTCTACAAATACTTTTTGCCCCTTTCTCTCTTCCCTTTGGTACATCTGTAATGCCTGTGTTGGTCTACTTGGTGTTGTGCAAATCCATCTGGCTCTGTTCACCTTCATTCTTTTTTCTTTCTGTTCATTAGGCAATAATTTTTGTTGTTCTATATCCAAGCTCACCAGTTCTTCTACCGGCTGAGATGCGCTGTTTCTCTATTGTACTTTTCAGTTCCAAAATTTGGTTCCTTTGTATAATTAATATCTCTTTATTGATAATCTCATTTTTTTGTTATTATTAGTTGCTGACCCCATATGTGTGGTAGAACTCCATAGAGTTTTCAAGGCTGTGACCTTTTGGAAGCATATTGCCAGGCCTGACTTCTGAGGTGCTTCTGGGTAGGTTCAAACTGCCAAACTTCCAGCTAGTAGTTAAGCACTTAACCTTTTGCGCCACCCAGGGACTCCTCTGATTTTGTTCATACATTGTTTTCCTTTGGTTTTTTATCCATGTTTTCCTTTAGCTCTTTCTCTCTAGCCCACTCTGGGACTGCGTGCTACAACTACTGTAAGACTGCCACCTAACCAGGGAGCAGTTGAGGCATGGAGAAGAAAAAATTCTACAAAGCTTTCCTACCATTTTGAAGTCACCTTTACCTTGTCTCTGTTTAGTTGCTGTAAACCTTTGATTCTGAAGTTCTTACAAAGTTGAACATTTTCTGCCTTCTTTTTTTTTAATGTGTATATGTGTTTCCTGGTGGACAGAGTCTGGAACTACTTACGTCACCCTCTTGCTGACTTACGTCGCATTGCTCTCCGTCCCTTTACTTTCAGTATTTCTGTGTTGCTATATGTAATGTGGATTTCTTGTAGACCAAGTTCTATGTTTTGTTTTATTGATAAAGTGATTATTGGTATAGTTTTATTAATATCTACCTTATTTGTAACTGTTTTCTATTTTTAGCTCTTTCTTTTTTGTCTTCAACTCTTTCCTCATCCTGTTTTAATTGAACATTTTTGTGAGTCCATTTTCTCTCCATTCTTAGCATATAAATATTTTTTTTTTACTTTTTTAGTGATTATTCTGGAGTTTGCAGAATATTTTCATAATTAGTTCATTCAACTTTAAAATTACACTATTCCTCTTCTTTGATAGTGCAAGTATCTTAAAACAGTATTCCCAGTTCTTCCCTCCTGCCCCTTACAGCATTGCTGTTGTTCATTTCACTTATCTATACAGTATAATCACTGAATCTATTGCGGCTATTATTATTTTAGCAAGTTGTTATTTGTTAAACGAATTAAGCATAAGAAAAAGTATTTTACCTTCCTATGTTTTTTTTCTCTTTTCCTGTTCCATCCTTTATACACATCCAAGTTTCTGATCTATATCATTTTCCTTCTAATTTATGAAGATGTTTCTTTAACATTTCTTGCAAGTCGGGAATACTGGCAACAAATTCCCTCAATATTTGTTAGTCTGTGAATGCCTGTATATTTTCTTTACTTTTAAAGGATAATTTTGCTAGATGCAGAATTCTAGGTTTGTTGTTTTCTTCTTTTAATCCTTTAATATTTCATTTCACTGTCTTCTTGCTTGTATGGCTTCTGAAGACAAGTTGGCTATACTTAATCTTTCTCTATAAATAAGATGTGATTTTTTTTCTGTGACTTTTTTGATTTTCTTTCTGTTTGATTTTCTGAAGTTTAAATATGATATGCCTAGGGGTAAATTTTTTTATATATCCTGCTTGGTGTTCTCTGAACTTCTAGTTCAGTGGTTTGGGGTCTATAACTAATTTTGTAAAATTTTCAGCTATTATTGCGACAAATATTTAATTTCTTCCCTGGTATTCTCATTACGTGTATGTTACAACTTTTGAATATTCTGTTCTCCCGCCTTTTTTTTTGTTCTCTTTTTTATTTTGGTTTTGCATGTTTCTTTTGAACTGTTTTAAAGCTCACTGATTTTTTTTTGACTGTATCTAGTCTATTACTGATTCCATTAAAAGCATTTTTCATTTCTATTTCCATGTTTTTGATTTCTAGGATTTCATATTGATTTTTCTTACAGTTTCCATCTCTGCTCACGTTACCCATCTGATCTTCAAGTGGTCTACTGTTTCAATCATAAACCCGTTGCCACTGAGTCAATTCTGACTCATAGCGACCCTATAGGACATAGTAGAACTGCCCCATAAATTTAATAAATTTAATTCCAAGGAGTGACTGGTGGATTCAAACTGCCAGCCTTTTAGGTTAGCAGCCGAGCTCTTAACCACTACGCCACCAGGGTGCCATATGAATCATAGTATTAAGTTCTCAGTCTGTTAATTCCAAAATTTATGCCATATATGAGTCTACTTCTGATACTTGCTTTTTCTGTTCAGTCAAAAGGAAGAGCTGCTGTCTTTCAGTATTTCCCAGTTATTAATAGCCTATCTTGCTTTCACCCTGTTCTTCATGTTTTGTCTCTTCCAGTGGGCCTTATGGAAGGAGGCAAATTTTTTTTCACAAATGATCTGAATATGAAAATGGGTCTTTCATTCATAGAGGATTTCTTTTTCTTCTGCTGTTTTCTGCCTGTTCTGAATCATTAATGTAGAGAATATAAGACTGGATAGGTCGTAGTCAAACCGTGAAGAGATAAGGTTGCTGTGTTCAAAATACTGTTAAATCTGTGATGTAATGTCAGGAGGCAAATGTAGTCAATGAAAGGATGACGCTGATGGCCAGAGTCCAGAGTAGAACACAGGACCTTGTGTGACTTCTCTGTGATTTCTCTACTCCTCAGGACTGTCAGCCTCACCTCTCCTTCTGTACACACTAGGGAAGATGGCTGATCCAGAATATGTGTGATGTTTTAGGACTCAGTGGTCTTTGAGGATGTGGCTGTGGAATTTACCCAGGAAGAGTGGGCTTTGCTGGATTTTTCTCAGCGGAAACTCTATCGAGATGTGATGATGGAAAACTTCAGGAACCTGGATTCAGGTAAGGATGACTTCATTTTTTTATCTACTTATTTCATGAACAAATATATTGTACTCATTGATCTTTTTATAGGATTTGCGTTAAGGAATTGTAATATGTTGGCAAACATGACACGCGTTTTGTCTGCCCTCATGGGGCTTAGACTCTAGTGGCTTCCCCATGAAAGTAAAAATCTATTAAGTTGACTAATTGTTGTTAAAAGCCTTTAGATTCTTTAAGTGTTGTGTGAACATTGACTTCAGGGGACACTTTGTGGAAAAAAGAGATTTGTGGTTTGGGACCTCATTAGCGTCTTTGCAAGTTTATTACAAATTTGATGTGATTATTTTGCCAAAAATAAACTCACACCTGTCTTATCTATAGTGACCATGGAGACCAGAGTATTGGCTCAATGTCAGGGAAATGTGCTTGTCTGTTTTCTCTTTTAATTTGTCTTTCCCCATGAGCATCATGTCAACGACACTAATTTTTCTCCATGAGAAGCAAGGGAAAGGTCTTAGGAGAGTGGAGATTGGACTTATCCAGAGCTGTAGTGTCAAGGAGCACCAGGAAGGCAAGCATCTTTTGAAGGACCAGCCTTGCTCGGATGGAATTACATTTGAAGAAATCAACTTGAAATAATCTTTACTTTGAGGAGGTGGAAGTTACACACCTACCAGAGCTTTTTTGATTTTTCATCATCCTCTCATGCCTTCTGTGTTTGTGGGGAAAGAACTCCCTCATTTCCTCTTTTAATGTTACCTTTATGCATATTCATTGCGTGCAATACCTTTTTATTTTGCTTTCCTAATTACACTCTTCTTATGTCACCATCATTCTCAATTGTCATGGAATTATTTCTTAGTAAATTTCTTACCCTTTTGACTATTGCCAAAAACCCGTAACAGCCAAATACCTCAAAGTCAGTCATTCTTCACATGTGCATTGTTTCTCATAAAATTTCCTTACTGTTTTATCTTGTGAAACTGCACTTAAAATTATTGGGTCAGTTTTTAAACAGGATAATAATGGACAAACGTCCATGAAGAATGACTCCTGGCCCTCCATGTTAGGAGAAGTACATGAATTCCATGGCATTGAACATCAGCACAACAACCGGAGGAGGCACGTAAGGTATTATTCACAAGGCAGTAAACATTGCCTCAGTAGTTCTCAGGTGTCATAATGTGTGTGTGTAAAACTAGCTGTACAATGGTGTGTTTACATAGTTTTCACAACATGGTATTTCCATTAATGTGAATTACATATTGAGTATTTAAAACATATTTCACTTGTACCCAGTTATTAAAAAGCTCCGTTATTTAGAAAAACTGTAATGGACGCACCCTCTGTGAAATGATTCAACCTATATACAACACGAGACAACTCGGTACAAAACACACATTCACTGTATATGATAATTGTGAAATGGTAACAAATTTAGTTCTAACAACATGCTTCCTATTTTTAACAGAGTATACACAGTGGAGAGACTCTGTGAAAGTAAAGATGGTAAAGTAAATAAAGGTGAAGAAGGTAATCAATGTGGAAAAACTTTGAGCTGGATTGGAAATCTTACTAGGCTGAAAAGAACTCCTGCTGGAGTAAATCCTGAATGCCTTGAGTGTGGAAAAGCTTTCATGGATCAGTCATCATTTGATCATCATAACAGATCTCGCAGTGGACACAAACCTTATCATTGTAAGGAATGTGGAGAATACCGGAGATGTCCTTCTTACCTAAAACCTCACATGAGAGAGAAACTTTATAAATGTCAGGATTTGGGGAAACCTTGTAGTTGTTCCTTACCCCTCACTAAACATATAAGAACTCACAGTGAACAGAGGCCTCATGAATGTAAGGAGTGTGGGAAAGCCTTTGGTTATCTCTCAAGCCTCACTAGACATATAAAAACTCACAGTGGAGAGAGGCTTTTTGAATGTAAGAAATGTGGGAAAGCCTTTAATCGTTCCTCGGTCCTTGCTACACATTTACGAATTCACAGTGGAGAGAGGCCTTATGAATGTAAGGAATGTGGGAAAACCTTTAGTCGTTCCTCAAACCTCACTAGACATACAAGAACTCACAGTGGAGAGAGGGCTTATGAATGTAAGGAATGTGGAAAAGCCTTTAGTCTGTCCTCACACCTCACTAGACATATAAGAACTCACAGTGGAGAAAAGCCTTATGAATGTAAGGAATGTGGGAAAGCCTTTAGTCGTTCCTCATCCCTCACTACACATATACGAATTCACAGTGGAGAGAAGCCTTATGAATGTAAGGAATGTGGGAAAGCCTTTAGTCATTCCTCAGCCCTCACTACACATATAAGATCTCACAGTGGAGAGAGACCTTATGAATGTAAGAAATGTGGGAAAGCCTTTAGTTGTTCCTCAGCCCTCACTACACATACGCGAACTCACAGTGGAGAGAGACCTTATGAATGTAAGGAATGTGGGAAGGCTTTTAGTTTTTCCTCATCTCTAACTATACATATAAGATCTCACAGTGGAGAGAGGCCTTATGAATGTAAGGAATGTGGTAAAGCCTTTAGTTGTTCCTCTCACCTCACTACCCATATAAGAACGCACAGTGAAAAGAGGCCTTATGATTGTAAGAAATGTGGGAAAGCCTTTAGTCGGTTTTCACAACTCACTAGACATGTAAGAGTTCACAACAGAGAGAAGCCTTATGAATGTAAGGAATGTTGAGTATCCTTGAGTCAGTTTTCATACTTCGTTGGCCATATAAGGGCTCACAATGGATACAGGCCTCATGAATATAAAGAATGTGCGATCGCCTTTAGTTTTTCATCCTTTATGTAAACATCTTAGAACTTACCATGGAGATAAGCCTTATGATAGTAAGGAATATGGGAAAGCCTTTAGTTCTTACACCTCATTGACCATATAAGATTTCACAGTGGAGAGAAACTGCAGTGCAGTGAATTGCTATTACCTGGCCCTTCTAGCCATGGTCTTGGAACTCCCACAAAACGATTGCCTGGTACTATGCAAGTAAAGTGGATGGAACCCTTGTAGGGGATTTGTTGGTTTTACCATCCCACTAGGTTTAAAAGAGAGCCAGTCCCCAAGAGGAGTGGGGGGACCCCACTACCATCAAGAACACAGGCCAGGAGTGAAGTGCTTCCTTTGGAACTGAGGTACTTGTGCTGAGAACCTCCTAGACCCAGGAGGCAGAGAGCTTAACACTGTAAGAGGAGCAGCATGAGACAGAACCAGTGGCAAGCACAGCAAAGAAACAGCAGCAGAACCAAGACACCAGTGCAAGATGGCATAGTGGGCTTCCCAGCCCACCGAATGAGGCAGCCACAATGGGCTTGCCGACCTACAGCGTGAGAGCTGAGCACCTTCAGGCAGGTGGCTCCCTGATAGAATGGGGCACTTCTGAGTACCCGAAGTTGGGCTTACCAGCCCACGGAACTAGAGAGCTGAGCAACTTCAGGCAGGGGGCTTCCTTGCCAAGTGGGGTGCCTTCTGGCACTTATCAACTTGGCTAAGTAACACTTGCCCGAGCAGGGCAGAGGCAAGGCCTGAGCACGGCCTGGCAGCAAGAAGGGCCCGACCAGGGTTCATTCACAGAAACTGAGAAGAAGCTGTCCTAATAGAACTGTATCCTGAGTTATTCCTGTTATCTCCGTGTTAATCCTGATCCTGAAATGTAACCTTTTACTTCCCTAATAAACCCCATTAATCATGAGTCTGCTCTATGAGTTCTGTGTGGCTGTTGAAACAAATTATCAAACCCAGCAGAGAAGTAGAGAGTGCTGCAGGAGGCACGGCTGGTATCAGAGTTGGTTAAAAGGTTGGAGGGTGGAGGTATGTTTGAAGTCCATTTGATAGGAATCAGCTTTAGTCTTCGGGCTGCTGATGGTTATTCTGCTCCCCCTGAAGTTAGAAGATGGCTTCTGATGCCATACTATTTTTACAGAAGCCTTATGAGTAGTAAGGTAAGTGGGAAAGCCTTTAGTTGGTCCTCATCCCTCACCATAGAAGAGTTTACAGTGTAGAGAGGCCTTATAAGGGATTCGGGAAAACTTTTATTGCTTGGTAAACATCACGAACTCAACGGAGAGAGATCTTTATGTAAAGAATGAGGGAAACTTTTCAGTTCTCAGCCTTTTGAAGATATGAGAATGTTCACTGGAAAGAAACAGCGTGTAATGCTGGAAGGCTTTTGGTAATTGTCTTAAAAAATTTGAAAGAAAACACATGGGAGAGAAACCATGTAGTGTAAGGAATGTAATATGGGTTTTTGCTTTTCCTCTACTTTCCAAGATGTGAAGTTACATATGGGAAAGCTTTCACTAATTACCTCTATTAGATACGTGAGAAGTTATACTTCTGAAAAATCGTGTACATAAGAAACATGGAAACATCTATAAATCTTAGAAAATACGTGAAATACTACACTGTGGGTTGATCCTATGAATGTAAAATATGAGGGACTCCTTCAATGTCCCTTCTCAGGAGCCCTGTGAGACCTCACATGCAGAGACTCTGTGACTGTAAGTCAAGTTACCTTTCAGTTGTAGCACATGACTTTGGATAAGTATCAAAGTGTTACCTTGGTTTTCATATACAAATTGTCTTTATTACAAAATGTCATCAACTCATTTGTATTCTGAAGTGTATTTTCTTTTTATTATATTTTGAGTTTTCATACTTTTTTACATTATAATGTATTCATTGTAGAAAATTTTAACAGGAAATTTTAAGGAAAAGTGAAAAACCACTCAATATCCCACCACTCTTGGGTGTTTCCTTTTAGCCTTCTTTGTTTTGGGAAAGCAGCGTTTGTTTACCATATTTCAGTTGTATTGCATGTATAATGCTGTACTGAACGTTTTCTCCATTGCTTTTCTCATTTATCCTCCACAACTACTATGATCCCTGGTTTACTGATGAGGAAACTGCACACCATCTCACAAAAACATACCTTGCAAGTGGTGCTGTGACAAGCAGTGTTTGTGTGGAAGGAGAGTTTCTCTTGGGGGTTCATACAGACCCACAGTATGACCTAGCAGCAATGAAGCATCTGTCCAGCACAGGCCGAGAGCCTGTATTTTGAGAGTCCAGCTTTTGGTAATTCCATGGTTCCAGGAGAGTGTGCCAGTCCAGGAGCTGAGGCTGTAATTACTGGGGTGAACTGGACTGGCAACTGCTGCTCTATCTGAGGTGCATACTTGCTTCAGGGCCTAGTGGTTTATCCAGAGCAAACTGCTCCGTGCTAAACTGGGAGCTTCCTCCATGACACCTAATGTAAGGGGCCTGAGAAATGGTAGCCATAGGTAACAGAAGCATTCATATTAAGACTTTCGTTGGCCCAGCAATTCCCCTTTCAGAATCATCCTGTGATAAAATCTCTGGGCACCATGTTATTATGTGCCGTCTAGTGTTCTGACTCATAGCAACCCTATGTACAACAGAAGGAAACACAGGTCAGTCCTGTGCCATCCTCAGAATCCTTGTTATGCTTGAGCCCATTGCTGTAGCCACTGTGTCAGTCCATCTCATTCAGGGTCTTCCTCTTTTTTGCTCACCTCCTACTTTACCAAGCATGATGTTCTTCAGGGACTGATCCCTACTGATGACGTGTCCAAACGATGTGAGACATAGTCTCACCTTCCTTCTAAGGAGTGTTCTGGTTGTACTTCTAAGATTTGTTCTTCTGGCAATCCAGTGTTCTGCTATTCATAAGGTTTTCACTGGCTAATTTTCAGAAGTAGACTGCCAGGTCCTTCTTTCTAGCCTTAGTCTGGAAGCTCAGCTGAAACCTGTCCACCGTGGGTGACCCTGCTGGTATTTGAATACCGTGGCATAGCTTCCAACATCACAGCAACACGCAAGTATGATTGACACATGGGGGCTGGGCACCATAGTGGTGTCCGTTGATCCTGCCTGTTGCCATCAAGTTGATTCTGACTCACAGTGACCTTATAGGACAGAGTAGAACTGCCCCGTGGGGTTTCCAAGGCTGTAATCTTTATGGAAGCAGACTGCCACATCTTTCTCCCCTGGAGCACCTGGTAAGTTCGAACTGCCGACTTTTCAGTTAGCAGCTGAGTGCTTATCCACTGCGCCACCAGGGCTCCTTCCATTGATCTAGTGATAGTGGAAATACTTAAAGTCTGGAACCAGTGTCATGTACAACAGGAAGGCAGTCTTCAGTAAATGCCTGGCTGCATGTCACAGTATTAGTATTGTACTGTCAATAAATGACTTTCTTGAGAAAAAATTTAGTCCCCAGTAGGAGAGGCAATCATATTTTACTGTTGTTTGAAAAGCACAGTGTAAGATAGTGTATAGATAATGATGACAGTTTTATAAAGCACTTATATATGCAGACAAACCAGCCTGTAGAGAAGCCTAGAACATTAATAGGAATACTCTTGCAAAGACGAGGCTGATCTCTGTAGTTTTCTTCGATTTCCCCTAATTTGCAGGGTTTTGTTCAGTCATTGTTCATTCTTTGTATAACCATTTTCTTAAATTTAAAAACAGTAATCCAATTTGCAGTGTACGATAGTAAGAGTTTTGACAAATGCATGTAAGTCATAACCAGTACCACAATGACAGTACAAAAGAGTTTTTTTCCTTCTAAAAACTTTCCTCATGCTACCCCCTTTTAGTCAAGCCTTCCCCTCACCCTGAATGCCTGGCAACTGTTCTTATACATGTCATTCACTATGTAGCTTTTAGATTCTGGCTGCTGTTATTTAGCATAATTAGAGATTCATGTATGTTGATAAATGTACCAGGTTTGTTTCTGTTTTTTGCTTTTTGTAATATTGCACTGTGTACCATATCTCAGTTTTTGTATTTGCCAGTGGAAGGACATTTGAGTTTTGTCCTGTTTTTATGACTAAAGCAGCTATAAACATTCAAGCATAGATTTTTGTGTGCATGAACATAAGGTTTCATTTTTCTCGTGTGTATCCTTATGAGTGGGGTGCTGTGTCAAATGGTAGGTGTATGTTGACTTTTGTTAGAAATTGCTGATCTCCACCCCCCCGCCCCCCCGCATTCTCTTTTATAATTTATTTTGGTGAAAATGTACTCGGCAAAACATTCTCCCATTCAACAATTTCTGCATGTACAGTTCAGTGACATTGGTTACTTTCTTCAGGTTGTGTCACCATTCTGTCTCCACCCAAATTGTTCTCACCACCATTAACATTGGCTCACTGCCCCCTGAACTTCTCTGTGCTTTAGAGCAGGGCTTCCAACCAGAATTGAGCTGGTTCAAAGCCCTGGAGGAAAGAAAGACAGCAGTGCCCAGATCCCAGATCCCACAGGAAGCCATGAGGTCCAGGGTCACTAGGTGGAGCCCTCTGGTTCAGCACACAGAACCCCTCCCCTTTGGCACCTAGTGTCCCAGAAACCCAAAACAGAAGTGCAAGTCCTCTGCTGGCTGCCATGTTTGGTCACACTCCTGCTCCAGTGTGTGGTAGGTGTGTCTCTCAGCAAACTTCCTGGTCCAGTACTCCTGTCCCGTGGTCTAAGAGCGCTGCTTCCACTCTTCTGAGCAGTCCTGGCCTCTCTGGCCTTATAGCAACCGCATGAACGAAACGTTGCCTTGTGCTGCGCCATCCTCATATTGAAGGTCTTTCTTTGACCCTCTTACCACGCATGATGTCCTTTTCCAGGGATCAGTCCTTCCTAATATGTCCAAAGTAAGCAAGACAAAGTCTTCGCCATTCTCACTGCTAAGGAGCATTCTGGCTGTTCGTTCTTCTCACAGTCCATGGTATATTCAATATTCTTTTCCAATACCAATTCTATCATCTTCCCTGTTCATCTACGTTTTGCATGCATATGAGGCAATTGATCCCATATAGATAGATTTTAAAAGAATTCGGTGCTCAAGGCAGACATTCTTTACTAGTTAAGCTAAACTGTTGTTTGATTTTGAGAAGACGTCAGGGGGTATTTTTGTTTTAAGATTATTTCAGGGCAATAGTTTCATGGGTTCATCCAGCCTCCATGGCTCCAGAAAATCTGGATTTCATGAGAAATTAAATTTCTGTTTTATATTTCCCCCCTTTTAATCAAAGATTTGTCTATAGAATGTGTCTAGTGTCTCTATAATAGAAATACCACCAGTAGGTGGCTTTAACAAACGAATTTATTTTCTCACAGTTTAGTAGGCTAGAAGTCCAAATTCAGTTCGCTGGCTCTATTGGCAGGCTTTCTCTTTCTGTTGGCTCTGGGGGAACGTCCTTGTCTCTTTTCATCTCTTCCTTACTTTCTTGGTGATCTTCATATAGCATGGCGACTACCCCCATTTCAACTTTCTTAATCTCCTTTTATATCTCAAAAGAGATTGACTTAAGAAACACCCTACACTAATGTTGCCCCATTAACATAACAAAGAAAACCCATTCCCAAATGGGATTATATACACAGGTATAGAGGTTAGGACTTACAACACGTTTTGGGGGGGACACAATTCAATCCATAACAATCTTTGATCAAAATGTTCACTAATGGTAGCCAGGCATCATCCACTTCTGGTCTCATGGCAGAGGGCACAGTTGTTCATGTAAGTAATTAGCCTAACATTCCTTTTCCTCCTATTCCTCTCCTTCTGTTGCTCCAGGTGAATAGAGCCAATTGTATCTTGAATGGCTGCTTGCAAGATTTGAAGACCCCAGGCGTTACACAATGAACTAAGAGCTAGAACAGAAGCACTAAACGTGATATTAGGCCAATTAACTGGGATGTCCCGTGACACCATGACCTAAACTAAACCTCCAAACCAAGGCATCAGATCCACGGGATGTTTGGTTGTACATAAGCAGCCACAACAGCTATGCCTTTTTTTAAATTTTTTTTATTGTGCTTTAAGTGAAAGTGTACAGTTTAAGTTAGTTTCTCATACAAAAATTTATACACAAGTTGTTATGTGACCCTAGTTGCTGTTCCTATAACGTGACAGCAAACTCCTCCTTTCCACCCAGATTTCCCGTGTCCATTCAACCAGCTCCTGTCCCTTTTTGCCTTTTCATCTCGACTCTGGACAGGAGCTGCTCATTTAGTCTCATGTATCTATTTGAGCTAAGAAGCTCTATCTAAATGAGTATCACTTTATGCCCCATAGTCCAGTCTAATCTGTGTCTGAAGAGTTGGCTTTAGGAATGGTTTCAGTTCTGGGCTAACAGAGAGTCCAGGGACCATGTTTTCTGGCATCCCTCCA
The DNA here is from genome assembly GCF_000243295.1 of Trichechus manatus latirostris. Classification (NCBI taxonomy): domain Eukaryota; kingdom Metazoa; phylum Chordata; class Mammalia; order Sirenia; family Trichechidae; genus Trichechus; species Trichechus manatus. The sequence goes on from NW_004443993.1 coordinate 613,574, forward strand.
GTCTCAGTCATACCATTAAGTCTGGTCTTTTTACTAGAATTTGAATTCTCCACCCCACTTTTCTGCTCCGTCAGGGGCTGTCTGTTGTATTCCCTGTCAGGGCACTTATTGGTAGTAGCCGGGCACCATCTAGTTCTGGTCTCAGGCTGATGGAGTCTCTGGTTTATGTGGCTCTTTCTGTCTCTTGGGCTAATATTTTCCTTGTGTCTTTGGTATTCATTCTCCTTTGCTCCAGGTAGGTTGAGACCAATTGATGCATCTTAGATGGCCGCTTGCTAGCTTTTAAGACCCTAGACACCACTCACCAAAATGGGATGCAGGACATTTTCTTAATGAACTTAATTGTGCCAGTTGACCTAGATGTCCCCTGAAAGCATGGTCTGCAGACCCCCACCCCTGCTACTCTGTCCCTCGACGTGTTCAGTTGTATTCAGGAAACTTCTTAGCTTTTGGTTTAGTCCAGTTGTGCTAACTTCCCCTGTAGTGTATATTGTCCTTCCCTTCACTTAAGATAATTCTTGTCTACTATCTAGTTAGTGAATACCGCTCTTCCTTCCTCCTACCCTCGTAACCATCAAAGAATGTTTTCTTCTGTGTTTAAATCTTTTCTTGGGTTCTTACAATAGTGGTCTCATACAATATTTGTCCTTTTACGACTAATTTCACTGCATAATGGCTTCCAGATTCATCCATGTTATGAGATGTTTCGCGCATTCATCGTAGTTTTTTATTGTTGTGTAGTATTCCATTATGTGAATATATCATTTCATTTATTCATTCATCCATTGATGGGTACCTGGGTTGTTCCATCTTTTTGCTGTTGTGAATAATGTTGCAGTGAACATGGGTGTGTATATATCTATTCCTGTGACTGCTGTTATTTCTCTAGGATATATTCGAAGGAGTGGGATTGCTGGATCATATGATACTTCTATTTCTAGCTTTTTAAGGAAGCACAAAATCCATTTCCAAAGTGGTTGTACCATTTTACATTCCCACCAACAGTCTGTAAGTGTTCCAGTCTCTCCACAACCTCTCCAACATTTATTATTTTGTGTTTTTTGGATTAATGCTAGCCTAGTTGAGGTGAGATGGTATCTCATTGTAGTTTTGATTTGCATTTCTCTAATAGCTAATGATCATGAGCATTTCCTCTTGTATCTGTTAGCTTCCTGAATGTCTTCTTTGGTGAAGTATCTTCATATCCTTTGCCCACTTTTTAATTGGGTTATTTGTCTTTGTTGTTGAAGTTTTGCAGTATCTTGTAGATTTCAGAGATTAGATGCTGATCAGATTTGTCATAGCCAAAATTTTTTCCCAGTCTGTAGGTTGTCTTTTGACTCTTTTGGTGAAGTCTTTTGATGAGCATCAGTGTTTGATTTTTAGGAGTTCCCAGTTATGTGATGGATTACATCTAGTTTTCCTTCTGGTGTTTGTGCATTGTTACTTATGGTTTGTATTCTGCTTATGCCATGTATTAGGGCTCATAGCATTGTCTCTATTTTTTCTTCCATGATCTTTATTGTTTTAGATTTTATATTTAGGTCTTTGATCCATTTTGAGTTAGTTTTTTATGCATGGTGTGAGGTATGGGTCGTTTCTTTTTTTGCAGATAGATATCCTGTTACGCCAGCACCATTTGTTAAAGAGACTGTCTTTTCCTCAATTAACAGACTTTGGGCCTTTGTCAAATATCAGCTGCTCATATGTGGATGAATTTACGTCAGAATTCTCAATTCCGTTCCATTGGTCTATGTATCTGTTGTACCTGTATCAGGCTGTTTTCACTACCGTGGTAGTATAATAGGTTCTAAAATCTGGTACTGTGAGGCCTCCCACTTTGTTCTTCAGTAAAGCTTTACTTATCCGGGGCCTCTTCCCTTTTCATATGAAGTTGGTGATTTGTTTCTCCATCTCATTAAAAAATGCCATTGGAGTTTGGATCAGGATTGCATTGTATCTGTAGATCGCTTTGGGTAGAATTGACGTTTTCACAATGTTGAATCTTCTTATTCAGAGCAAGGTATATTTTTCCACTTATGTAGGTCTCTTTTGGTTTCTTGCAGTAGTGTCTTGTATTTTTCTTCGTATAGGTCTTTTACGTCTCTGGTTAGATTTATTCCTTAGTATTTTATCTTCTTGGGGGCTACTATGAATGATATTGATTTGATGATTTCCTCTTTGAAGTTCTCTTTGTCCGTATAGAGGAACCCAACTGATTTTTTTATGTGTATCTTATATCCTGATACTTTGCTGAAATCTTCTATTAGTTCCAGTAGTTTTCTTGTGGATTCTTTGGGGTTTTCTGTGTATAAGATCATATCATCTGCAAATAGAGATACTTTTACTTCTTCCTTACCAATGTGGATGCTCTTTAATTCTTTTTCTAGCCTAATTGCTCTGGCTAGGACCTCTAGCACAATGTTGAATAAGAGTGGTGATAAAGGGCATCCTTGTCTGGTTCCCGTTCTCAAGGGGAATGCTTTCAGAGTCTCTCCATTTAGGATGATGTTGGCTGTTGGCTTTGTATAAATGTGCTTTATTATGTTGAGGAATTTCCCTTCTATTCCTATTTTTCTGAGAGTTTTTATCTTGAATGGGTGTTGGACTTTGTCAAATGCCTTTTCTTCATCAGTTGATAAGATCATGTGGTTCTTATTTTTTGTTTTATTTATGTGATGGATTACATCTGTTGTTTTTCTAATGTTGAACCATCCCTGCATAACTGGTATGAATCCCACTTGATCATGGTGAATTATTTTTCTGATATGTTGTTGAATTCTATTGGCTAGAATTTTGTTGAGGATTTTTGCATCTATGTTCATGAGGGACATTGGTGTATAATTTTCTTTTTTTGTGTATCTTTACCTGGTTTTGGTATCAGGGTTATGCTGGCTTCATAGAATGAGTTCAGCAGTATTCCATCCTTTTGTATACTCTGAAATACCTTTAGTAGTACTGGTGTTAACTCTTCTCTGAAAGATTGGTAGAATTCTCCAGTAAAACCGTCAGGGCCAGGGTTTTTTTTTGTTGTTGTTGTTGAGAGTTAATTACCTTTTCAGTCTCTTCTTTTGTTATAGGTTTATTTAGTTGTTCTACCTATGTTTGTATTAGTTTAGGTAGGTAGTGTGTTTCTATCCATTTGTCCATTTCCTCTAGGTTTTCAAATTTGTTAGAGTACAATTTTTCATAGCATTCTGTTATGATTCTTTTAATTTCAGTTGGGTCTATTGTGATATTGCCCATCTCATTTCTTACTCTGTTTGCTTCCTCTTGTGTTTTTCTTTTGTCAGTTTGCCAGTGGTTTTTCGATTTTGTTGATCTTTTCAAAGAACCAGCTTTAGCTCTTGTTAACTCTTTAAATTGTTTTTCTGTTTTCTGTTTCATTTAATTCTGCCCTAATTTTTATTGTTTGCTTTCTTCTGGTGCACAAGGGCTTCTTTTGCTGCTCTCTTTCGTGTTCAAGTTGTAGGGTTAATGTTTTGATTTTGGCCCTTCTTTTTGGATGTGTGCCTTGCTATAAATTGACATCTAAGCACTGCTTTTGCTGTGTCCCAAAGGTTCTGGTAGGATGTGTTTTCATTCTCACTTGATTCTGTGAATTTCTTTATTCTGTCCTTCATTTCTTCTATAACTCAGTAGTTTTTGAGCAAGTTGTTCAGTTTCCATGTGTTTGATTTTTTTCTTTTTCTGTTATTGATTTCTACTTTCATGGCTTTATGGTCAGAAAAGATACTTTGTAATATTTTGATGCTTTGGATTCTGTTAAGGCTAGCTTTATGGCCTAATATGTGGTCTATTCTGGAGAATGTTCCATATGCGTTAGAAAAGAAAGTATACTTGGTTGCTGTTGGATAGAGTGTTCTGTAGATGTCTATGAGATCAAATTGGTTGATTGTGGCATTTAGATCTTCCATGTTTGTATTGAGCTTCTTTCTGGATGTTCCTTCCTCAACCAAAAGTGGTGTGTTGAAGTTCCTACTATTATTGTGGAGCTGTCTATCTCTCTTTTCAATGCTGTTAGAGTTTGTTTCATGTATTTTGGAGCCCTGTCATTGGGTGTGTAAATATTTATTATGGTTATGTCCTCCTGGTGTATTGACCCTTTAATCACTATATAGTATCCTTCTTTATCCTTTGTGGTGAATTTTACTTTAAAGTTTATTTTGTCGGAGGTTAATATTGCCACTCCTGCTCTATTCTGATTGTTATTTGCTTGATACATGTATTTTTCCATCCTTGGAGTTTTAGTTTGTGTCTTTGTGTTTCTCGTAGGCAGCATATAGACAGATTGTGTTTTTTTATCCATTTTGCCACTCTGTCTCTTTCTTGATGCATTTAGTCCCTTTACATTCAGCGTAAGTATTGATAGGTATGTGTTTTAGTGCTGTCATTTTGATGTCTTTGTGTGTGTGTGTGTGTTGACAGTTTCTTTGTTCCACTTAATTTTCTGTGCTGAGTCGTTTCTGTATTTTCATCGTTTTCATTGTTGTTGATTTTGTATTTGCTGAGTCTTTGTGGTTTTCTTGTTTTTTATTTAGATGTGTAGGATTGTTAGTTTCTTTTGTGGTTACCTTAATATTCACCGCTATTTTTCTAAGTTGAAACCAATCTTTTATTTCTTTATATTGCCTTGACTTCCTCGCCTTATGAAAGATCTGTGACTACTTTTTTTAGTCCCTGTTTTTTGTTTTAATGTTGTTATCTTTTACATATTGATGTCTCTGTTTCCCTATTTACAGTGTTTTAGCTTTGATTTATTTTTGTGACTTCCTTATCTGGATTGATATCTGGTTGCTCTGTCCTGCATTCTAGTCTTGGGTTATTATCTGATGTTATTGATTTTCTAACTGGAGGATTCCCTTTAGTATTCTTGTAATTTTGGTTTGGTTTTTACAAATTTCCTTAACTTCTCTTCATCTGGAAATGCCCTAATTTCACCATCATATTTGAGAGACAGTTTTGCTAGATATGTAATTCTTCGCTGGCAGTTTTTTCCCTTCAAGGCTTTATATACGTGATCCCATTGCCTTCTTGTGTGCATGACTTGTGCTGAGTAGTCCGAGCTTATTCTTATTGACTCTCCTTTGTAGATGACTTTTCTTTTTTCCTAGCCACTCTTAAAATTGTCTATCTTTGGTTTTGGCAAGTTTGATTATAATATGTCTTGGTGACTTTCTTTCGGGATCTACCTTGTGTGGGGTTCAATGAGCATCTTGGATGGATATCTTCTCATCTTTCCCAGTATCAGGGAAGTTTTCTGCCAACAAATCTTCAACAATTCTCTCTGTATTTTCTGTTATTCCCCCACTGTTCTGGTACTCCACTCATAGATTATTCCTCTTGATAGAGTGCCACATAACTCTTAGAATTCCTTCATTTTTAAAAATTTTTTTATCTGATTTTTCCTCAAATAAGTTGGTGTCAAATGATTTGTCTTAAATCTCAATAATTCTGACTTCTATTGCCTCAATTCTGCTCCTATGACTTCCGTGGGAGTTGTCTAATTCTGAAATTTTATTGTTAATCTTCTGGATTTCTGTTTTCTGTCTCTCTATGGATTATTGCATCCTGTTAAATTTGTCATTATGCTCTTCTCTAATCTTAAGTTCCTCTGTTGCTTTGTGTGTTCCTTGGCTCATTCTGTGTTTTGACTGATATCCTTCCTGATATCCTTCCTGATTTCTTGAAGAGTTTTGTATATTAATATTTTGTATTTCTCCTTCAGTAATTCTAAGAAGTTCTCTTCCTCCAGAAGATTTCTTGAAACCTTGTTTTGTGAGCTTGGTGAAGCCATCATGGTCTGCCTCTTTATGTGATTTGATATTGACTGTTGTCTCCAAGCCATCAGTAAGTTATTCTGTTTATTTACTTTATGTCTGCTTATTGTGTGTTAGCTTCTTGTGTTGTTTTGATATGCCCAAATAGACTGCTCGGGTGAGCTAGTTTGATTATTGGTGCCTTTGAAGCTCTAACGTCCCGTCACCTAGTGGTTAAATCTGTTACTAGGTATGTGAGCCCAGGAGTCTGTTTACTTTTCTTGTTCGAATTCAGCTCTGGTGTCCAGGTAGTCAGTCACCAAATACATGGTTCAGGCTCTCACCTGCAGTCCTAGACAGGCAGGGGTGATTGGCATAGGCACAGGTATCTGGCTGCTATAGTCGGTCATGCACTGGGCAAGATAGGGGGCTGATGGCTACCCCTAAGTGGGAGGAAAGTGTGTCCCTGTTCCCTGGAGTGCATAGGTGAGTGGGTTTTCCAGCTGAACTATCGGCACCCAGTGCTGTTGGCTGTAAAGACTGGGAGGCACTACTTATTCTTGGACCCGTCACTGGGGGCTAGGTGGCGTGGGTGGAGTCACCAGTCTGAGGCCCATGATGTGGGTAGGTGAGAACCCTGCTTAATGGGCAGAGCAGTGTCAAATGTCACCAACCTGCCACGCCATCATATAGCTGATACAGTTGAAGTTAAGCTTCAGGTGTATACCCTGTTGTATTGTGCTAACGATGGCCTTCGCTGTTGAAATGGGCCCACACAGCTCTATGCAGGCATGAAAGGCTTTCAGAGTCCATGGACTTGTTATGCCTGTGCCTAGGCAAAGGAGCTGTGCCTACCTTGAGTTCCTGGCTTAGGGGAGCTGGCAGATTATTTTTTCTGTTAATTTGTTCCCTCTCCAAGGCCAGGAGAATGGCTCAGAGTGCATGATGGGTCCTACTTCTGGCCCAGGGGACTCAGCAATTGCTGAAGTCTGCTCGGTGCAGAATGGGGAGGAGGCAGGTAAATGGGACAGTGGTTCTTCCCAAACAGCGTGTTTTTTGATCCGTGAGGTGGATTAGATGCATGTACTTACCTTTTACCGATTGAGTGCTACTTTTTGCTGTTTCTGGAGGCTTGAGTAGACTCTCTGCTGCTTGGTCTCTTCCGATCTGGAAAACACATCCTGAACTCCACTACTTGCCTCACTGCGCACGCCAGCCAATCCATCCTGCGGGGTGCCATTTCCCACTGGGTCAGGTCTGGCAACTCACTGCTTCTGAAACATCTCTCCCTCCCACTGCCACTCAATCCGATTCCTCAACTTTGCCTTTGATGTTCAGGGCTCCTAGATTGTCATGTATAATTGATTCACTTGGTTTTTTTTGGGTCTTTGTTGTAAGAGGGACCACCAGAAGTATCTGACTACTCTGCCATTTTGGCCCCACCTCTAGTCTGTGTAAATATATTTATCACACAGCATTTGCCAATTCAGCTTCTTACAGGTATACAACTTATTGACCGTCATTTCATTGATAGGCTGTGCAGTACCAAAAACAAACCCATAACTACATTAAAATTGCTTTTTCTGTTCTTCAACAGAAGAAAGTAAAAGGACAAGTGACAGAGTGAAAGAACATATTTGAAATAGATTTAACTAATAAGGAATCATATAGACAGTTCCTACATATCAATAAGACAGACAGAAAAACTCATTTAAGGAAAGACATGACTTGTGAACAAGACCTTCATTTAATGAGATCTCCAAATAGACAATGCAAATATGAGATAGTGCTCTGATTCGTTAATCACAAAGAAAATGCAAATAAAAATCACAGCTCAAAATATATACCAAAATAGCTAAAATTAACCAGACTCACTGTATCAAGTGTTGGTGAGACTGAAGAAAATGGATTTCTCATGTGTTGCTGGTTGGAGTATAAACTGGTACAATCACTTTGGAAAATTGCATGGTATTATCTACTAAGATGGATGTTTGTATACTATATCACTCAGCAATATAGCATCATATTTTCACCAGACATACAGAGATGGATGCTCATAGTAGCGTTATTTGTAATAGCCAAAACCCGTAAACAAACCAAATATCCATCACCAGTAAAATGGGTAAATTTTCATGTGTTAATATAATTGAATTCAATGCAGCAACTGAAATATAACTACCTGCAATAACATGAATGAATCTCACAGACAAAATATTGGGTAAAAGGAGTCAGGCAAATCTAATGTATGGGGTTAGAAATCATAAAGGGAGTTTTGTTGAAGATATGGGCGGGAGTAATAACTGAAAGGGGTCAGGAAAGTGTTTTCAGAGAGCCTCTTTATATTCTTGGCCTAGGTGTTCACTTTCTGATAATTTATCAGTCTCATGATTTGTGCCCTTATCAGGTTATATATTATACATGTTTTTAAAAAAAGAAAAACATGAAAGTACAAAAATGAATGAAAAACACAACTGTTACCCAATAGATAAGTGCTCAGAAGTCTAACCAGAAAGTTTGAAAGAAAGAAAAAAATTTTTAAACAGAGTTATTTAGAGTCAATGGCATCTGGATATTTGCTTTGTTAAAGGTGAAATTGAAAAGATACACATGTGTATAGCTGTATACATAAATACATGCATATGTACATAATATGCATACAGTGTGTGTGTGTGTGTGTATAACCTAACCAGTTGTCGATTCTGAAACATGGTGACACCATGTGTTTCAGAGTAGAACTGCACTTCATAGGATTTTCAGTGACTGATCTTTTGAAAGTAGATCACCAGGCCTTTTTTCCGAAGTGCCTTTTGGTGGATTTGAACCATCAGCCTTTCGGTTAGTAGCCTAGCTCCAAACCATTTGTGCCACTCAAGGAAGATATAGAAAAGGATGGGGAGAGAGAAAGACACTATCATTTGCCCCACCCCAAACTATTTCAGCCCTTGGTATAAAGGCAATGTCCATACTTTTTCTGATTCTAAATCCTCTTTGTTTACAAACTGAACATCCACTAAGCAGTCTAATGTTGTAAAGTGGGAAGTAATCAGACATTCCAATAAAGCATAACCAGTTCAATTATAGAGGAATGTACAGGATGCTGGGGAAGCAGGTAAACCATTACTCCAACACAGCAGGCTCCCCAGGTGAGAAGACTCAGACTTTGGACGTATGGATTTACCTTATGGACAGGTGAGTGTCATCTGAGAGAAGGCAAGGAACACTGCCTCGAACAGAAGATAAAAACATACGTGAATGCACACTGTAGGGAATGCATATGAGCAATCTGAGAACTGCATTTAGATTTGGGAATATTAAAAATTAGAGTAGAGGTAAGCAAGACCAAGGTCTTCTGGTCCAAGAGTTTGTATTTTATCCAGTAGAATAGCAGAAGCAATGTGGAGTTTTTCTATTTAGGGAGAAACATTAATACATTTACATGTGGAAACATCAGTAGTGATGCTGCACAGAAGAGAGGGATTCAGAACTGAAGGCAGGGAGCTGGAGTAGGAAATTATTGTGATAAGGAATTAGAATGTTAAAAAAAAGTGTTGGAAGTGAAAATGAAGATGAAATAAATTTGAGATAACTTTAGATGGCAGAGGCAGTATGACTTTGAAAGGAGCCCTGATGACACGATGGTTATAAGCACTCAGCAGCTAACCAAAAGGTCGATTTCAACTCACCACCGGCTCCACAGGAGAAAAGATCAGTCTGCTCCTGTAAAGATTACATCCTAGGAAAGCCTATAGGGAAGTTTTATTCTGTCCTGTAGAGTCGCTATGAGTTAGAATCGTCTCCATGGCACACAACAGTAACAACAAGGTGGGGTAAATGTTTGGATATGATTCACGTACAAAGGGGACATGTTTCATTTTCTCTCTCTAACCTCCTGGAAATCGCTGAACTTTGTCCAATGTCAGGTCCAACATGATATTTAGTGAAGATTTCTATATGGTGTATTAGAAAGAATACTAGACTTTGCATCCAGAGATCTGATTTCAAATTCCAACTTTGCACTTTGTCTTTCTGACTTTGTAAATGTTGATAAATTTAGTTTCTTCATATGTACTGTGCTGGGATGCTGTGAAGATCAAATAAGGGAATGCATGGTGTCTTAGTTATCTAGCGCTGCTCCAACAGAAATAACACAAGTGGATGGTTTTAACAAAGAGGAATTTATTCTCTTCACAGTCCACTAGGCTACAAGTCCAAATTCAGGGCATCAGCTCCAGGAAAACGCTCTCTTTCTCTCTGTCGGCTCTGGCGGAAGGTCCTTGTCATCCGTCTTTCCTTGGTCTGGGAGCCTTTTTGCATAGGGCCCCCAGGTTCAAAGGACGCGCTCTGCTCCCAGCACTGCTTTTTTGCTGGTATGAGGTTCCCATGTGTCTCTGCTTCTCTCTTTTATATTTCAAAAGAGATTGCATTAAGGCAGTATCTAATCTTGTCAACCTCATCAGTATAACCTCATCACAGTGATAGAATTTACAACACATAAGGAGATCACATATAATCTCATCATAGTGATAGAATTTCCAACACATAAGGAAATCACATCAGATCACAAAATCATACAATACTGGGAATCATGAACTAGTCAAGTTGCTACACACATTTTTTGGGGGACACAATCCATGACACATGGCATGATCACTTAACACTTGTTACTTGATTTTTAAATCCGAATCAATATTGTGGAGGATGGAAATCTATGTGGAAACTAAAACAAAATGTGGAAATTGAGGACAATATTTCTGCCAAGACCAAAGAACATGGACAAACCTGGCCTCACAGGGCAAATGTTTTAAGATATTAAATAACCTAAACTTTAGAGATTAAAAACTAGGTTGTCTAAGTTTATGTGTAACTAACAGCCCTACATTTCAGACAAGCTGGCATGTAGCTATTTGGAAACCTGGTCAACAGACGTTGACCCCTGAGACCTGTGTCGTTTTGTCTTCTTAGCCAAACAATTCTGAGTAAGAAAGGATTTCAAGAAACATCATATACCTGAAAGTTTCATTGAAACTGCTTGGACTCCCCTGACTTCCTTTGTTCTTTGGACTATAAAAACCCCATACTGCCTCATCTCAAGTGCAACACACAATCTCATACTGCATGTTGTCCAACTTGTGAAATTTATGATCTCTAATGGGTCATTCAAAAACGTTTGCAGCAGTATATCGACAGAGAACTCCCAGAAATTAAAGCCAGATTCAGAAGAGGACATGGAATGAGGGATATCATTGCTGACGTCGGATAGATCCTGGCTGAAAGCAGAGAATACCAGAAAGATGTTTACCTGTGTTTTATTGACTATGCAAAGGCATTCAACTGTGTGGATCATAGCAAATTATGGATAACATTGCAAAAAATGGGAATTCCAGAACATTTAATTGTGCTCATGAGGAACCTGTACATAGATCAAGAGGCAGACATTTGAACAGAACAAGGGGATATTGTGTGGTTTAAAGTCAGAAAAGGTGTGCATCAGAGTTGTATCCTTTCACCATACTTATTCAATCTGTATGCTAAGCAAATGGTCCAAAAGGCTGGACTATATGAAGAAGAATGGGGCATCGGATTGGAGGAAGATTAACTCACAACCTGTGATACTCAGATGACACAACCTTGCTTGCTGAAAGTGAAGAGGACTTGAAGCACTTACTGATGAAAATCAAAGAGTACAGACTTCAGTATGGATTACACCTCAACATAAAGAAAATAAAAATACAACTGGACCAATAAGTGACATCATGATAAATGGAGAAAACATTGAATTGTCAAGAATTTCATTTTACTTGGATGCACAATCAGCACCCATGAAAGCAGCAATCAAGAAATCAAACTATGCATTGCATTGGGCAAATCTGCTGCAAAAGACCTCTTTAAAATGTTGAAAAGCAAAGATGTCACTTTAAGGACTAAGGTGCACCTGACCCAAGCCATGGTGTTTTCAGTTGCCTCATATGCATGCAAAAGCTGGACAACGAATAAGGAAGACCAAAGAAGAATTGACACCTTTGAATGAGGGTGTTGGAAAGAATATTGAATATACCATGGACTGCCAGAAGAATGAAAAAATCTGTTTTGGAAGAAGTACAGCCAGAATGCTCCCTAGAAGTGAGGATTGTGAGACTATGTCTCATCCTTTGGACATGTTATCAGGAGGGATCAGTCCCTGGAGGACATCATGCTTGGTAAAGTGGAGGGTCAGCGAAAAAGAGGAAGACCCTCAACGAAATGGATTGACACAGTGACTGAAACAATGGGCTCAAGCATAACAATGATTGTGAGGATGGTCCAGGACCAGGCAGTGTTTTGTTTGGTTGTACATAGGGTTGCTAGGAGTTGGAACCAAGTCGACAGCACCTAACAAGAACAATAAATCTCTAACATTGTTTTAACTTTGTTTTGACTTCTAGAAATTATTCAACATTACTAGTGTCAGAAGAAGTGGGGTCCTTGGGGTGCTGAAGCCTCTGCAACACTGTGCATTTCATCATACACCAGCTTGGTAGCAGTTGAGCTGGTCGGGCTCTTCATCTCCACACTGTCTTGGGGGTCACTCAGTTAAAGCCCCTTTTTGATTTTGAGTTCTATGCTTTGCATAGCAGCTATCCAAGATTTATTTTTTGATTCGTGTTTTTGTTGTTGACTTTGAAACTTTGAAAATGCTGCCCTGATGAGTAGTGCAAACTCTTAAGAGAGCTTCAGATGTGCCCCTGGGCACACTAGCTCACCACATTGTCAAGAACTATGGGCCTGGATCATGTTTGTATTTGTGGCACACCATAACCAAAGACAGTTTAGAGAATCCATGGCCAGTATGGAGGGTTTTTCTCCTTGGACAAGCTTGCTTTTTTTTGTGCAGTAAATTAGAATCTTGGCGATCTAAAATTAAAGTCAATGGGATGCATGTTTTAAAGGGTATTAGAAGCTTCTAAGAGACAACAAGAATCTAAATTGTCCTCTTTAAAAGATACGGTTTTTAAATTAACAGTAGCTAATAAGGAGTTAAAGGATGCACACAAAGCCTTAAACTGTTCTCTATCTCTAACCAAGTAAATGGTTGCTTTTCAGCTTCTTCCCTTACTGTTTCTCCTGCTGTTTTTTTCCTATGGCTACTCCTCACCTGCCACCACTGTTTTCCCTTTTCTATCAGCGATATTGTTCCTGAACCCCTTAATCCTTCCACTCTAGTTTCTAACCCGGTACAAATGACTTCAGTTGCAAAATCAAACCACTAGAGGAAGCCAACAAACCTCCGCAGTTTATTTTCTATATTAGTTGGGACAAGAGAGGCTCAATTATGGATCAAAGAGGCTGATTGGAAAGACCCAGACAAATCTTCAACTATAAAAGTCACTGTATCTGCTTCTGAATTGTTAGGCAATGATGGAGCTTCGGGGGAATCTGAAAGGCTATGTCTTGGTCATCTAGTGCTACTGTAACAAATACCACAAGTGGATGGCTTTAACAAAGAGTTTATTCTCTCACAGTCCAGTAGGCTAGAAGTCTGAATTCAGGGTTCCGGCTTTCTCTGTCAGCGCTGGAGGAAGATCCTTGTTATCAGGCTTCCCTTGGCCTGAGAGCATCTCAGCACAGGAAACTCAGGTCCAAAGTGTACACTCTGCTTCCGGCACTGCTCTCTTGGTGGTATAAGGTCCCCCTTCTCTGCTTGCTTCCTTTTTTATCTCTTGTAAGATAAAAGGTTGTGCAGGCCACACTCCAGGGAAACTCCCTTTACATTGGGTCAGGGATGTAACCTTAGTAAGGAGGTTACAATCCCACTTTAATCCTCTTTAACATACAATTACAATAACAAAATGGAGAACAACCACACAATAGTTGGAATCATGGCCTAACCAAGTTGACACATATTTTGGGGGGATACAATTCAATCCATGACATTCCACCCTTTGCCCCACCCCCAAAATTCATGTCCTTGCTACATGTAAGACACATTCACCCCATCATATAGCAAAAGTCTTAAATCAGCTCCAAGTCTAAAATCCAAAAATTCCTCTTCGTTTGTGAAATCTAGAATACAAGTTATCTGCTTCCAAAGTACAATGGCGGAACAGGAACAAGCTAGACATTTCCATTACAAATGGGAGAAACTGGAGGGAAAGAAGGGATAACAGGCACCAAGCAAGTCAAAACACATTACATTAGCCCTCAAGGCTTTGCAAATAATCCTGTGTTCTCTAAGACCATTTACACAATAGACCTGCCCTCCAGACTCTAGATATTGGCCACATGCTCCGGATTCTGAGTAGAGGCCCCTAGGCCCTGAGCTTCAGCTCCACCTTCCAGACCCATTGGGATGGCAACTCTGCTCCCTTGGCTTTAGGCGCACCATTTTCCTAGTCCTAGTCCATCTGAGTGGTGACTCCACCCTTAGAAACACCAGAGGCCATGGCTCCACTGTTTCAAACCCCAGAAGTCCTGGCCATACCTTTTGAGACTGAGGCAGCTTGGTTTCCTGTGTTCCTTGTCTCTTCAGCTTCTGCTTCCTAGTTCCTTGGCCTCTTGGCCCTCAGGCCTCACACCTGCATCTACCCTGCTGAGGCAAGAGTTCCAAAGCTCTGTAGCTCCACCAATAAGTGCTTGGAGGCACCCCACTCTGCCAGGAAAATTTGGCTGCATTCTGCTTTCTCCATGGGTCGGCAAACCTACCTCCACCAATAAGTGCCTGGAGGCACCCTCCTCTGCCAGGACGCCTCCTGCACACAGGCACTCAGCTCTCTCACTCTGTGGGTTGGCTCCAGCGCTGTCTGGCACTGATCTCCTGGTTCTGCTGCTGCTGGTTCTCTGCCACTGCTGGTCCTCTGCTGCTACCGGTCCTCTGCTGCTGCTTCTCACCGTCTGTGCCATCTCCGGTGTTAACAATTCTCACTTCCTTCTGAGTCCTCTATGCATTCACAGTTTCAAAACTACTTCCACAATTTAGGTATCTGTTAGAGCAGCACCTCACTCTCAGTACCAAATTCTGTCTTGGTCATCTAGTGCTGCTATAACAGAAATACCACAACTGGATAGCTTTAACAAAAAGTTTATTCTCTCACAGTCCAGTAGGCTAGAAGTCCAAATTCAGGGCGCTGGCTCTAGGGGAAGGCTTTCTCTCTCTGTTGTCTCTGAAGGTCCTTGTCATCAGTCTTCCCTTGGTCTGGAAGCATCTCAGAACAGGAACCTCAGGTCCAAAGGATGCGCTCTGCTCCCGGCACTGTTCTCTTGGTGGTATGAGGTCCCTCTTCTCTGCTTGCTTCCCTTTCCTTTTATCTCTTGTAAGATAAAAGGTGGTGCAGGCCACACTCCAGGGAAACTCCCTTTACATTGGATCAGGAATGTGACCTTAGGGTGTTACAATCCCACACTAATCCTCTTTAACATAAAATGACAATCGCAAAATTAATGACAACCACAGAATAGTTTGAATCATGGCCTAAACAAGTTCACACATATTTTGGGGGGACACAATTCAATCCATGACAGGCTATTACCAACTATTTCCCTTGATCAGCAGGCTAAAGGAACTTTCTTAATTAGTGGGGAACCCTTTAAATTTTTAATAGTGTTGAAGCAACTATTTCAGCTATAAACCACAACTCATTACCTCAGCCTCTGCCCTGGAGTAAACAAACTATGAATATTGTTGGGGTAACTAATCAAGTTCACACTTTAATGAAAACAACCTGTTCAAATTAATTGCATCCTATCAAAGATGACCATTTTTTATTACTCTGCCCTGACGCTCCCATTAATCTCTTAGGGGACTTTCTAATGAAATGGAATTGTCCATTACCTTGATGAATGGGGGGAACTATTTTAAACTTTACTGATGTTTCTGCCAAGAACACATCTAAGGAATCCCTTTTATGCTTATACTTATTTCAGGCCTTAAAGCATGCTGATTCAAAATCCAAAGAGATCTGTCTTAGTTATCTAGTGTTGCTATAACAGAAATACCACAAGTGGATGGTTTTAACAAAGAGAAGTTTATTTCCTTACAGTAAAGTAGGCTAAAAGTCCAAATTCAGGGTGTCAGCTCCAGGGGAAGGCTTTCTCTCAGCCTTCTCATCAGTGTTCCCCTGGACTAGGAGCTTCTTTGTGCAAGGACCCTGGTCCAAAGAACACGCTTTGCTCCTGGCACTGCTTTCTTGATGGTATGAGGTCCCCCTGTCTCTCTGCTCACTTCTGTCTTATATCTCAAGACATTGCCTCAGGATACAGTGCAATCTTGTAGACTGAGTCCTGCGTTACTAACACATCCTCCCTCATTAACATCATACAGGCAGGATTTACAAGATATAGGAAAACCACACAATACCAGGAATCATGGCCCGGGCAAATTGATACACACATTTTTGGGGGGACATAATTCAATCCATGACAAGATCACAGGGGCATTTTCTGGTTTATTAGCCTCCCTATGGGCAAAGTGTTCCCCTCCCTATGGGCAATTAATTCAACAGGCATAGGATTAACACTGCT
This sequence comes from Trichechus manatus latirostris, assembly GCF_000243295.1. NCBI lineage: Eukaryota > Metazoa > Chordata > Mammalia > Sirenia > Trichechidae > Trichechus > Trichechus manatus. The sequence continues at coordinate 629,827 of NW_004443993.1, forward strand.
GAGCCCATTCAAGAACAAATCCGTCCAGATCAAGAATTGCTTAAAATTCCTAAATACCTCGTAAAACCACGAGGCAATTGAGAAGATTTTTAGGGTTGTGTGGCTATTGTTGCAGATGGATTCCAACCTTTTCATTAATGGCTCAACCCTTATAAAAAACCCACCCACTGTCATTGAGCCGATACCAAATCATAGTGATCCTATAGGAGAGAGTAAAACTGCCTCATAGAGTTTCCAAGGCTGTAATCTTTATGGAAGCAGACTGCCACATCTTTCTCCCACAGAGCAGCTGGTGTGTTCCAACCACTGGCCTTTTGGTTAGCAGGCAAGCACATTAACCATGGCACCACTAGGGCTCCTTTCGACCCTTATACAAATTATTAAAGGGAAAAGCATCTGATCCCCAGCTTCTGGCTTCAGATGAGAATAAAACTATTGATAATTTAAAACGTGCTCTGCACTCTGCTGCAGCATTAGGATATCCCAAATATAATTTAGATTTCTCTCTGTTCATTTATAAGAGAGAAGGTACTGCCCTTGGAGTGCTAACCAAAAACATAATGGTCACCAAAGACCTGTAGGATATTATACTTTGCAACTAGAACTAGTGACTCGTGCCTATCCCCCTTTCTTGCAAGCTACTGTGTCTCCGCATCTCTTACCATTTCTCTCTTCATGCATCTCTGGTTTCTTGCTTGTCTTTGTGACGGTTAAGATTGTGTGTTAACTTGGTTGGGCCATGATTCTCAGTGTTTATATGTGATCACCCCCATGATGGGATCTGCTTTGAGTGGCCAGTCAGTTAAAAGGGAGTTTCCTTGGGCATGTGGCCTGCATCCAAATATAAGTGGACGTTCTGGCTTTTGCCTGCTGTGGATCCTGCAGCTGCCTCCTGTTCGTCTGACCTCCGGTTCTTGGGACTTGAGCTAGTTGCTTATCTGCTGATCTTGGGATTTGTCAGTCTTCACAGCCTGTAAGCAAGAGCCCTGCTCCGACTTGGTGATCTTGGGTTTGCCAACCCCTGCAGCTATGTGAATCAGGAGAAGACTTGCAATCTTGCCTGCTGATCTTGGGATTCGTCAATCTTCACAGCCTGTAAACGAGAGCCATGCTCTCTGACCTGCCGATCTTGGGTTCATCAGCCCCTCAGCTACATGAACAGAAGAAGCCTCTATCCTGATCCACAGACGTGGGATGTTCCAGCCTCCACAATCATGTGAGCCATTTCCTTGATATAAATCTCTCTGTATATATTTATATGCTTTACTGGTTTTGCTTCTTACAGAACCCAGCCTAAGACAGTCCTAATCTAATCTTTTTATATTTTGTAAGAGATTGACTCAAAACACACCCTATAATCCTGCCTCATTAACATGACATAGACAACCCATTCACAAATGGGATTATAACCACAGGTTAGGATTTACAATACATCTTTTTGGGGGAGGAGAAAATTCAATGCATAACATTCAACCCTTTGGCCCCCCCAAAATTCATGACTTTGCCATATGCAAACACATTCACCCCATCACATTATCCCAAAAGTTTTAAATCAACTCCAAGTAAAAAATAGCATTCTCTGAATCATCTAAATAAAATATGGGTGAGACTTTAGGCATATTCCATCTTGGGTCAAAATTTCTCTTCATCTGTGAACCTGTGAAATCTAGCCTACAACTTATCTGTTTCCAAAGTACAATGGTGAAACACTCAAAAGGTAGACATTTCCATTACAAATGGGAGAAATTGGAGAGAAAGAAGAGATAAAGGGCACCAAGCAAGTCCAATACCCAGCAGAACAATTTACATTACCTCTCTAGGCTTGAAAATAATCCTCTGGGTGTTGGTCATGCCCTCTGGATTCTGGGTGGAAGCTCCTCAGCCCTGGGCTTCAGCTCCACCTTCCAGGCCCTCTGGGATGGCAAAAGTGCTCCCTCGGTTTTAGGCGGCCCAGTACTCCCAGTCTGAGTGGCGACCCCACCTTCTCAGCCCCGGCAGGCCTCATTATTTTGCCCCTTGGGCATGGCAGCCTCACCCCATTGGGTTTGGGTGGCAGCTCCATCCCACTGACACACCTTAATGGCAGCCTAAGAGTCTGGAACTGAGTTGGCAAAGATCCAACTCTTAGAAACCTAGGAGGCTGTAGCCCTACTCTTTGAGATCCAGGAGACTGCGGCCCCACCCATTGAAACCAAGAAGGTCCTGCTTCCCAGGCTCTTTCCAACAGTTCATCTGATGTCTGAGCTGCATCAGGGATGGTCCTACTCCCCTCTTGGAGGACAACAGATGTAGCTCTGTTGCCTGGCCTCCTCCCTGTAGAACTCCAACAGGCAGTGTTCCTTTCATTCTTTCTTCATCCCACTCAGTCTAAGCTGATGGGTTTTCTGCTTTGGTGGTTGATTAGATCCATCAGCCAGAGGCTTAATCTCTTTTACAAAATATTGTATAGCCACGTCCTTGATGAAAGTTCTAGGACACATGATATGGATTGAATTGTGTCCACCAAAAATATGTGTCAACTTGGTTAGGCCATGGTTCCCAGTATTGTGTGGTTGTCCACCATTCTCTAATCTGATGTGACGTATGTGTTGTAAATCCTAACCTCTATGATGTTAATGAGGCAGGATTACAGACAGCTATGTTAATGAGGCAGGACTCAATCTACAGGAATAGGTTGTATCTTGAGTTCATCTCTTTTGAGATATAAAAGGGAGAAGCAAGCAGAGAGGACAGGGACCTCATGCCACCAAAAAAGAAGTGCTGAGAGCTGGGCGCATCTTTTGGACCCAGGGTCCCTGTGCTGAGAAGCTCCTAGACGGGGGGAAGATTAATGACAAGGACCGTCTCCCACAGCCAAAAGAGAGATGAAGCTTTCCCCTGGAGCTGAAACCCTGAATTTGGACTTCTAGCTCCTAAACTGAGAGAATAAATTTCTGTTTGTTAAAGCCATCCACTTGTGATATTTCTGTTATAGCAGCACTAGATAACTAAGACAACTCGTGTTCTTAATTCGTACAACAGAATTTTCCAAATACGTAAGTTCTATTTTCATTCTGCACAGTTCATTTTTAAACCCATCTCTTTCACATTTTACTATAAGCGACAAAGAAAAACCACACAGCACTTTTAAGATCTTGCTTAGAAATCCCCTCAGCCATATATTCAAGTTGATTGCATATGATTTCTACCTTCCACTAAATATTTGCACATAATTCAGACAAGCTCTTAGCCACCGTATAAAAGATACTGCCCTTCTTCCATTGTCCAATCACGTGTTCATAATTTTCTTTTAAAACCTCACCAGAGGCACATTTAATGTCCACATTCCTACCAACATATGTATTCTCTAAGACGACAAAGACTTTATAGCTCTCCTTCCTTCTAAGCCCTCATCAGAATCACCTTTGACTTCCATAATTGTAACAGTGTCAAGACAATCTAGGCTCTTACTATTATTGTTGTTGTGTTGTTATTAGGTGCCATCGAGTTGGTTCCAACTCATAGTGACCCTATGTACAACAGAACAAAACACTGCCTGACCCTGCACCATCCTCACAATCATTGCCATGTTTGAGTACATTGTTGCAGCCAATGTGTCAATCCATCTCACCGAGAGTCTTCCTCTTTTTCGTTGACCCTCTACCTTGCCAAGCATAATGTCCTTCTCCAGGGACTTGTCCCTCCTGATAACATGTCCAAACTACATGAGACAAAACGTCGCCATCCTCACTTCCAAGGAGCACTTTCGCTGTACTTCTTCCAAGACAGACTTATTCTTCTGGCAGTCGATGGTATATTCAATATTCTTCGCCAACACCATAATTCAAAGGCATCAACCAAAGAAGAATTGATGTTTTTATTATTGTTGTTAGGTACCATCGAGTTGGTTCTGACTCATAGCAACCCTATGTACAACAGAACGAAACACTGCCCGGTCTTGCTCCATCCTCACAATTGTTATGCTTGAGCCCATTGTTTCAGCCACCTTGTCAATCCATCTTGATGGGTCTTCCTCTTTTTCGCTGACCCTCTACTTTACCAAGCATGACATCCTTCTCCAGGAACTGATCCCTCCTAATAACATGTCCAAAGGATGTGAGACATAGTCTTGCCATCCTTGCTTCAAAGGAGCATTCTGGTGTACTTCTTCCAAGACAGATTTGTTCGTTCTTTTGGCAGTCCAAGGTATATTCAATATTCACCAACACCATAATTCAAAGGCAGCAACCAAAGAAGAATTGACGTTTTTATTGTTGTTGTTGTTAGATACCATCGAGTCAGTTCTGACTCATAGCAACCCTATGTACAAAAGAACGAAACACTGCCCAGTCCTGCACCATCCTCATAATCGTTGTTATGCTTGAGCCCATTGTTTCAGCCTCCTTGTCAATCCATCTCATTGACGATCTTCCTCTTTTTTGCTGACCCTCTACCAAGCATGATGTTGTTCTCCAGGGACTGATCCCTCCTAATAACATGTCCAAAGGATGTGAGATGTAGTCTCGCCATCCTTGCTTCAAAGGAGCATTCTGTTGTACTTCTTCCAAGACAGATTTGTTCGTTCTTTTGGCAGTCCATGGTATATTCAACATGCTTTGCCAACACCACAATTCAAAGGCGTCAGTTCTTCAGTCTTCCTTATTCATTGTCCAGCTTTCATATGCATATGAGGCGATTGAAAAGACTATCCCTTGAGTCAGGCGATAGTCACCTTAGTCTTCAAGGTGACATCTTCGCTTTTCAACACTTTAAAAGGTCTTTTGCGGCAGATTTGCCCAATGCAGTGTGTCTTTTTATCTCATGACTGGTGCTTCCATTGGTGTTGATTGTGGATCCAAGTAAAATGAAATACTTGACAACTTCAATCTTTTCTCCGTTTATCATGATGTTGCTTATTGGTCAAGTTGTGAGGATTTTTGTTTTCTTTATTTTGAGGCGTAATCCATCCTGAAGGCTGTGGTGTTTGATCTTCATCAGCAAGTGCTTCAAGTCCTCTTCACTTTCAGCAAGCAAGGTTGTGTAATTTGCATAACGCAGGTTTTTAATGCATCTTCCTCCAAATTTGATGCCCCATTCTTCGTCATAGAGTCCAGCTTCTCGGATTATTTACTCAGCATACAGATTGAATAGGTATGGTGAAAGGATACAATCCTGACTTACACCTTTCCTGATTTAAATCACACAGTATCCCCTTCTTCTGTCTGAACAACTGCCCTTGATCTGTGTACAGGTTCCTCATGAGCACAATTAAGTGTTCTGGAATTCCCATTCTTCGCAATATTATCCATTGTTGTTACGATCCACCCAGTAGAATGCCTTTGCATAGTCAATAAAACACAGGTAAACATCTTTCTGGTATTCTCTGCTTTCAGCCATGATCCATCTGACATCAGCAATAATATCTCTGGTTTCATGTCCTCTTCTGAATCCAGCTTTAATTTCTAGCAGTTCCTGTCAATATATTGCTGCAGCCGCTTTTAAATGATCTTCAGCAAAATTTTACTTGCGTGTGATATTAATGATATTGTTCGATAATTTCCATATTCAGTTAGATCACCTTTCTTGGGAATAGGCATAAACATGGATCTCTTCCAGTCGGTTGGCTGGGTAGCTGTCTTTCAAATTTCTTGGCATAGGTGAGTGAGCACTTCCAGCACTGCATCCGTTTGTTGAAACATCTCAAATGGTATTCCGTCAATTCCTGGAGCCTTGTTTTTCGCCAATG
>NW_004443993.1:637088-676520 GCF_000243295.1 Trichechus manatus latirostris
TGGCCTTAGTGATTGGTGCATAGATTTGAATAATGTCGTATTAACTGGTCTTCCTTGTAAGTATATGGATATTATCCTCTCACTGACAGTGTTGTACTTCAGGATAGATTTTGATATGTTCTTTTTGAGGATGAATGCAATGCCATTCCTCTTCAAGTTCTCATTCCCTGCATAGTAGGCAATATGATTGTCCAATTCAAAATGGCCAATACCAGTCCATGTCAGCTCACTAATGCTTAGAATATCGATGTTTATGCGTTCCATTTCTTTTTTGATGATTTCCAATTTTCTTAGGTTCATACTTCGTACATTCTACATTCTGATTATTAATGGATATTTGCAGCTGTTTCTTCTCATTTTGAGTCGTGCCACAACAGCAAATGAAGGTCTCAAAAGCTTGACTCCATCTACGTCATTAAGGTCCACTCTACTTTGAGGAGGCAGCTCTTCCCCAGTCGTCTTTTGAGTGCCTTCCAACCTGGGGCACTCATCTTCTGACACTATGTCAATGTTCTGCTGCTATTCATAAGGTTTTCACTGGCTAATTCTTTTCAGAAGTAGACCGCCGGGTCCTTCTTCTTAGTCTGAAAGCTCAGCTGAAACCTGTCGGCCATGGGTGACCCTGCTGGCATTTGAATACTAGTGGAATAGCCTCCAACATCACAGCAACATGCAAGCCCCCACAGTACAACAAACTGACAGGCACATGGGGGTTTTTATTATTAGGCATCTTAAAACTCCAGCCGCTACCTATTACCCAATTCCAAAACCACTTCCACATTTTAGATATCTGTTAGAGCAGCACCCCACTCTTCCGGTACAGAATTTTATATTAGTTATCTAGTGCTGCTATAACAGAAGTACCACAAGTGAATGGCTTTAACAAAGAGAATTTTATTCTCCCACAGTTTAGGAGGCTAGAAGTCCAAATTCAGGGTGCCATCTCTAGGGGAAGTCTTTCTCTCTCTGTAAGCTCTGGCAGAAGTTCTTTATCTCCTTTCAATATCTGTGGGCCCAGCATTCCTCGGAGATCTCTATGTGTCTTCCGTGTATCTAGGATGTTCTCAGCACACAGACCCCAGGTCCAAAGGACGCATTCTGCTCCTGCTCTTCTGTCTTGGTGGTAGTGAGGTCTGTCTTCCCTCTGCTCACTTCTCTCTCCTTTTCTCTCTTGTAAGATGAAATTTGTGACTCAAGCAAGGTTGTGACTTGAGTAAGGGTGGTGTGACTTAAGTAAGGGTGTGGCTAGAGTCACTCCCTCTTTTAAGGCTGTGATTCAAGATACACCGAACGCTGATCCTACCTCTTTAACATATGTCCGTGCCCGTTGCCGTCGAGTCAGTTCCAACTCATAGCAACCCTGTAGGTTAGGATTTACAACACATCACAAAATGTAAGATAATTACATAAGATCACAAAATGGCAGCAACTACACAATACTGGGAATCATGGCCTAACCAAGTTGACACACCTTTTTGGGGAGACACAATTCAATCCATGTCAATGTTGATTCTAAGATGCCTTTCTCAGGGTGATTTGTTGAAGAGGGAATGAATACATTTTGTTGCATATACCGAGTTAGTATTACAGTGCAAACCACATTTTGGTTGTTGACACTAATGGAATTAATAACATATGTGATCAACCAAGAGTCTTTGCTCTGTTTCAGGTTGTCTATCTTCCCTTTCCTTCCTTTGAGGTAATGGCTCCCCCTCCCCACCCAGTGTTCACAATATCGTCATAGAAATGGCTCGTTGAAACTGACCAAAGCTTGACCAATCAAAGTTCAATCTCTTGTGATTGTACTTGTAACCTTAAGCTCAAGCCCTGTCAGTAGTCAAACTTTCTGTCATATTGTCTGGAAAATCAGAAGGACCCATACAACATGAGAGAAAGAGAGAGTGTTTGACGTGTGTGAAGCCATTCAGTGATGGAGAGGAGAGATTAAGAGAGAGAAATAGAGCCTATCATTGGTCCTATTCCTGGAACCATCATGATCCCATGTTTTGGTTCCATTCTTTGGGTTTGGTGAGTTGCCCCTTTACCTTCTGATGAATTTTCATTTATGCTTCAGATCACAAGTGTGGGTTCTTTTACTTAAAACAAGAGTATTAATAATAAACCAGATCACTAGAATTGTATTGAAAATCACCATGGTTATCATCAGTAAAAAATAATTTTCTAACTTCCTAGTGGTGAGTAGAAAAGAAGTTGGGTATTTACTCTCTAGGGAGAAATTTACCATAGAACTCCATGCAAATAGGAAGAAGCGTGGTTTTTATTAAACTGAGTGTGTGCACTGCTGCACAAGGCTCATAGTTTCTCCTTGTTGCCTAGAGCTAGTTTGGAGTCTGCTCTGGGAAAAAGTCCATTGTGGTAATTTGGAGCAGGTTTATTTTGGTTGACTGGGGAGTTGTTTTGTGATACTTTTAACACTACACTACTCAATGTTTCCCAAAGTGTGTCTGTGAAACTATTAATAATCTTAGTTATCTAGTGCTGCTATAACAGAAATACCACAAGCGGATGACTTTAACAAACAGAAATTTATTTTCTCACAGTTTAGGAGACTAGAAGTCCAAATTCAGGGTGCCAGCTCCCTGAAGGAAGGCTTTCTGTCTTTATCAGCTCTGGGTAAAGGTCTTTGTCTCTTCAGCTTCTCTTACGTGGTTCCATGGAGATCTCCATGTGGCTTGGCATCAATCTTCCCATATCTCCCTTGCTTGTCCTAATCTGCTCTTTTTATATATTGTAAACGATTGATTCAAGACCCACCCTACACTAATCCTGTCTCATTAATATAACAAAGACAACCCATTCCCAAATGGGATTATATCCACAGGCATATAGGTTAGGATTTACAACACATATTTTGGGGGGACACAGTTCAATCCATAACAGAGACCATGAAAAAAAAGAGAATATGCAGTTCTGTGGTCTGATCATGTTTAGGTTAAATAAACCCTTCTGCAGTACCTCTCAGAACCTTTACTATACTAATATGCATTGTGAATTTCCAAGAGGTAGATAGCTGCTGTAGCATTTCCTAAACTCACTTTACCACAGAGTGTGAAGGAATAAACAGGTGGAGGATAGGGTATTTTTAGGGCAGGGAAACTATTCTAAATGATACTGCATTGGTGGTCATATGACATGCATTTGTCAAAACCCATAGACCTGTACCCAGGAAATTGAACCCTAATGTAAACTATAGACTTTAGTTAATGTTAATGTATCAAGATTGGTACATCGATTGGAACAAGTGTACCAGACTAATGAAAACCAAAACATCAAACCTGTTGCTGTGGAGTCGATTCTGACTCATGGTGATCTCATGTGTTACAGGATAGAACTGCTGCTCCATGGGGCTTTCTTGGCTGTCACCTTTACAGAAGCAGATCGACAGGCCTTTCTTCCACAGCACCACTGTTGACTTCAAACTGCTAACCTTAGTGACAGTGGAAGTGCCTGGGCCCCAAAGGAGGCCTCAACAACATTAACCTTCCTTTCCCATGCCCCAACTCTGGGCTCTGGAATAGACTAAGGCCTCCCCTCCTTCACCAATCCTCGTCTCCTGTGGAAAGCCTGGATGTGTCTAGGGGTTCCAGACAACATGAGTTGGTTTCATAAATGTGTAAGGGGCAGGGTACCTTACTAATAATACAGAGGTCCCAAGGCTGCAGAGAATTCCACTGCAGCTTGCTTGGCTTCCTCCCCAACAATTTTGCATTAGAATCCCAGTTCCTTTGCTTACCTCACAAAAATCCTGGTGCCTTCGTAGTATGATTAAGAATGTTGCTGACATAACTTGCATGAGCTCCCTACTTGCAAACCCCTAAAAAATAACCTTTCCCCTCGCCCTTGTGGAGCAGTCTTGGCAGAAGCGGCTCTGACTGACTCCTTTCCTTGTGCAATGAAATAAAGTTGACTTTCTGCCTTCCCACCATGGTCTCTCGTTTATTGGCCAATACGAGTCATGCCAAGCAGAACCTGGGGTTTCCGCCTGGTAACACTAAGGTGCCCCTCTCTGCCCTGCATCGACTCCTGCACTAAGTTTCTCCTGGGATCAAATGCATAATATTGAATATACCATGGACTGCCAGAAGAATGAACAAGTAGTAGGAAGTTCAGCCAGAATGCTCCTTAGAAGCAAGGATGGCGAGACTTTGTCTCACGTACTTTGAACATGTTATTAGGAGGGACCAGTCTCTGGAGAAGGACATCATGCTGGGTAAAATAGAAGATCACTGAAAAAGAGCATGACCCTCAACAAAATGGATTGACAAAGTGTCTGCAACAGTGGGTTCAAACATAGCAACAATTGTTGGGATGACACAGGATCGGGCAGTGTTTTGTTCTATTGTACATAGGGTCATTATGAGTTGGAACTGACTTGAAGACACCTAACAACAACTCCCAGATACGTAGTGCAGCAAAGGGGAAGGTGGGATTTAAAAAAGGAAACAGAGTTGGAAATGCAAAGCGAGTACCTGGCAAACGTGATATTAGCGAAGGCAGGAACGTCCCAAGAGGGCATATAAGCAGCCTAATGTGCCGCTATTAATGCTACAGAGAAATGTTCACTAAGCAACAATATGTAAACCCTGACAAAGACCACCAAAAGGAGACCCAGGAAAAACAGGAATCTGTGCCGCCGTTCGAGGAGGAGGACAAAAAAGAGCAATTGGAATGGAAGCTCCCTTGCTCTCTCTCATGTCAGTCTGGTCAAGGTTTCCTTCAATGTAGGAACATACTGGGAGACCAAAGGTCTTATACTGAATTGAACATACACTCCTCCATGGAACAAACAAAAGGTCCTAGCCTTAGTGGATACCAGGATTGAGTGTACTTTAATTCATGGAAACCCTCATAAATTACAGACCCTATAGTATAGAGAGGAGCCCTGGTGGCACAGTGGTTAAAAGCTTGGCTACTAACCAAAAGGTCAGCAGTTAGAATCCACCAGCTGCTACTTGGAAACCCCATGGGGCAGTTCAGTTCTACTCTGTCCTATAGGTTCTCAATGAGTCAGAATTGACTCAATGGCAATGGGTTTGGTATGGTATATATAATGGGCCCTGATTGTGCAGTGGTTAAGCACTTAGCTGCTAACCAAGATATCAGTGGTTCGAACCTAACAGCCTCTCCGTGGGAGAAGGATGTGGCAGTCTGCTTCCGTAAAGACTACAGCCTTCGAAACCATATGGGGTAGTTCTACTCTGTCCTGTTGGGTCGCTATGAGTCGGAATCGACTCGATGGCAAGGGTTTGTTTTGTTTTTTTTTGGGGGGGGAGCATATATAGATGGATATAGAGGCATATCTATCCCAGTAAGTGGTAAGGCACCTCCTTCTGAATTTTGGGTGTATATTTTCCCTATTCCCAAAAATATTTTAGAAATTGACACATTGCTGAGGGCTACTTTAGACACTACCATAGGAAAATTTTGCCTATGAATGAGAAGTGTAAAGCTGGTTCTGCGAGGCTGGGCTAAATAAGACCAGTTCTCGATACCTAAACCACGGAGAATAGTAAATGTCAAATAATATCGATATAGGGAAATTTCTCAAACTGTTGCTGAATTTAAAAAGGTACAAATAATTAGTCGGGCACAAAGCCCATACAATAATCCAGTATAAACTTGTCTGCAAGCCTGATGGCATGTGGCAGATGACTGTAGATTACTAAGAATTAAATAAGGTGACCCTGCCAATACATGCAGCTGTTCCCAATATCACTATGATATTGGAATGGTTAACTATGTGCTCTGGAAAATATCACTCTGTACTAGACCTGGCCAATGCATTCTTTAGTATTCTTTAAGCCCAAATGCTCAAGATATGTTTGGCTTCACCTGGGAAGGGTAACAATGGACCTTTCAGGTACTTCCTGAAAGTTATTTACACAGCCTACTATATGCCATGGGTTGGTGGCACAAGACCTAGCCATAGTTCCCTTGCCAGAAGATGTACACCTTGAGACTATGTAGATGATGTGATGTTAACCTCTAATAATTTAAGTCTTTTATAGGCCACAACCCACAAAGTTATGGAACGTCTCCAACAGCAGGGATGGGGTATAAATCCCCAAAAGACACAAGGACCTGGTTCAACAGTCAAAATTATAGGACTCATCTGCTTGGGTAAGACTTGAGTGTTACCTTCGGTGGTCACAGAAAAATCACTACTTTTCTACACCTGCCAATAGTTAAAAAAATAAGGTTTTCATGACGTTGCTATGTTACTAGAGAGCTTTCATTCCTCACCTAGTACAGTGTCTCCATCCTCCATACAGATTAATAAAAAGAGGAGCAACCCGGGACTGGGGAGCCCAGAGTAAGGCATTAAGCGTTGAGAGACCATGGAGACTTCGTTGTCCTTTAAATCGCAGAGTCATGGAGGATGGCATGGGATGGGCCTCGTGGAAGTGCAAAAACAGAAAAAAGCTGGCCAGTTGGCTTTTGGTCCCAGCTCTTCCAGGGAGCTGAAACACACTACACAGTTAAAAAAAAAACAACAACTCCTAGCTGTATATAATGCTTTAATACAGAGGCCCTTACTAAAGAAGCCTTGGTAGAAGTAAAAACAGCCTATCCTATAAAGGGGTGAGTAGATGGCCTCTTTGCAAAGCCTAACTCAGATTTGGCACAGTATAACACCTTAGTAAGATGGCAAGCTTACTTAAAACAGTGGGGTAAGCTGTGTTCTAGACCCTTATGCAAAGAACTAGAGGAATACTTAGGATCTATACAACTACCCAGAAGGCGCCTACCGGACAAAAGATAATACACCCTGAACACCCTAAATGTGTTTCAAAAAGGAGATGGTACCCCCACCATAAGATGTATGGTAATTGGATGGCTCCAGTGCCAGCCAGCTGCCCATATGGTCCGCAATAGCTGTCCAACCAGCCACAGACATCATATAGATCAAAATGGTACTGGGTATAGTAGTCAATAGGCAGAATTGCCAGCAGTCTGGTTAGTGATTACCCAAGAGCCACACCCACTGGCTACTTGCACAGACTCCTGAGTAGTAATGAGCCTTACGCTTTGGATGTCACAATAAAAAATTTAGGAAATTAATAGGACTTCATGGAGGCATGTGGTGATATATTTGAAACAAGTTACCACAACCTGGATCTAAACTCGCCGTGTACCATGTCCTAGCACATACCACCAACTTCCCCGTACATAATATAAAAGCAAGTACCCTAGCAGCCATAAGAATCCTCACCCCTACTGATAGCCAAGAGATTTCCATATGGATACACAAGAAGGAAGGGCACCAAGTGTCCAAACCACGTGGAAATTATCACAACAGACAGGACTTGCTGTTACCAAAAAAGACACCAAGCTTACTATTGAGCCATGTCCCATTTGCTGCCCTAAACACCCTTCTCAGCTTAAGGATGTGTCAGGCCATATTAAAAGAGGAGAAGGCCCTTTGTAAGTTTGGCAAATAGATTATATAGATCTCTTCCCAAAAGCAAAGGACATCTATTTGCCCTTATTTATATAGATACTTTATAATGGACTTCTATAAGCTTTTCCTACAACAAGGGCAAATTAAGCCACTACCATTTCAGGCCTTGAGAAATTAATTGCAATGTATGGTGCGCCTAAGGAGATTAATAGTAACTATTTTACTGGTTCTCTTGTCCAACAATTGGCTGAAAATCAAGGTGTCAGCTGGCATTTTCATGCGCCCTATAACCCCCAAGGGACAGGGTTTAATAAAAAATGTCTTCAAGGAACAAATTAAAGCCCAAGGGTCTGCCCACTTTGCACCACTGGGTAGTAGTTCTCCCTGAAGCTCTGAGAGCTCGAAATGAAGCTCTCACTATGGAAGAGCTGTCCTCGTATAAGCAACTAAGTGTCAAGCCACCCCTAGGCTAGTCGATTACAACTATGGAAGACCTTGCAGCCATGTTTATGCAGGAACTGGACTCTACTAGACTAGTCCTATCACTCAGGACGCCAATAAACATAAACCACAGACAGGAGGAGTATACAGTAGCAAGTACCAAATGAATGTTTGGACCTCTTACTGCCGGTAAGTCAGGACTCCCCCTCTCTAGCCTTCAACCCCATGTTCCTCAGTGGTACTGAGTCTGAGGTGAGTACATGACATTGACATGGCTCACGACCTATATTGTGGGGTACAGAGGTTGCAACAGTAAGATGGATTTTGATCTCCTGATAATATCTACTACAAAAAGTGACTCCTTGGGCACAAGGTGTAGTACACTCACCCATAAAAGACTACGCAAGCCACCAAATTTTGGCAGATGGAGATAATAATACAAGTGATATATTAATAGAAAATAATAACTGTCCCATATATATGCCTAATAAATTCCTTTCTACTAAAAGCTTAATCAGCCATCTCTGTGCCCCTGTTGACTATCTTTGTAAGACAATGGAAAACATGTTTCTGTCCTGGACGCATGACACTACCAAAATAACAAATCAGTCTGGTTGTTGGGTATGAGGATTAATGCTCCTTAACATCCAAGGAATTGGGAATTCCAGAACACTTAATTGTTCTCATGCACAACCTATACATAGACTAAGTGGCAGTCGTTCGAACAGAACAAGGGGATACTGTGTGGTTTAAAAATAGGAAAGGTGTGCATCAGGGTTGTATCCTTTCACCATGCTTATTATCTGTATGCTGAGCAAATAATCCAAGAAGCCAGACTGTACAAAGAATGCGGCATCAGGATTGGAGGAAGGCTCATTAACAACCTGTGATATGCAGATGATACAACCTTGCTTGCTAAAAGTGAAGAGGACTTGAAACACCTACAGATGAGGATCAAAGACTACAGTCTTCAGTATGGATTACACATCAACATAAAGAAAACAAAAATTCTCACATCTGGACCAATAAGCAACATCATGATAAATGGAAAAAAGATTGAAATTGTCAAGGATTTCATTTCAATTTGATCCACAATCAGCGCTCATGGAAGTAGTCAAGAAATCAAACAACATATTGCATTGGGCAAATCTGCTGCAAAGACCTCTTTAAAGTGTTAAAAAGCAAAGATGTCATTTTGAAGATTAAGGTGAGCCTGCCCCAAGCCATGGTATTTTCAATAGCCTTATATACATGCAAAAGCAGAACTGTGAATAAGGAAGACTGAAAAAGAATTGATGCCTTTGAATTACGGTGTTGGTGAAGAATACTGAATATACCATGGACTGCTAGAAGAAGGAAAAAATCTGTCTTGAAAGAAGTACTGCCAGAGTGCTCCTTAGAAGCAAGGATGGTGAGACTTCGTCTCACATACTTCGGAATGTTATCAGGGGGGACCAGTCCCTGGAGGACATCATGCTTGGTAAAATAGAGGGTCAGCAAAAAGGTGGAAGACCCTCAACAAGATGGATTGACAGAGTGGTTGCAACAATGGGCTCAAACATAGCAAAGATTGTGAGAATGGCGCAGGATCGGGGCAGCGTTTCGTTCTGTTTTACGTAAGGTTGCTGTGAGTTGGAACCGACTCAACAGCACCCAACAAAAACAACAGCATCATCCAAGGAGGCTCCCCCAATGGACATCCCCATTAAAAGAGTAGGATTGGACAGCAGTGTAGCTTGACTCCATCCACGTCATTAAGGCCGACTCTATTTTGAGGAGGTGGCCTTTCCCCAGTCATCTTTTGAGTGACTTCCAACCTGAGGGGCTCATCTTCCGGCAACATATCAGACAGTGTTCCACTGCTATTCATAAGGTTTTCACTTGCTAGTTATTTCCAGAAGTAGACTGCCATGACCTTCTTTCTAGTCTGTCTTAGTCTGGAAGCTCAGCTGAAAGCTGTCCGCCATGTGTGACCCTGCTGGCATTTGAATACCGATGGCATAACTTCCAGCATCACAGCAACATGCAAACCACCATAGTGCGACAAACTGACAGATGTGTGGGGGTGGTCTTGAATGAATGAACGAAGAAATATGAATAGTATCTCAAGCATTGTGGATATGATTAATACTCTAAATACATGAGGGGTAGATATCACTCTTGCAGTGCACAAGATAATCCTCTCTAGTCTGGCTCACAACAAGCTATAGATACAAACAGAAAAAAGCCTAACAATGTAACCTCCTGTGATAGTTAAGGTTGTATGTCAGCTTGGTGGGGCCATGATTCTCAGTGTTTTGGCAGTTATGTAATGTATTTTTTCAGTTATGTGATGATGTAATTTGGCAGTTATGTAATGATATAGTTATCCTCCATTTTGTGATATAATGTAATCACCTCCATGATGTGATCTGATGTGATCAGCGATCAGTCATAAGCGGAGTTTTCTCGAGGGTGTGGCTTTAATCCAGTATATATGGGTGTTCTGGCAAAGCTCACTGGCTTTTGTTTGCTTTGGATCCTGCATCCAGCACGCCATCCTCTGACCTCCAGTTCATGGGATTTGAGCCAAAGGCCTGCTGTATTCCCTGCCTATCTTGGGATTCATTGGCATCCTGCAGCTACGTGATTCAAGAGAAGCCCCCAGCTTGACACCTGACCCACCCTCTACAACCATGTAAGGCATTTCCTTGAGATATATATTTATTTGTATGCTTCACAGATTTTGCTTCTACAGAACTCAGCCTACAACATTTGGTACCAAGAGTGGTTCTAGAGAAACAAAATTGTAAGGATGAGTTTTCTAAATTTGTTCTCAAGTCTGGTTAATCTTAAAGGTGTTGATGACTCTGCTTCCTGTAGAAAAGAGGGCACTGCTAATCCATGGCATGAGGTGGCAATAGAAATATGCAAAATGTCACCAACAATAGATCAAGTATTGGTGAAAGGCAAGGCTCTGGGAAATCGCGTGTTTGATATTTTCTACAATTTTGTCAGAATGAGAAATATAAGGAAGCTAGTTGATTCGTCCTACTTTTGCAAGATGAAGTGGTGTAAGAAAGAGACACACTCAGGCTTCAGAGTCACAGCTCAAGTGCCACATAAAAGACCTCAAATTTGTCCCTTGTGTCTTGAAAGAAAGCCTTATTTCTTGTAGTAACAGAGCTGATATTGCTGAAAATCAAACCCAGAGTCTTATCATGAGAGTGGCTGAATTACCACACCAATTGAATTACCAACCTTGAATGATGTCTGAAGTTAAAATGAGGGTACTCATTAGGAAGAAGTGGGATCCTGAAACTTGGGATGGGCACGTATGGACAGATCATCAGGAAGCTGGAGACACTGAGCACTTAAATTCCACTGAATCACTCCTGCCAAAAGAACCAGCCCTCTCACTCACATCTGAAGAGTTTACTCCATCTTTGTCTACAAAATCACCCTCCCCAGTAAAACTATTAGCCCCTCCATCACCATCTGATATTAACCCAGCTGTGTATGCAGAGTCTTTCTCTGAGTCATCACCTGGGGCAGCATCTGAGTCATTGCGTGGGGCATCGCCTGAGACAGATATCTTACAAGACATTTCTGAATGTTCTCAGCTCACAATCCCACTACCCATTTTTGCTTCTAGACTGATAACTAGACTTAAGTCCCAGTGAACCCCAAAAGTACAAAGTGTGACCTAGGAGGAGGTATGCTATACTCCAAAAGAAATGCTTTATTTTTAATATATATACAAGCAGTAGCCAGGGGAATGTGTGGGAATTGCTATTAAAGATGTGGGCTAATGGTGCAAGGAACATAAAGTTCTATCAATCTGAGTTTATAGATATGGGCCCACTAAGCACAGATCCTTCATTCAGGATCTAATAGTTTATATGATTGCTTTGCTGAAGCATGGATTAAGCAGTGGTCTACATTAATCAAAGTTGAAATGCCAGACCTCCCTTGGTATACTGTAGAAGAAGATATCCAAAGACTTAGGGAAATTGGCATGTTAGAGTGGATTTATCTATCAGGTTAGACCCTCAGACTCACAAACGGAGTGCCCAGAGGACACACCTTTTACCACAACAGTGAGGAAAAATTCTGTCAAGGGAGCCCCAGCATCCTTGAAGACTGCTGTGATTGCTATTTTATTAAGTTAGATTTGACAGTGAGAACTGCCCTAAATGAATGAAGATACCTAATTATAATGGGACTGACTGGACCCCATGGTGGTATGGGCCAAGTGGCAGTGCTCAATCCACAAAGACAAGGTGGGCGTGGTTACCGTAATGGACAGCAGAGGCAAAGCAGTAATCAGAATAATCTGACTCATATGGACTGATGGCGATGGCTAGTCATGGTGTCCCTAGGAGTGAAATAGATAGGAAATCTACTAAATATTTACTTGATCTGTACAAGAGGAAGAATTCTAGGTCTGATTCAAATCGCCAGAATAGTGTCACAGCCCCTAAATCAATTCACAGACTTGAGCCAGTTTACACAACTCCATGAACAAAGGGGGGGCCGGGTCCCCTTCAGTAAGAAATCCACTGCATTGCCAAAAATTTATACTGTTAATCTTTCTCCCAGTCTTCCCCAAAGAGATCTACAGCCTTTTACTAGAGTGACTGTTCATTGGGGAAAAGGAAATAATCGGACTTTTGGGGGAATACTGGATAGTGGCTCTGAACTGACACTAAATTCAGGAGACCTAAAACACCATTGTGGCCCACCAGAAACAGTGGGGGCATATGGAGGTCAGGAGTCTTAGCTCAGATTTGTCTTATAGTGGGTCCAGTGGGTCCCACTATCCCATGCTGTAGTGATTTCCCAAGTTCCAAAATGCATAATTGGAATATATATTCTCAGCAACTGGCAGAACTCCCACACTGGATCTCTCACAAGTGGAAGAAGGGCTATTAGGGTAGGAAAAGCCAAGTGGAAACCATTAGAACTGCCCCTAGCTAGGAGAATTGTAAACCAAAACAATACCTCATTCCTGGAGGGATTGCAGAGATTACTGCAACCATCAAGGACTTGAAGGATGCAGGGGTGGCGATTCCCACCACATCCCCATTCAACTCGCCTATTTCGCCTGTGCAAGAAACAGATGGATCTTGGAGAATGATAGTAGATTATTGAAAACTTAACCAGGTGGTGACTCCAGTTGCAGCTGCTGTTCCTGATGTGGTTTCACTGCTTGAGCAAATTAATACATCTCCTGGTACCTAGTATATTGCTATTGATCTGACCAATCCCTTTTTCTCGATTCTGGTTTTGAAGGAACACCAGAAGCAGTTTGCCTTCAGCTGGTAAAGTCAGCAATATGCGGTCACTGTCCTACCTCAGGGCATATCAACTCTCCAGCCCTATGTCATAATTTAGTCCGCAGGGACTTTGTCTTTCCATTCCACAAGACATCGCACTGGTCCATTACATTGAAAACACTATGCAGATTGGACCTAGAAGGTGGAAAATTAACCCGACAGAAATTCAGGCGCCTTCTACCTCATTGAAATGTCTAGGAGTCCTTTGGTGTGGGGATGTCAAGATATTCCTTCTAAAGTGAAGGATAAATTATTGCATCTGGCCCCTCCCACAACTAAAAAGGAGGCAGAACAACTGGTGGGCCTCTTTGGATTTTAGAGGCAACATATCCATCATTCGGGTGTGCTACCAGGGCCTATTTATGAAGTCACTCAAAAAGCTGCTAGTTTTGAATAGGGCCCAGAACAAGAGAAGGGTCTGCAGCAAGTTCAGTGTGTCATGAAACAGCGCTGCCACTTGGGCCGTATGATCCAGCTGATCCAATGGTGCTTGAAGTGTCAGTGGCAGATAGAGATGCTATTTGGAGTCTTTGGCAGGCCTCTGTTGGTGAATCATAGCATAAACCCTTACAATTTTGGAGCAAAGCCTTGCCATCCTCTGTAGATAACTACTCTCCTTTTGAGAAACGGCTTTTGGCTTGTTACTGGGCCTTAGTAGAGACTGAACGCTTAACTATGGGCTACCAAGTCACTATACAGTCAGAGCTGCCCATCATGAACTGAGGGTTTTCTGACACACAGAGCCATAGAGTTGGATGTGCACAGCAGCTCTCCATCATTAAATGGAAGTGGTATGAGACTGGGCCCAAGCAGGACCTGAAGGCACAAGTAAGTTGCATGAGGAAGTGACCCAAATGCCCATAGCCTCCACTCCTGTCACGTTACCTGCCCTCTTCCATTGTGCACCTATGGCCTCAAGAGGAGTTCCTTATGATCAGTTGACTGAGGAAAAGAAAATTCATGCCTGGTTTACAGATGGTTCTATGTCATATGCAGACATCATTAGAAAGAGGACCATGGCAGCACTTCAGTCCCTTTCTGGGAACTCCTTGAAGGACAGTGGTGAAGGGAAATCCTAATGGGCAGAACTTCAAGCAGTGCACCTGGTTGTTCACTTAGTTTGGAAGGAGAAATGGCCAGATGTGTGATTGTATACTGATTCATGGGTTGTGGCCAAAGGTTTGGCTGGATGGTCAGGGATTTGGAAGGAACATGATAGGAAAATTGGAGACAAGGAAGTATGGGGAAGAGGTATGTGGATAGATCTCTCTGAATGGGGCAAAAAAGTGAAGCTATTTGTGTCTCATGTGAATGCTCACCAAATGGTGACCTCAGCAGAGGAGGATTTTACAATCAAGTGGATAGGATCATGCGTTCTCTGGAAAACAGTCATCCTCTTTCCCCAGCCACTGTCATCATTGCCCAATCGGCTCATGAACAAAAGGGTCATGGTGGCAGGGATGGAGGTTATGCATGGGCTCAGCAACATGGACTTCCACTCATAACGCTGCCTTGGCTACAGCCACTGCTGAGTGCCCAATCTGCCAGTAACAGAGACCAACACTGAGTCCCCAATATGGCACCATTCCTCTAGATGATCAGCCAGCAACCTGGTGGCAGGTTGATTACATTGGACTACTTCCATCGTAGTGGCAGTTGTTATTAGGTGCTGTTGAGTTGGTTCCGACTCATAGCGTCTCCACGTACAACAGAATGAAACACTGTCCAGTCCTGTACCACCCTCACAATCATTGTTATGCTTGAGCCCATTGTTGCAGCCACTGTGTCAATCCATCTCACTGAGGGTCGTCCTCTTTTTCGCTGGCCATCAACTTTACCAAGCATGATGTCCTTCTTCAGGGACTGATCTCTCCTAATAACATGTCCAAAGTACGTGAGATGTAGCCTCACCATCCTTGTTTCCAAGGAGCGTTCTGGCTGTACTTCTTCCAAGACAGATTTGTTCGTTCTTTTAGCAGTCCATAGTATATTCAATATTCTTTGCCAACACCATAATTCAAAGGCGTGAATTCTTCTTCAGTTACCCTTATTCAAAGTCCAGCTTTCAAATGCATATGAGGCGATTGAAAACACTATGGCTTGGGTGACATCTTTGCTTTTTAACACTTTAAAGAGATCTTTTGCAGCAGATTTGCGCAATGCAATGTGTCATTTGATTTCTTGACTGCTGCTTCCATGGGTGTTGATTGTGGATCCAATTAAAATGAAATCCTTGACAACTTCAATCTTTTCTTCGTTTATCATGTTGTTGCTTATTGGCCCAGTTGTGAGAATTTTTGTTTTATGTTGAGGTGTAATCCATACTTAAGGCTGTGGTCTTTGATCTTCATCAGTAAGTGGAAAGGGTAGCTTTTTGTTCTTACTGGAATAGACACTTATTCTGGATACAGATTTTACTTCCCTGCACACAATGCTTCTGCCAAAACTAACATCCGTGGACTTATAGAATTCCTTATCCACTGTTCATGGTATCCCACACAGCATCACATCAGATGATGGAACACACTTCACAGCAAATGAAGTGTGGCAATGGGCCTATGCTCATGGAAGTCATTGGTCTTACCGTGTTTTACATTATCCTGAAGCAGCTGGCTTGACAGAACGATAGAATGGCCTTCTAAAGACAGAGTGACTGGTAGGTGGGAATACCTTGCAGGTTTGGGGCAGTGTTCTCCAGGAGGCTATATATACTCTAAATCAATGTCCAACATATGGTGCTGTTTCTCCCATAGCCAGAATTCATGGGTCCAGGAATCAAGAAGTGGAAATGGGAGTGGCACCACTATTACCCCTAGTGACTCGCAAAATTTTTGCCTCTTTTTTCCATGACCCTATGCTCTGTGGGCCTAGAGGTCTTAGTTTGAAAGGGAGGAATGCTGCAACCTGTAGACACAACACTGATTCCATTGAACTTGAAGTTAAGAATGCTACCCAGGCACTTTGATCTCCTCATGCCTCTGGATCAACAAGCAAAGAAGGGAGTTGCTGTATTGGCTGGTGTGATTGATGCTGATTACCAAGAAGAAATTGGATTGATATTACATAAGAGAGGTAAAGAAGAGTATGTTTGGATTACAGAAGGTCCCTTAGGGCATCTAAGTACTTACATGCCCTGTGATTAATGTCAATGGAAAACTACAGGAACCCAATTCTGACATGACTGCTAATGGCCCAGACCCTTCAGGAATGAAGGTTTGGGTCTCCCCACCCAGAAAAGAACCACAGCCAGCTAAGGTGACTGCTGAAGGCAAAGGAATACAAAATGGATGGTGGAAGAAGGTAGTTCTAAATGCTAGTTACTACCATATGATCAGTTGCAGAAACAAGGACTGTTATTATATGAATTTCTTCCTTGTATGTGTGCATCAAATATTTTTTCTTTCTTCACGTATAAAACATAAGATTATAAACGGGGCTAGTGTATTTTCCGTTGTACACGTTAGTTGTATCATGTTAGGTGCAAGTATGACTTTGTAATTGTCTTTATTTAGAGACTGTATATGCCTTAAGGAGATGTACACAGATGCTGAGTTGATAAGGGGTGCGCTGTGATGGTGAAGGTTGTGTGTCAACTTGGCTTGGCCATGATTGTCTGTGGTTTGGCAGTTATGTAATGATGTAGTTATCCTCCATTTTGTGATATAATCACCTCCATGATGTGATTTGATATGATCAGCCATTCAGTTGTAAGGGGAGTTTCCTCAGGGGTGTGGCCTTTATCCCATATATATGGATGTTATGGCAAATCTCACTGGCTTTTGCTTGCTCTGGATCCTGCATCTGGCTCATCACCTGACCTCTGGTTCTTGGGACTTGAGCCAGCAATTGCCTGCCAATCTTGGAATTTGTTGTCCTCTGCAGCCTGTGAGCCAGCAGCCTGCTGTCTTACCTGCCCATCTCGGATTCATCAGCCCCTGCAGCATCGAGTCAGAAGAAGCCTTTAGCCTAACGCCTGACCCAGGGACTGGGGACTTGCCCACCTCTACAACCACATGAGTCATTTCCTTTAGATAAATCTATACATTACACTAATTTTGCTTCTCTAGAAAACCCAGCCTAAGACACCTCCTGACAATAGGGTAATTATTGGTGACTATAGGATAAATTCATGCAGTTAACACCAGTAGTTGGCATCTTACATGACACCAGTGAGGTGTGCTGAGAACAAAAAGCCACACTAAAGACAAAGAACCTGGCAGTACACGTTATATGAGAGAAATACCATCACTTTGGCGTAAACACACCGTTCACTTACAGGCCTGACTGGTTTGCCACTGACTGGAACTGCCACCCAGGAATATTTTTGATAGCCCCTAACAGGATGCAGTGGCTGTGTGGCACTAACCTCTGGCCTTGACTGCCCCGTTTGGCTGGGTAAATGCACACTAGCCTTTCCTTAGATCCATCCCTGCATATCAAAAGTTCTAACAGCTCCTTACAACGAACCTATTTGAAGGGGGTGGTAAAGTAAACGGTCTGTATTTTCTTGGCCGTATTACATACCTACCATTTTTATTACTAGTATTGGCAATGTCAATATGATAACCAAAACTGAGATGCTACAAAAGTTTGCCACTGCTGCCCTAAATGACAATGAACATGGCTCTCTGCTCTTAATGAAGAAACTGTTGCCATGCAAAAGGTGGTTCTCAGAACAAAATGGCTTTGGACATGATAATGGCAGTTGAGGGAAGCACCTGTGTGTTACTGAAAATTGAGTGTTGTATATATATTCCCAATAATGCAACCCTCATGAACCACTCCCTTATTCACTTACAGACCCAGTAAGATCGTATACAACACATAGAAGATGACATTTAGCAAAAATGAAGGGGTGCTTCCCTGGGTAGGAAGACTGGTAAAAAACTGTTTGGACTTTGCATTATAATAGGTAGAATCATTTTTTGCACTTGTGTTGCTGGTGTGGTGTATGTTTCCAATGTTTTATTAAGTTAGGAAAAGAAGCCATGCACTCACTTCCTCTATATGCTGCAGTCTCAGAGAATTTCACAAAAGAGGTGGGCTTCTGAGGAAATCTCACAAAAGAAATGGGCAATAAAGAATGGAATATGGGGAGCTTAAACATGGCTAATATGAATCCTGACCACTGAGGACTCTGGGAGTGAATCAGAGTTGATTACCGGGCAATAACACTGTCACGCTGTACATGAACCAGATGTCCCTCCAGCCCAGAGCCTACAGCTCCAGATTACTTACCTTAGAAGAAAAACATCCATTAATCATCAGGGAAGACATTTGTCTCAATGGTTTCTAAGGACCCCAGTAGTTTCAAGTGCCCCCATCCCCACCCCCACAGCCACATTCCTTTGTTCTGCACTCACTCTTAGATATGTATATATAGATATATATATACACACACATATACATACACACACACATATATACACCTGAGGGTATTAAACTGTGAGCACAAAGACCTCCAGGCAGACATAACCCAGGTGAATCTTGGTGCTTTGTGGTGTGTCATGAACTGCATAGCACTTCCCTATATATATGTTTCTCCCTATTAAAGACTTTCCACCCCCTGTCAGTTTGTAGTACGGTGGTGGCTCGCATATTGCTGTCAATGCTGGAAGCTATGCCACTGGTGTTTAGAATGCTAGCAGGGTCACCCACGGTGGCTGGGTTTCAGTGAAGCTTCCAGACTAAGACAGACCGGGAAGAAGGGCCGGGCAAATTACTTCTGAGGAAAAAAATTGCCAGTGAAAACCTTATGGATAACAGCAGAACACTGATAGTGTTGGAAAATTAGGCCTACAGGTTAGAAGACACTCAAAATACAACTGGGGAAGAGCTGCCTCCTCAAAGTTGAGTCGACTTTAATGAAGTGAATGGAGTAAAGCATCAAGACCTTCATTTGCTGATGGGGCACAACTCAAAATGAGAAGAAAGAGCTGCAAACATATATTAGTAACCAGAATGTGGAATATACGAAGTATGAATCAAGGAAAATTAGAAGTCGTCAAAAATGAAATGGGATACTTGAAGATCCATATCCGAGGCATTAGTGCGTAGAAATGGACTGATGTTGGCCATTTTGGATCAGACAATCATAGAGTCTACTATGCTGGGAGTGACAAATTGAAGAGGAACGGCATCGCATTCAACTTCAAAAAGAACATTTCAAGATCTATCCTGAAGTACAAGGCAGTCAGTGATAGCATAATACCCATACGCCTTCAAGGAAGACCAGTTAATAAGACTATTATTCAAATTTATGCACCAATCACTAAGGCCAAAGATGAAAACATTGAAGATTTTTACCAACTTCTTCAGTTTGAAATTAATAAAACATAAAATCAAGATGGCTTGATAATTAAATGGTGACTGGAATGCAAAAGCTGGAAACAAAGAAGGATCAATAGTTAGAAAATATGTCCTTGGTGATAGAAACGAGGTCAGAGATCACATGATCGAATTCTGCAAGGCCAAAGACTTATGCATCAGAAATACCTTTTTTCAACAACATAAATGACAACTGTACACCTAAGGAGATTAGCAGTAACCAATAGTAACGATTTTACTACTTCTCTTGTCCAACAATGGGCTGAAAATCAAAATATCGGCTGGCATTTTCATATGCCCCATAACCCAAACTTGCTTGCTGAAAGGGAAGACGATTTGAAGCACTTAGTGATTAAGATCAAAGACTACAGCCTTCAGTATGGATTACACCTCAACATAAACAAAACAAAAATACTCACAACTGGACCAATAAGCAACATCATGATAACCGGAGAAAATCCTGAAGTCGTCAAGGATTTCGTATTACTTGGATCCACAACACCCAGAAAAGCAGCAGTCAAGAAATCAAACGACGTATTGCATTGGGCAAATCTGCTGCAAAAGACTTCTTTAAACTGTTAAAAAGCAAAGATGTCACTTTGAGGGCTAAGGTGCGCCTGACCCAAGCCATGGTGTTTTCAATCGCCTCATATGCATGCAAAAGCTGGACAACAAATAAGGAAGATCAAAGAAGAACTGACACCTTTGAATTAGAGTGTTGGCGAAGAATATTGAATATACCACGGACTGCCGGAAGAATGAGCAAATCTGTCTTGGAAGAAGTACAGTCAGAATGCTCCTTAGAAGCGAGGATGACGAGACTTCTCTCGCATACTTTGGACATGTTATCAGGATAGACCAGGGGGCGTAGCCAAGATGGTGGAGTAGTTAGACGCTTCCTGTATCCCTCTTACAACAAAGACCTGGAAAAACAAGTGATTTGATTCTATATGAATATATAGGAGCCCTGAATAAGGGAAAGTTGAGGAATCGGGCTGAGTCACAGGGCAGGGGAGAGGAAACGGTTTGGAAGAAGCGAAGAGCACCAGAGCCAAGGCAGCAAAACTACAGCTCTGCAGCCACGCCAGTCCACAGTGAAGCAGGCAAACAGCTGTGCTGCACGCGCGCTTGGGAAGTAGTTTCCACATCAAGAGAGACCCAGCAGCAGAGATTCTGCTTGGACACTCCGAACCAGTGAAAAGCAGCTCCCAAGTGGCTAAGATAAGTACCTGCATGCAGCCTTTCATGGGGATTTAAAAAAAAAAAAAAAAAGCCCATTTGGGAAAAACCTCTCTCCCTTTTACCTCCTCCCTCCACGCTGTGGACAGGAGTCCACTGGGCCGGAAGTAGATCCCAAAAGGTGCGCTGACCCATTCTCCTGGCCTTGGAGAGGAAACAAATAAGCTACTGGCTCCCCTAAGCCAGGAACACAGGGTTGGCACAGCTCCTTTTCTAGGCACAGGTATAAGGGGTCTGCAGCCTCTGAGTGCCTGACACCCCTTTATAGACTTGTGGGGACCCGTCTCAACAGCGTTAGCCCTCACTACCAGAGTACAACAGGGCAAACATCTGAAGTTTA
Source organism: Trichechus manatus latirostris (assembly GCF_000243295.1). Lineage (NCBI taxonomy): Eukaryota > Metazoa > Chordata > Mammalia > Sirenia > Trichechidae > Trichechus > Trichechus manatus. The sequence continues at coordinate 658,177 of NW_004443993.1, forward strand.
ACTTCAACTGCTTCAGCTGTGAACTGGCAGATTTTTGACCCTCAAAACAGCCCTGCCCCTTAAGTAGGCACTTTTATCGATCTGCAACAGGGGCTTAAGGACTGGTGGTATCACCTAAAGCTCCTAGTCACCTGCTACAGGAGACCAATAAAAAGTGGTGCCCTCAAGTCTTTACAGCTAACAGAGTGAGTTGCTCATAGTCTGGCTGCAAAACTCACCTACCTACTCACCCTAGAGAATAGGGACACACTTTCCTTTCAGACTCTCAGGGACAGCCGTCAGCCCCCTGCCTGGCCCAGCGCATGATCCCCTACCACAGCCAGAGTCCAGTGCCTGCACCAATCACCCATGCCTCTCTAGGACTGGGGGTGAGAGCCTGCATCACACACTTGGTGACTGACTGCCTGGACACCCGAGCTGAACCCTTGTAGGAAAATTTAATGGACTCCTGTGTGCACATACTTAGTTACAGACCTGACTACCTGGTGACAGGAAGTTAGAGATTCAAAGATGTCAAAAATCAAGCTAGTGCACACGAGCAGCCTATTTGGGCATATCAAAACAAAACAAGAAGCTAGGTCTCACTAAACAAATATAAAATAAAATTATAATAAATTATTGATTGCTTGGAGACAACAGTCAATATCAAGTCACATAAAGAGGCAGTCTATGATGGCTTCAGCAAGCTCCCAAAATAAAGAATCAATAAATTATCTGGAGGAAGAGAACTTCTTGGAATTACCAGAGGCAGAATACAAAAGATTAATATACAGAACTCTTCTAGAAATTAGAAAGGAAATTCTACATAATATAGAGACAATCAGGGAACACACAAAGTAGTAGCGGAACTTAAGAAAGTTATTCAAGAACATAATGCCAAATTTAATAGACTGCAAGAATCCACAGAGAGACAACAATCAGAAATCCAGAAGATTAACAATAAAATTTCAGAATTAGACAATTCAATAGAAAGTTATAGGAGCAGAATTAAGGCAGTAGAAGTTAGAATTAGTGACTTTGAAGAGGATAGACCAGTCCCTGGAGAAGGACATCATGCTTGGTAAAGTGGAAGGTCAGTGAATAAGAGGAAGACGCTCAAGGAGTTGGATTGACACAGTGGCTGCAACAATGGTCTCAAGCATAACAACGATCATGAGGATGGCGCAGGACCTGGCAGTGTTTCATTCTGTTGTCCACAGGGTCGCTATGAGTCGGAACCAACTCGACAGCACCTAACAACCGCATAACCCCAAGGTGCAGGGTTAATACAAAATATCCTCAAGGAACAGATTAATGCCCAATGGGCCTTCCCCCCTTGCACCATTGGGTAGTGGTTCTCCCTGAATCTCTGAGCTTTCTAAATGAAGCTCCCACCAAGAGATGGCAGTCCTCATATAAGCAATGAAATGTCAAGCCACCCCTAGGCAAGTCAATTAGACTATGGAAGACCTTTCCAGCCATGTTTATGCAGGAACTAGACTCTACTAGACAAGTCCTATCACTCAGGACGCCAATAAACATAAACCACAGATGGGGAGACAGACTGGGGTATACAGTGGCAAGTACCAAATGACTGGTTGGGATTCTTACTGCCGAAAAGTCAGGATTCACCCTCTCTAGCCTTCAACCCCATGTTCCTCAGTGGTACTGAGTTCGAGGTAAGTACATGACATCAACATGGCTCACAGCTATATTGTGGGGTACACAGGTTGCAACAGTAAGATGGTTTCTGATCTCCCACTGATAACTACCACAAAAAGGGACTCCTTGGGCACTAGGTGTGGTACACCCATCAATAAAAGACCACACAAGCCAACAAAGTTTTGGAAGATGGAGGTAATAATGTTAGGTGCCATCGAGTCAGCTCTGACTCACAGCGACACTATGAGGTAATAATACAAGTTATATATTAACAGAAATATATAATTATATTTAGTTATATATATTATATAATTATATATTAATAGAAAATAATGACTAACATATATATATGCCTAATAAGTTCTTTTCTACTAAAAGCTTAACAGCCTTCAGACTTCTCCTCTATGCCCCTGCTGTTTGGAAGACGATGGAAAACATGTTTCTGTCCTAGATGCATCACAATGCCAAAGTAACAAATCAGTCCGATTGTAGTGTATAAGGTTAATGCCACTTAACATCTAAGGAATTGGGAATTCCAGGACACTTAATTGTTCTCATGTGGAACCTGTACACAGACCAAGAGGCAATGTACATTTGAACAGAACAAGGGAATACTGCGTGGTTGAAAATCAGGACAGTGTACATCAGGTTTGTATCTTCTCCCCATATTTATTATCTATATGCTGAGCAAATAATCTAAGAAGCCAGACTATGTGAAGAAGAACATGGCATCAGGATTAGAGGAAGACTCATTAACAACCTGTGATATACAGATGATGCAACCTTGCTTGCTGAAAGCGAAGACTTGAAGCACTTACCGAAGAAGATCAAAGATAACAGCCTTCACTATGGATTACACCTCAACATAAAGAAAACAAAAAAGGTTTTGGACACTAATCAACTTGGCTTTCAGTGCCTTAGATTTCAGGATCCACACCAAAGAGTCCTGAGGGCAGTTCAGGGCCATTAGAATGCCTGTGACCCCAGCTCCCGCCTTTGAAATCGCTCCACCTGCTGTTCTGGTGGGATAGCTTAATGTTGAACGATAAAAGAATAGGGTTTAACATTTAAGCTATTTATAAAGTTTGAAAAGAGTAAGGAAGACCAAAATTGTGATTAAATAAAAATAGTAATAGCATAAAATTAAAACTTAACTAATCTAAGTCTGGAGCCCTGGTGGCGAAGTGGTTAACAGCCCAGGCTGCTAACCAAAAAATCAGCAGTTTGAATCCACCAGCTACTCCTTGGAAACTCTATGGGGCAATTCTACTCTGTCCTATAGGGTCGCTATGAGTCAGGATCGACTCGACGGCACACAACAACAACAATCTAAGTCTAGAGCTAATGCCATCTTACCTTCAACACTCACTCATGTGTGCACATGCACACACACACGCCTGCACACAAATTCTTAGTCACTTAAGACACTAGTTTAAACTTAAATCATTCAATGTAATACACCAAATTAATGGGACAAAGGAAAAGAATGACATGATCATCTCAAGAGATGCAGAAAAGGCATTTTATGAAATCCAATGCCCTTTTCTGATAAAAACTCTCAACAAGATAGGAATAGAAGAGAAGTTCCTCGACATGATTAAGGGCATGTATGAAAAACGAACAGCCAACCAAAGGACCTTTCCTTGAGAATTGGAATGAGAAAAGCATGCTCATTATCACCACTTCTATTCAATATCATATTGAAGGTCCTAGCCAGAGCAATAAGGCAAGAAGAAGAAATAAAATGTTTCCAAATTGGAAATGGAGAAGTAAAACTATCTGTGTTTGCAGATGACATGATCTTGTATATAGAAAATACCAAAGAATCCACAAGAAAGCTTCCAGAAGTAATAGAAGAATTCGGCAAAGTTGCAGGGTAGAAGGTCAACACACAAAAAACAATTGGGTTTCTATACACCAGCAATGAGAAATCTGAAAAGAAAATCAAGAAAACAATTCCATATGAAATAGCATTTAAAATAAAATACCTGCGAATAAACCAACCAGGGATGTGAAGGATTTATACAATAAAAAGTATAAAATACTGCTGCAAGAAATTAAAGCAGACATTAATAAATGGAAAGACATTCCGTACTCACGGATTTGAAGACTTAATATGGAGGAAATGTCAGTATTACCCAAAGTGATCTATAGATTCAACAGAATCCTCATCAAAATTCCAAAAGCATTTTTTACAGAAATGGAAAAAACTAATCCTCAGCTTTATATAGAAAGGCAAGAGACCCAAAAAGCGAAAGCAATTTTGAAGAAGAACAAAGTGAGAGGCCTCACTCTTCCCAATTTAAAAACTTACAATACAGCTACAGTAATCAAAACAGCCAGGTACTGATTTAGTGATAGACACGTAGACCAATGGAATAGAATTGACAGCCCAGAAATCAAGGGTGCTGATTCCATTCAATGACAAAGAAGTCTCTTCAACAAATGGTGCTGGGAAAATAGGATTTCCACATGCAGAAAAATGAAGCAGGATCCATTCCTAACACCATACATGAAAACTAATTAATAATGGATCAAGGACCTAAATGCTAAATCTAAAACCATAAAATTCTTGGAAAAAAATATGGTGGCAAAGCTATGGGATCTAGTTTTTCTTTTCTTTTTTAATGATAGATTATCCACATATAACAACAAATGCATGAGCAGCAGAAGACAAAATAAAATACTTTTTTCATCAAAGGACTTCATCAAAAGAGTAAAAAGCAATCTACTGACTGGGAAAAAGCTTCAGGAACCATATATCTGATAAGGGTCTAATATCCAAAATATCTATAAAACACCTACAACTTAATAACAAAGACAACCCAATCAAAGAATGGGCAAAGGACTTGAAGAAAAACTTCACCAAAGAGGCTGCTGAAGTGACCAAAAAGCACATTGTAAAGATGCTTGTTGTCACTAGCCTTTACAGAGACGCAAATCAAAACTACAATGAGATATCATCTAGCCCCTACTAGAATGGCAATGATCAAAAAAAAAAAAAAAAAATCCAGAAAATCTAAATGTTGGCAAGGATGTGGCAAGATCAGAACCACTATCCGTCACTGACAGGAATTTAAAATGGTACAACTGTCGTGAAAAACAGTATGATTCCTCAAAAAATTAAAAATAGAACTACCATATGACTCAGCAGTTGTACTCCTAGGTATACATCCTAGGGACCTAACAGTAGCCATATGAACAGACAGATGTATACCTATGCTCATTGCAGCACTATTAACAATAGCAAAAAGTGGGAATAACCTAAGTTCCCATCAACGGATAAATGGAAAAACAAAATGTGATACCTAGATACAATGGAATACTATTCAGCCATAAAGGAAAATGAAGTCCTGATGCATGCTGCAACGTTGATGAACCTGGAAGACATCATGCTGAGTGAAATAAGTCAATCACAAAAGGACAAATATTGTATAATCTCACTTTTTTTGAAATAACAAGAATAGGTAAATATGTAGACGCCAATGCTTATTAGTTGTTACCAGGGGCAGAAGGGAGGATGAGGAAATCATTCTCTGGGAAGTAGTGAGTTTTTGTCTATGGCAATGGCAAAATTGGTATTGAATAAGAGTAATGGTTACGCAACTTGACTAATGTAACTGATATCACTAAACTGTACACCAGAAAAGGGCGAATTAGCAAATGTTGAGTTATATACAATTTTACAACAGCACCCACACACACACCAGAGAGAGAGGCTGCAACTGCTGATACTACTTCAGTACAACCAAACTTCTCATGGGATTATTTTACTTGGTTCAAAGCTTTAGGGTCCTGGTTTCGTGGGACAGTCCGATTAGCCTAATACTGTTTCTAGAGTTTCTGTTTTACCTCCTAGTTTGGTGAGTAGTGCCTGGGGTCTTCAAAGATTGTGAAAGGCCATCCAAAATACATCTATTAGTCTCTACCTGGAGCAAAAGAGAAAGGAGACCCAGAAAATGGAGAAGAAACAGGACTACAGGTCTAACTACCTCCATAAACTACGGCTTCCTTTTCCAGGAGACCAGAAAAATGAGATGAAGCCCAGCTCCCATTACTGAACATTTTGATCAAGGACTGGATATATAGATCCTGATCAAGAGGGAAAAAGTATAGAACATAATTTAAAATTCTTATGGAATCCAGACTTACTAGACCCATTAAGACAGGAGGAGCCCCAAAATCTTTTTCCCTGAGATAATCTTTAAACTTTGAACCCAATCTCCTGAAGTCATTTTTAAACCAAACAACAGTTTAGCTCAATTTGTAAGAAAGTTTGACTTGAACAGTGCACTCTTTTAAAGAATTATCTGTATGAAAACAGTAACTCTAAAGCATAGGTGAGAAGTTCAGGGGGCACTGAGTCAATGTTAATGGTGGTAAAACAATTTGGGTAGAGACACAATGGTGACACAACCTGAAGAAAGTAACCAATGTCACTAAACTCTACATGCAGAAATTGTTGAATGGGACTATGTTTTGCTGTGTACATTTTAACCAAAAAATAAATAAAGAGAGAATGCAGGGAAAAAAAGATCAACAGTTTCTAGTAAAGGTAGACATACACCTACCATACGGCACAGCAATGCCATTAAGACCTACACGGAAAAATGAAACCCTATGTTTACACAGGAAAAAAATCTATGCTTGAACGTTTATAGAAGTTTTACTCATAAAACCAGGGAAACACTCAAATGTCCTTCCACTGGCGAATACATAAACTCAGATGTGTATACAAGGAAATACTGTTGTTAAGTGTCGAGTTGGCTCTAACTCATAGCGAACAACAGAACGTACAACCGAACGAAACACTGCTCAGTTCTGCGCCATCCACACAATTGTCGCAATGTTTGAGCCTACTGTTGTAGCCACTGTGTCAATCCATCTCGTTGAAGGTCTTCTTCTCTTTCGCTGACCCTTTACCAAGCATGATATCCTTCTCCAGGGACTGGCCCACAGATAACATGTCCAAAGTACATGCGACGAAGTCTCACCATCCTAGCTTCTAAGGAGCATTCTGGCTGTACTTCTTCCAAGGCAGATTTGTTCATTCTTCTGGCAATTCATGGTACATTCAATATTCTTTGCCAACATCATAACTAAAAGGAATCAATTCTTCTCTGGACTTATTCATCGTCTAACCTTCACATGCATATGAAGCGATTGAAAATACCGCGGCTGGGGTCAGGTGCACCTTAGTTCTCAAGGTGACATCTTTGCTTTTTAACACTGTAAAGAGTTCTTTTGCAGCAGATTTGCCTCATGCAATATGTCATTTGATTTCTTGACTGATGCTCCCATTGGCGTTGATTGTGGATCCAAGTAAAATGAAATCCTTGACAAGTTCAATATTTTCTCCATTTATCATGATGTTGCTTATTGGTCCAGTTGTATTTTTGTTTTATGTTGAGGTATAATCCATACTGAAGGCTGTAGTCTTTTTGCTTTTAAACTTTTATTATAGAAAATTTAAAACATATACACAAGTAGATAGTACAGTATAATATTTTCTCATGTACCCATTATCCAGCTTCAATGATGATCAACTCATCCCTACCTATCCATACCCTCCCTAACTTGGATTTTGAGGGAAATCTCAGGTATGTTATTTTAGCTATATTTCGTTATTACCCACTGCCATCAAGTCAATTCTGACTTACAGTGACCCCATAGGACACAGCAGAACTACCCATAGGGTTTCCAAGGCTGTAAATCTTTACAGAAGTAGACTGCCATATCTTTCTCCTTCGGAGCAGCTGGTGGGTTCCACTTTCGGTTAGGAGCCGAGCACTCTATTTCATTATAAGTATACCTAAAAAGTATAAAAACTATTTCTTAAAATCACCAAGTATCCCACCAGTGCTCAGTTTTACTGAGTCTTTATACTTTTCTAGTTTTTTGTTTTGACTTGTAGGATTGTTAATTTCCTTTGTGGTTACCTTAATATTTACCCCTATTTTTCTAAGTTTATACTGGTCTTTTATTTCTTTATATCACCTTGCCTTCCTCTCCATATGAAAAATCTATGTCTACATTTTTTAGACCCTCTTTTTGTTTTAATGTTGTCATCTTTTACATGTTGACATCTGTTTCCTTATTTTCAGTGTTTTAGCTTTGATTTACTTTTGTGACTTCCCTGAGTTGACCTCTGGTTGCTCTGTCCTGTGTTCTAGTCTTGGGTTATGAGGAATAACTAAAGTCCTTCCCACATCCTTATCTCTCTATACTGTAAACTCTTCTTGGTAAGGGATGAGGAACAACTAAAAGCTTTCTCACATCCCTTACTATTCATAAGGCTTCTGTAAAAATAGTATGGCATCAGAAGTCACTTTCTAATTTCAGGGAGAAAGATGAGAAACATCATCAGCCCAAAGCTGATTCCTATGAGGTAGAGGTCAAACATACCTTCAACCTCCAACATTTTTACAAATTCTGAAACCAGCTGTGCCTCCCAAGACACTCTTTCTCTGCTGGGTTCGATAATTCGTTGCAACAGCCACACAGAACTCATAGACCAGACCCACGATTAATGGGGTTTATTAGGGAAGTAAGAGGTTACATTTCAGGATCAGGATCAACATTGAGAAAACAGGAACTCAGGATACAGTTCTTCAATCAAGACAGCTTTTTCTCAGCCTCTACTACAGGGTCTTCCACTTAAATCCTGGACTTTGCTGCCAGCCTCACCCCTGCTCAGGCAGGTGTTACACCTCTTTAGCAACACCAATAAGTGTTCAGAGGCACACTACTCGGCCAGAGAACATCCAGCCCAAATGTTCTCAGCTCTCTCACTCTATAAGTCGGCAAGCCCACTGTGTCTGCCTCGCTACATGGGCCAGGAAGCCCACCATGACGTCTTGTGCCAGTGTCCTGGTCCAGCTGCTGCATGTTTCTCTGCCGAGCTTGCCACTTCTCCCCGTCTAGCGCCACTCCTCCTAAAGTGTTAAGCTATGTCTCCTGAGTCTAGGAGGTTCTCAGCACATGGGCCCTGGGTCCAAAGGACACAGTCCACTCCTGGCCGGTCTTCCTGATGGTAGGTGATGTCCCTCTACCCCTTTCTGTGATGGGCTTTTTTTAACCTAGTGGGATGGCAAAACTGACCAATCCCATCTTGGGGAACATCTAGCTCAATTGGCATGACACAGCTTATAAAGACAATGCTCTACGTTCTACCTTGGTGAGTAGTGTCTGGGGTCTTAAAAGCCTGTGAGCGGCCATCTAAGATACTCCACTGGTCTCATCCCTTCGGGAGCAAGGGAGAATGAAGAGAACAGGATACAAGGAAAAGATTAGTCCAAAGGACTAATTGTCCACAGCTACCAAGACCTCCACTGGACTGAGTCCAGTACAGCTAGATGGTGCCCGGCTACCACCACTGACTGCTCTGACCAGATCACAACAGAAGCTTCTGGACAGAGCTGGAGAAGGATGTAGAGCATAATTCTAACTCACAAAAAAAAGACCAGATTTACTGGCCTAAAGGAGACTGGAGAAACCTCGAGAGTATGGCCCCCAGACACCCTTTTAGCTCAGTGGTGAAGTTACCTCCAAGGTTCACTGTTCAGCCTGGGAGTGGACAGCCCCGTAAAACCAAATGAGACTGAGGTACAGGAGTCCAGTGACAAGGGCCAGAAGGCAGAAGGGGACGACGAAGCTGGTGATAGGGAACCCAAGGTTGAGTAAGGATATTGTTGATGTGTTGTGAGATTGTTAACCATTGTCATAGGGCAACATTTGTAGTAAATTTTAAACGAGAAACTATTTGTTCTGTAAGCCTTCATCTTGAGTGAGAATAACAGCACAATTGGAAGAGCATAGTCAATGTCACTGAGCTGTGTATGTAGAAATTTTTGTAATGGTGTACCTTTGGCTATGTGTATTTTCACCAAAAAAAAAAAAAAGGTTGAGAATTTAGAGGGTTAATATGTCGTGGGGTTGTTAACCAATGTCATAAAACAACATGTGTACTACTGTTTCATGAGAAACTATTTGTTCTGTAAACCTTCACCTGAAGTACAATAAAATATAAAAAAAAAAACAACTGACCAATCCCCTACAAAAGTTCTATGCAGCATCTTATTTGCATAGTCCCATGCAATCATTTTGTGAGAGTTCCAAAGTCGTGGCTAGAAGGGCCAGATGATAGCAATTCACGGCAGCGCAAGTCCTCTCTACCGTGAGATCTTATATGGTCAGTGAGGTGTGAGAACTGTCTAAACGCTTTCCCACATTCCTTACTATGATAAGGCCTATCTCCACTGTGAGTTCTAATGTTTACAGGATGAGAAACAACTAAAGGTTTTCCCACATCCTTTACATTCATAAGACCTGTATCTATTGTAAGCCCTTATATGGTCAGTGAGGCATGAAAACTGACTAAAGGAATTTCCACATTCCTTACATTCATAAAGCCTCTCTCCACTGTGAGATCTTATATGTATAGGGAGAGATGAGGAAAAACTAAATGCTTTCCCACATTCCTTACATTCATAGGGTCTTTTTTCCACTGTGAGTTTGCATATGTGTAGTGAGGGCTGAGACCTGACTAAAGGCTTTCCTACATTCCTTACATTCATAAGGCCTGTCTCCACTGTGAGATCTTATATGTGTAGTAAGGGCTGAGGAATAATTAAAGGCTCTCCCACATTCCTTACATTCATAAGGCTTCGCTCCACTGTGAGTTCACATATGTACAGTGAGGGATGAGGAACAACTGAAGGCTTTCCCACATTCTTTACATTCATAAGGTCTGTCTCTACTGTGACTTATTATATGTCTAGTGAGGCGTGAGGAATAACTAAAGGCTTTCCCACATTCCTTATGTGCATAAGCCCTCTCTCCACTGTGAATTGTTATATGTCTAGTGAGGGTTGAGGAATAACTAACGGTTTTCCCACATTCCTTACATTCATAAGGCTTCTCTCCACCGTGAGTTCGCATATGCATGGTGAGGGATGAGGCCTGACTAAAGGCTTTCCCACATTTCTTACCCTCAAAAAGCCTCTCTCCACTGTGAGTTCTTACACGTCTAGTGATGCTTGAGAGACAACTAAAGGCTTTCCCACACTCCTTGCATTCATAGGGCCTCTCTCCACTCTGAGTTCTTATATGTCTTGTAAGGTGTGAGGAATCAATGAAGGTTTTCCCACATTCCTTACATTCATAAGCCCTTTCTCCATTGTGAGTTCTTATATGTCTAGTGAGATTTGAAGAATGATGAAAGTTTTTCCCACATTCCTTACATTCATAAGGCCTCTCTCTACACTGAGTTCTTTTATGTTTAGTGAGGGGTAAGAAACAACTACAAGGTTTACCAAAATCCTTATGTTTATAAAGTTTCTCTCTCATATGTGGTTTTAGGGAAGAAGGACCACTACGATCTTCTCCACGTTCCTTACAATGACAAGGTTTGTATCTAGTGTGAGATCTGATGTGATGCTCTAATGATGAATGATCCATGAAAGCTTTTCCATACTCAAGGCATTCAGGAGGATTCGCTTCAGGAGTTCTTTCGAGCCTAGTAAGATTTCCAATCGAGCTGTAAGTTTTTCCACACTGATTACCTTCTTCACCTTTATTTACTTTACCATCTTTACATTCACAGAGGCTCTCTACTGTATATATTCTGTTAAAAATAGGAAGCATGTTGTTAGAATTAAATTTGTTACCATTTCACTATTACCATACACAATGAATGTGTGTTTTCTGCCCTGAGTTGTCATGTGTTGCCTAGCTTGAGTCATCTCACAGAGGGTGGGACCATTACAGTCAAGGTCTTTCTACATAATGGAGCGTTCTGCTAATAAGGTACAAGTGAAATATGTTTGAAATACTCAATATCTGATTCACATTTATGGAAATACTGTGTTGTGAAAATTATGTGAACACACCATTTTAGAGCTAGTTTTACACACACACACAGAAATGTCATGACACTTGAAGACTTTCTTGAGGCACTCTTCACTGCCATGTGAATAATACTCACCTCACATGCCTTCCCTGGTTGTTGTGCTGACATTCAATGCCATGGAATTCAAAGATCGCTCCTAACATGGAGAACCAGGAGTCATTCTTCACTGTCATTTGTCCATTATTATCCTGTTTAAAAACTGACCCAATAATTTTAAGTTGAATTTCACAAGAAGAAACAAAACAGAAAATTTTAGGAGGAAGAAGGTACATGTGAAGAAAGACTGACTTTGAGGCATTTGACTGTTATAGGACTTCGGCAATGGCCAAAAGGTAAGAAATTTACTAAGAAATAATTCCTTGAAAATTGGGAGTGATGGTTATATAAGTAGGATATAACTGGGAAGGCAAAATAAAAAGGTATTGTAAACAACGCATGTGCATAAAGGTAATATTAAAAGAAGAAATGGGTCTTTTGCCACAAACACAGAAGGCATGAGAGGACTCATGAAAAATCAAAGAAGTCAGCTCAGGTAAGTGTGTAACTTCCACCTCCTCAAAGCTAAAGATTATTTCAGTTGATTTCTTAAAATGTAATCCCACTCTACCAGGCGTGGTCCTTTAAAGGATACTTGCCTTCCTGGTGCCTCCTGGATAAGCACCAGGATAAGTATTTCAGCTCTGGATAAATGTTACAGCTCTGGATAATTCATATCTGCACTCTCCTCAGATCCTTCCCTTACTTCTCAGGGAGAAAAATTAGTGTGGTTGATATGGTGTTCATGGGGAAAGACAGATAACGAGGGAAGATAGATAAGCACATTTCTCTAATGCTGAACTAATACTTTGGTCTCCATGGTCTCTATAGATACATAGGTGTGAGTTTGTTTTTAGCAAAATAATCACATCAAATTTGTAATAAGCATGGTAAAATGCTAATGAGGTTCCAGACACAAATCTCTCTTTGCCACAAAGTGACCCTGAAGCCAATGTTCACACTTACAACATTTTAAAGTGCCTCAAGGCTTTTAACAACGAGATAAATAGTCAATTTAATACAGATTTTTACTTTTATGTGGAAGCCACTAGAGTTCTAAGCCCCATGAGGGCAGTGAAAATGCCATCACGTTTGCCAGTGTATTCAAATTCCTCAACCCAAATCCTATAAAAAGGTCAATGAGTACAATATATTTATTCACTAAATAAGAAAAATGAAGCCATTCTTACCTGAGTCCAGGTTCCTGAAGGTTTCCATCATCACATCTCTATAGCATTTCTTCTGAGAAAAATCCAGCAAAGCCCACTCTTCCTGGGTGAATTCCACAGCCACATCCTCAAAGACCACTGAGTCCTAAAACATCACATATATTCTGGATCAGCCAGGTACCATCTTCCCCAATGTGTGCAAAAGGATGAGTGAGGCTGACAGTCCTGAAGAACTGAAAATTCATAGGTCACACCAGGTTCTGTGGTCTACTCTAGACTTTGGTCATCAGTGTCGTCCCTTCACGGACTACATTAACCTCCTGACTGTTGGCATCTTATGTAATAGATTTAACAATACTTCTAACATACTGAATTTATCTCTCCATAGTTTCACTATGACCTATCCAGTATTATTCCTCTCAATATTTATGGTTTAGAAAAGGCAGAAAATAGCAGAAGGGGAAAAAGGGACTGACAGCTTTTTCCATTGGTTAAATAGACAAAGCAAGCATCAGAACCAGATTTAGATGTGGCAGAGATTTTGGAATTAACAGACTGGGAATTTAATACAACTATGATTCACATAAAAAGGCTGACAAGTGAAAAGGTAGACTACATTCAAGAACATACAGGTAATGTGAGCAGGGAGATGGAAACTAAGAAAAATCAACAGGAAATCCTAGGAATCAAATACTATGTAATAGAAATGAAGAATGCTTTTAAAGTGATCAGCCATAGATTGGACACGGAGAAGGAAAAATCAGTAAGTTTTTAAATAGGTCAATAGAAATGCCCAAAACTGAAATAGAAGAAGGCATGAAAAAAAGGGGAACAGAATATCCAAGAACTATGCGAACCAAAAGGTGTAACATATGCGTAATAAGAATACTATAAGAAGAGAAATCAAATAATTGAAGTAATAATGGCTGCAAATTTTACAAAATTTATAACAGACTCCAAACCACAGATCCAGAAGTTCAGAGTGGGCTAGAGAGAAACAACTAAAGGAAAACATGAACAAAGAACTAAAGGAAAACAATGTACTGACAAAATGAGAGGAGTTCCTGGGTAGTGTAAAAGGTTATGCACTCAACTACTAGCTGAAAAGTTGGCATTTTGAACTCGCCCAGAGGCACCTCAGAAGTCAGGCCTGGCAATTTGCTCTCAAAAGGTCACAGCCTTGAAAACTCTATGAAGTAGTTCTACAGCACACATGGGATCGGCAACTAATAATAACAAGAAAATGAGATTATCAATAAAAAGATATGAATTATACAAAGGAACCAAACAAATTTTGGAACTGAAATAAAGACTAACTAAATAACTATAATGAAAAATTCACTAGAGGAATTAAATAGTATATCTCAGCAAGTAGAATTGGTGAATTGGATATAGGACAATTGAAATTACTGTCTGATGAACAGAAAGGAAGAAGAATGAAGAAAGGTGAACAGATCCAGATGGATTTGTGGAACACCATCAAGGAGATCAACACATGCATTATGGCATACCCAAAAGGGAAGAGAGAAAGTGGCAAAAAGAATATCTGTAGAAATAATGGCTGAAATTGTCTCAAGTTTTATGAAAGACATGACCCTTCATATCTAAAAAGTTCAATGAACTCCAAAAAGGAGTAACTCAAAGAAATCCACAGAGAAAAAATATAATTAAAACTGTCAAAAGCAAATGCAAAGAAAGAAACTTGAAAAAAGCAAAAGAAATGACACATGAGAGATCCACAATAAGTGAAAAGATATCACGGACCAGAAGGTAGTGAGATGACAAAGTTAAAGTGCTAAAAGAAAAACAAAAACCTGTCAACTAAGAATTCTATATCTGCCAAAATTGTCCTTTACAAATAAGGGTGAAATTAAAACACACCCAGATAAACAAAAACTTAGGAAGTTGATTTCCACTAGACTAGACTTGCCTTACAAGAATTGCTAAAGAGAGTCCTTCAGGCTGAAATAAGAGGGAAAAACAAACAAACAAACACTAGACGGTAATGGCAGGCTGTATAAACAAGTAAAGGCATTTATATTTGAAAATATAAAAGCCAGTATTACTGTATTTTAGGTTTGTATCTCTAATTTTTATGTCATTACCCACTGCAATCAAGTCGATCTCAAATAATGCCGACACTGTAGGACAGAGTAGAAGTGCCCCATAGGACTTCCAAGGCTGTAAATCTTTACTGACGAAGACTGCCACGTCTTTCTCCTGCAAAGCACCTGGTGGATTCGAACTGCTGATCTTTCAGTTAGCAGCTGAGCCACTAGGGTTCCTCGTTTATGTCATACATGTTTAAAATAACAAATACATAAAAATATTTGCAAATGTATGTTATTTGGGACAAAATGGACAAATATGTAATTTGTGAGAACAAAACTTAAGGCAGGGAGATGGAGTTATGTAGAACCAAAGTTTATGTATACTATTAAAGTTAAGATGGTAATAATTTCATTTCAATTGTTATAAATCCAGGATGTTAAACGTGATCTCCATGTTAACCACAAAAAAAAATCTAAAAAACATACCTAAAAGGAAATGAAAAGGGATACAAAACAATGACAGAAATGAATGAAGAAATAGTTCTACATGCGGAGTTGGAGACTTCAATATACCGCTTTCAATAATGGATAGAATATCTAGAAAGAAGATCAATATGAAAATAAAAGGATTTGAGTCACAATATTAAACAACTAGACTTCACATATAGAACACTCCACCCAACAACAGTAACATATACATTCTTCTCTCTTCCACATGGATCATTCTCCAAGATAGACCATGGGTTAGGTCAAAAACCAAGTCTCGAGACATTCAAAAAGACTAAAGCCATAAACTATATCTTCTCTGACCATAATGCAATGAAACTAAAAAGAAGAAGGAAAAGAAAAAGTTTCACAAATATGTGGGAATTAAATAACACAGTATTAAATAACCAGTAAGAAATCACAAGTAAAATTAGAAAATACTTAGAAGAATAAAACAAAAGCAAAACTTTCCAAAACTTAAGGGATGGAGTGAAGATAATGCTCAGATGGAAGTTTACAGCACTAAATGCCTACATTACAAAAGATCTCTCAAATCAGTAACCTAACATCACACCTTGAAAAAACAGAAAAAGAGGAGTTAAATACACCCAAAGAAACCAGAAGGACAGAAACAATAAAGACTACAGTGTAGTAAATGAAATACAGAATAAACAATTGACAGAATCAAAAAAAGAACTTGGTTTTTTGAAAAGATCAATAAAATTGACAATCTTTATCTAGATTGACCAAACAGAGAAGAGGCAAATAACTAAAATCATGAATGTATCGATAATACAGAAATAAAAAAGATTACAAGAGAATACAATGAACAAGTGTACACCAACAAATTAGATAATCTACATAAAAGGGCAAATTCCTAGAAACACACGAACAACCTAAATTGACTCAAGAAGAAATAGAAAATTTCAACAGAATTATAACAAGAGATTGAATCAGTAATCAACAGCATCCCAAACATGAAAAGATTAGGACCTAATGGCTTCACTGCTGAATTCCACCAAACATTTAAAAAGAATATTCATCAATCCTTCTCAAACTCTTCCAAAAACAGAAGAGGGAACATTTCCTAATTCATTCTATGAAGTGAGCTTTGATTCCAAAGCCAGAAAAAAATGACAGACCAATCTCCCCCATGAATACAGATGCAAAAATACTCAACAGTTACTAGAAAACTAAAAACCCAAAAGCATATTAACAGAATTATGCATCATGACAAAGTAGGGGTTATCCCAGAATGCCAGGATAGTTAAACATTAGAAAATCAATGTAACACACCAAATCAATAACATGAAGGAGAAATACAATCATTTCAACGGATAAAGGAAAGTATTTCACAAAATCTAACACCGTTTGATGAAAAAAAACCACTTAACATACTAGGAATCAAAGGGAAATTCCTTAACATGATAATAAGCATTTATGAAAAACCCACAACTAGCATCATATACACGTGGACCTCACCAGATAAAATATATAGGAATCAAATCAACCACATCTGTGGAAACAGATGGTGGAAAAGCTCAATATCATCAGTCAGAACAAGGCCAAGGGCTGACTGCGCAACAGACCATCAATTGCTCCTTTGCAAGTTCAAGTTGAAACTGAAGAAAATTAGAACAAGTCCACGAGAGCCAAAGTATGACCCTGAGTATATCCCACCAGAATTTAGAGACTATCTCAAGAATAGATTTGACGCATCGAACACTAATGACCGAAGAGCAGACAATTCGTGGAATGACATTAAGGATATCACACGTGAAAAAAGCAAAAGGTCATTAAAAAGACAGGAAAGACCAAAATAGAGGTCAGAAGACACTCTGAAACTTACTCTTGAACGTCGAGTAGTTAAAGCAAAAGGAAGAGATGATGCTATGAAAGAGCTGAACAGAAGATTTCAAAGGGCATTTCGAGAAGACAGTAAAGTATTATAATGACATGTGCAAAGACTTGAAGATAAAAAATCAAAAGGGAAGAACACGCTCGGCATTTCTCAAGTTGAAAGAACTGAAGAAAAAATTCAAGCCTTAAGTTGCAATATTGAAGGATTTTATGGGAAAAATAAACAATGCAGGAGGCATCAAAAGAAGATGTCACTATACCAAAAAGAATTGGTTGACATTCAACCATTTCAGGAGGTAGTATACGATCAGGAACCGATGGTACTGAAGGAAGAGGTCCAAGCTACACTGAAGGCACTGGTGAAAAACAAGGCTCCAGGAACTGACAGAATACCAACTGAGATGTTTCAACACTCAGATGCAGCGCTGGAAGTGCTCACTTATCTGTGCCAAGAAATTTGGAAGACAGCTACATGACCAACCGATTGGCAGATCCATATTTATGCCTATTCCCAAGAAAGGTGATCCAATCGAATGTGAAAAATATTAAACAATATCATTAATATCACATGCAAGTAAAATTTTGCTGAAGATCATTCAAAAGCAGCTGCAGTAGTACACTGACAGGGAACTGCCAGAAATTCAAGCCGGATTCAGAAGAGGACATGGAACCAGGGATATTAGTGCTGATGTCAGATGGATCCTGGCTGAAAGCAGAGAATACTAGAAAGATGTTTACCTGTGTTTTATTGACTATGCAAAGGTATTTGTGCGGATCATTAACAAATTATGGAAACATTGTGAAGAATAGGAATACCAGAACACTGAAGTGTGCTCATGAGGAACCTGTATATAGACCAAGAGGTAGTCGTTCGAACAGAACAAGGGGATACTGTGTGATTTAAAGTCAGCAAAGGTGTTTGTCAGGGTTGTATTCTTTCACCATACTTATTCTATCTGTATACTGGGCAAATAATCCGAGAAGCAGGACTATGTGAAGACGAACGCGGCATCAGGATTGGAGGAGGACTCATTAACAATCTGCAATATGCAGATGACACAACTTTGATCGCTGAAAGTGAAGAAGACTTGAAGCACTTACTGATGAGGATCAAAGACCGCAGGCTTTAGCACGGATTACACTTCAACATAAAGAAAACAAGAAGGGGAACTAAATAGACAATAGATAAGT
>NW_004443993.1:677710-707994 GCF_000243295.1 Trichechus manatus latirostris
TTGTCAACAAATGTCATAAAACAATATGTGTACTGACTGTTTAATGAGAAACTATTCTGTAAACCCTCACCTAAAGACAATAAAAAAATATTAAAAACAAAACAAAACAAAAACCCTCACAACTGGACCAACAAGCAACATCATGATAAACAGAGAAAAGATGGAAGTTGTCAAAGATTTCATTTTACTTGGATCCACAATCAACACCCATGGAAGCATCAGTCAAGAAATCAAAAGATGCATTGCGATGAGCAAATCCACTGCAAAAGACTTCTTTAAATTGATAAAAAGCAAAGATGTCACCTTGAAGACTAAGGTGCGCCTGACCCAAGCCGTGGTGTTTTCAATCATCTCACATGCATGCGAAAGCTGGACAATGAATAAGGAAGACCAAAGAAGAATTGACGCCTCTGAATTATAGTGTTGGCAAAGAATACTGAATATACCACCGACTGCCAAAAGAACGAACAAATCTGTCTTGGAAGAAGTACAGCCAGAATGCTCCTGAGAAGAATGGCAAGACTTCATCTCACTTACTTCGGACATGTTATCAGGATGGATCAGTCCCTGGAGAAGGACATCATGCTTGGTGTCATGGATTGAAGTGCGCTCCCCAAAAATATCTGTCAACTTGGCTAGACCACGATTCCCGGTATTGTGTGATTGTCCACCATTTAGTCATCCCGTGTGATTTTCCTATGTGTTATAAATCCTATCACTATGATGTTAATAGATGGATTAGCAGCAGTTATGTTGATGAGATCTGTAAGATTAGACTGTGTCTTAAGCCAGTCTCTTTTGAGATATAAAAGAAGCGAGCAGAGAGACAGGGGGACCTCACACCACCAAGAAAACAGCACTGGGAGCAAAGCGCGTCCTTTGGACCAAGAGTCCCTGCACCAGAGAAGCTCCTAGATCAAGGGAAGATTGGTGGCAAGGACCTTCCTCCAGAGCAGACAGAGAAAGCCTTCTCCCGGAGCTGATGCCCTGAATTTGGACTTCTAGCCTACTAGACTGTGAGAGAATAAACTTCTGTTTGTTGAAGACATCCACTTGTGGTATTTCTGTTATAGCAGCTTTAGATGATTAAAACACTTTGTAAAGTAGAGGGTCAGTGAAAAAGAGGAAGACCCTCAACAAGATGGATTGACACAGTGGCTGCAACAATGGGCTCAAGCTTAACAACAATTGTGCAGATTGTGTAGGACCGGGCAGTGTTTTGTTCTGTTGTACATGGGGTCGCTGTGAGTCAGAAGTGACTCAACAGCACCTCACAACAACTTTCAACATTGTACTGGACATCACAGCCAGAGAAGTTAGGCAGGGAAAATAAAGGCATCTAATTCTGATAGGAAATAAAACTATCTCTATTTACAAATGACATAATCATATAGACAGAAAAATCCAAAAAAATCCACAAGAAAGTTACTAGACCTAAAAAGGATTTCAACAAATTTGCAGGGTACAATATTAGTATGTAAAAATAAGTTGTGTTTCTATACACTATTAATCAAGAAGCTGAAAAGAAAATTAAGAAAACGATTCCATTTACAATAATATATAAAAGAATAAAATATGTAGGAATAAATGTAATTGAGATGAAAGACTTGTACACTGAAAACTAGAAAATATTGTTAAAAAATTTAACGGAGACCTAAACAAATGCAAAGACATTTGTCTGCATGGATTGGAAGACTTAATATTGTTAAGATGTAAGTACTACTGAAAGCAGTATATAGATTCAACACAATCCCCATCAAAATGCCAATGGCTTTTCTGCAAAAAAAAAAAAAAAAAAAGGCCTAGAAAATCCTCAAATTCATATCAGATTGCAAAGGGTCCCAAATAGACAAAACAATCTTGTAAAAGAAGAACAAAGTAGAAGGACTCACATTTCCTGACTTCAAAACTTAGAAAGCTACATTAATCAAAACAATGTCACACTAGTAAAAGGATACACACACAAACCAATGCAATGGAAATGACAGTCCATAAATAAACTCAATCTAAAACCAAATCCATTGCCAGAATGTCGATTCCGACTCATAATGACCCTATAGGACAGAGTAGAACTGCCCCATAGGGTTTCCACGGAGCGGCTGGTAGATTCTAACTGCCAGTCTTTTGGTTAGTAGCCATAGCTCTTAACCACTGCGCCACCAGAGCCCCAATTAATTTTTAATAAGGGCACCAACATCATTCAATGGGGAAAAAAACAGTCTGCTCAAAAAAGGTGCTAAGATAATTGGATTTCCATATGCAAAAGAATGAAGCTGGACCGACCCTATCTAACAAGATAAGGAAAGAAAAAAGAACAGTTGCACTCACACATGGTGACCTCAGGTGTGTCAGAATAGAACTGTGCTCCATAGGGTTTTCAGTGGCTGTGATCTTTTGGAAGCAGATTGACAGGTCTTTCTTCTGAGGTGCTCCTGGGTGGATTCGAAGTGTCAACCTTCTGATTAGTAGCTGAGCAAGTAAGCGGCTGTGCCACCCATAGTTTGGGTCAGGTGCACCTTAGCCCTCAAACTGACATCTTTACTTTTCAACAAAGAGGTCTTTTGCAGATTTGCCAGTGCAATACATCATCTGGTTTCTTGACTGCTGCTTCCATGGGTGTTGATTGTGGATCCAATTAAAATGAAACCCTTGACAACTTCATTCTTTTCTCTGTTTATCATGATGTTGTTAACTGGTCCAGGTGTGAATCCATAATGAAGGCTGTGGTCTTTGATCCTCATCAGTAAATGCTTCAAGTCCTCTTCGCTTTCAGCAAGCAAGGTTGTGTCATCTGCACATCGCAGGTTGTTAATGAATCTTCCTCCAATCCTGATGCCGCATTCTTCTTCATATAGTCCAGCTTCTTGAGTTATTTGCTCAGCATACAGACTGAATAAGTACGATGAAAGGATAAAATTCTGATAGACATGTTTCCTAATTTTAAACCAGAGTATCCCCTTGTTCTCTTCGAATGACTGTCTCTTGGTGTATACATATGTATATACACACACACACATACACACACACACACACACACATATATATCAACACACAGATACATACACACACACATAACTGTGTGTGTGTGTGTAAATATAATAAATTAGACAGCACAGTGTCAGTATACGAAAACAAATAGATCAATGGAAAAAAAGTAAATAGTCCAGAACGGGTCCACCTACCAATATGGAAAGCTGAGTCATGGCAAAGGAAGTACTGCAGGGTACTGCCAGAAACTACACACACTTTAATATGTGGGGTTGAGTCACTACCTACCTGATGGAATAATTAATGCATTACTACCTACTCCATATGCAAAAATTAATTCAAAATAAATTACTTTTAAATGTGAAAATGTAAAATCATAACACTTTCAGAAGTTATAAACAAATGAGTTTATGACATCAAAATAGAGAAAAAAATTCTGAAATAAGAAAATACATGAGGGAATAGGTAGACAACTCAACAATATTAAAATTCAGAACTATTTATTAAAGGGCCACAAAAAGTGAGGGTAAAAGCTACATACCAGGGAAAATTTTTCAATATATATAAATGAAAAATGTATTTCCAAAAGCTATAAAGAAGCCCTAAAAAGTCAGAAAAAGATGAACCAGCAATGGGTAAATATGCACAGCCTTGTCAGTACTGGAGTAGTTTAAGATAATTGCAGAATAAAATTAAAGTAAGATACCATTTCATACACCTCTACAAAGCAAATATTAATTAATTTGATAATCCCCATGTTGCCAAGCACATGAAATAAATAAAATACACATATATACAATGTGGGGGGGGGGACTGAAAAACTACATCGTCATTTTCTAGTAAATTTAAACTTGATTATGATCTGCAATTCAGTGGTTTCCCCTCACCAAAGTTATTGGGTAATAGCACTTGAACCTGGAAAGAGAATGAACAGAGCAGCACTATTCACAAGAGGAAAAACTAAACTAGAAACACCCTAAATTTTGTAAGCTGTACAATGGGTAGGTAAATGTGGCCCATTCATAAAATGGAACACATACTTATATAGGAACTTGAGTAAACTAGACCTACAGACACCAACATGTATGAAACTCAAAAACAAGACACTGAAGAACCCATTCAGAGTAACTGTCTTTACAGAAAGCTCAAAAGATGCAAAACTCAACAATATATAGTTTAAGAATTAAGACTTCGGTGGTAAATTTATAATAATAGCAATAACAATAATAATACATTTCTAATACATTGATAGTAGTTACCTCCATGTTAATGAGATCAGGACAGGACACACTAGGAAGCTCTAAGAACTCCCTGAGTCCTATTTGTAATCAGATGTTTAGATTCGTGTTATCAAAACTTTACATGAAAAGTTTTATGCATCCTATGTTTATAATATACAACAGAAAGTTTAAAACATTATTTCAAACTGGAAAAGAAATATAATTTTCATACTTTATTTTATCAAGTAATCTGACAGCCCCTTCATATTGATTCAACTTGTCTTGGTGGCATAGTGGTTAAGAGCTCAGCTGCTAACCAAAAGGTTGGCAGTTCGAATCCACCAGCCGCTCCTTGGAAACCCTATGGGGCAGTTCTACTCCGTCCTATAGTGTGGCTATGAGTCGGAAAAGACTCAATGACAATGCGTTGTCTTAGGTCAGGAGGGCTTTTATACCTCATGTTTTACACCTGGATCTTAGAAATTTACATTTATATTCACTAGAGGGAGCTTTGTAAAAAGAAAACGTTGGAAACTATCCAAGTTCCATTCATGTTGACAAAGTTAAAAAGAAAAGAAAAAACTAGGAGAGATCCACCATATGCAGTATTATGGAGTTTATACAACTTTAGACTCAAGATGTTTATGTATTGTTATGAACAGAATTCCAGGATAATTTTTGTTAGCTGAAAAAAGCAAGTGTAAATTCCAAGCTATTTTTTGCATAACAAAGTAGGGGCAATAAAAATTTCTAATTCTATTTGCTTGCATTTATATAAAGAAATACTGGCAAGATGCTTAAGAAAGACTACAATAAAGCTGGTTATCTAAAGATAGCTAGTAGAAGAATGGTCTCTATGAGAACAAGGTTAGGAACAAGTCTTTATAAAGACTGCTTGTTAAGTGCATATTGAGATTTGTGCTTTAAAGGTATTATCTATAGGAAAAACAAAATAATTTTACTTTTAAACACAATATAAATCAAATGTGCTATTTAATATGTTTCCTAGGAACTCCCATTAAAAAGT
The DNA here is from genome assembly GCF_000243295.1 of Trichechus manatus latirostris. Lineage (NCBI taxonomy): Eukaryota > Metazoa > Chordata > Mammalia > Sirenia > Trichechidae > Trichechus > Trichechus manatus. The sequence continues at coordinate 682,946 of NW_004443993.1, forward strand.
AGAGAACCATTTATGATTTAGTCCTGATCCATATATAACGTCATACACAAAACTAATTCAAAATGGATCAAAGAGCTAAATATAAAACCAAAAACTATAAAGATCATGGAAGAAAAAACAGGGTCAATGCTAGAGGCCCTAATACATGGCATAAATAGGATACAAACCATAACTAACAATACACAAACACAAGAAGATAAGCTAGATAACTGGGATGTTCTAAAATTTAAACACTTATGAGCATCAAAAGACTTCACCAAAAGAGTAAAAAGAGAATCTACAGACTGGGAAAAAAATTTTCGCTATGACATATCCGATAAAGGTCTAATCTCTAAAATCTATAGGAAACTCCAACACCTCTACAACAAAAAGACAGATAATCCAACTAAAATATGGGCAAAGGATATGAATAGACATTTCACCAAAGAAGATATTCAGGCAGCTAACAGACACATAAGGAAATGCACACAATCACTAACCATTAGAGAAATGCAAATCAAAACTACAATGAGAAACCATGTTACCCCGATATTACCGGCACAAATCAAAAAACCAGAAAACAACAAATGTTGGAGAGGCTGCGAGGAGATTGGAACTCTTATGCACTGTTGATGGGAATACAAAATGGAGATGGATGGACAGTGGCTGCAACAATGGGCTCAAGCATTACAACGATCATAAGGATGGTGCAGGACTGGGCAGTGTTTTGTTCTGTTGTCTATTGGGTTGCTATGAGTCAGAACCTACTCGATGGCACCTAACAACTAATAACATTTTGGAAAACGATATGGCACTTCTTTAAAAAACTAGAAATAGAAATACCATATGATCCAGGAATCCGACTCCTAGGAATATATCCTAAAGTAAGCACCGTCACACGAATAGACATATGCACACTCATGTAAACTGCAGCATTATTCACAATAGGAAAAGGATGGAAACAATGTAAGTGCTCATCAACAGATGAATGGATAAACAAACTATGGTACATACACACAATGGAATACTATGCAACAATAAAGAACAACAATAAATCTGCGAAACATCTCACAACATGGATGAATCTGGAGGGTATTATGCTAAGTGAAATAAATCAATCAGTAAAAGACCAATACTGTATGAGACCACTATTATAAAAACTCATGAAAAGGTTTACACACAGAAAGAAATCATCTTTGATGGTTACAAGGAAGGGGAGGATTGGGGAGGGAAATACAGTAACTAGACAATAGATAAGTGGTAAATTTGGTGAAAGATTAGATAGTACACAATACTTGGGAAACCAGCACAACGTGACCAAGGCAAAGCCATAGAAGCTTCTTAGACACATCCAAACTCCCACAGGGATCGAGTTACTGGGCTGAGGGCTGGGGATCATGGTCTCAGGGGACACTTACCTCAACTGGCATAACATAGTTTGTATGGAAAATGTTCTACATCCTACTTTGGTAAGTAGCATCTGGGGTCTTAAAACCTTGTGAAAAGCTAAGATATGTCTACTGGTCCCACCCCATCTGGAGCAAGGGAGAATGAAGAAAACCAAAGACAGGAGGGAAAGATTAGTCCAAAAGACTAATGGAACACAACTACCACACCCTCCATCAGACTGAGACCAGCACAACCAGATGGTGCCCAGCTACCACCACTGACTGCTCTGACAGGGATCACAATAGAGGGTCCCGGACAGGGCTGGAGAAAAATGTACAAAATTCAAGCTCACAAAAAAAGACCAGACTTACTGGTCTGACGGAGACTGGAGAAACCCCAAGAGTATGGCAACCGGACACCCTTTTAACTCAGTACTGAAGTTACTCCTGAGGTTCACCCTTCAGCTGAGGATTAGACAGGCTCATAAAACAAGCAATAATACATGTAGCTCAACCACGTATACGAGACTAAATGGGCACACCAGCCCAGGGGCAAGGACGAGAAGGCTGGACCAATGGAAATGGGGGACCCAGGGTCGAGAAGGGGAGAGTGTTGACACATCATGGGGTTGGCAACAATTGTCACAAAACAATATGTGTATTGTTTAATGAGAAACTAATTTGCTCTATAAACCTTCACCTAAGGCACAATTTAAAAAAAAAAAAAAAGATTACAGCCAAGAAAACCCTATGGGGCAGTTCTACTCTGTCACATAGGGTTGCTATGAATTGAAATCGACTCAATGGCACCTAACAACATTAACAGGCTTCATCAAAGTGCTGGGTCAACACGTACATGAAATATCTGGGATAGGCAAGTGTATAGAGACCAGTTTATTGGTGCTTACCAGGGTAGGTGGGAGGAAAGGGGAAAGGAGGGTTTATTGCTTAGGGAATACTGAGCTTCTGTTAAGGGTGATAGAAAAACTTGGGAGCAGATAAGCGTGGTGGTTGAACAACATGATGAACTTAATCAATGTCATTGAACAGTACAAGTGAAGACTGTTGAAATGTCAAATGTTTTCTTACATATATGTTTACAATTTTTAAAAAGATGAATTAAAATTTCATCAATAATTGCAAAACCCCACTGTCTTAGTCATCTAGTGCTGCTATAACAGAAATACCACAAGGGGATGGCTTTAACAAAGAGAAGTTTATTCGCTCACAGTCTAGTAGGCTACAAGTCCAAACTCAGGGCATCAGCTCCAGGGGAATGCTTTTTCTGTCGGCTCTGGAGGAAGGTCCATGTCATCAATCTTCCCTCGGTCTGGGAGCTTCTCTGCACAGGAACCTCAGGTCCAAAGGACGTGCTCTGCTCCCAGCACTGCTCTCTTAGTGCTGTGAGGTTCCCTTCCTGGGCGGGATTCTGACTTAGAGGCATTCAGTCATAATCCCACAGATGGTAGCTTCGCCCCATTGGCTGTTCAGCCAAGCACATACGCCAGACGTCTGAACCTGCGGTTCCTCTTGTACTGAGCAAGGTTATCATGGCAACAACACATAAGGAAATCACATCAGATTGCAAAATGGTACACAATTATACAATACTGGGAATCATGACACAGCCAAGTTGACAGATATTTTGGGGGGACACAATTCAATCCATGACACCCACCAAAAAAGAAAACAAAAATTCATCAGTAATTCCAAAACCAAAAAAGTGCCTGAGTCTCCTGCTCCACCCCCCTCAGACTATCCTGAGATACCCTTTAAACTTGGAATTGAAGCCACTCCCAGAGGTCACCTTTCAGCCAAATAACGGACTGGCTCATAAAATAAACAGTATCACTATGTTAGTCATCTAGGGCTGCCATAACAGAAATACCACAAGTGGGTGGTTTTAATGAAGAGCAGTTTATTTCCTCACAGTCAAAGTAGGCTAAAAGTCCAAATTCAGGGCGTCAGCTCCAAGGGAAGGCTTTCTCTCTCTTGGCCTTCTCATCAGTGTTCCCCCGGACTAGGAGAATCTCTGCGCAGGGACCCCGGTCCAAAGGACGCGCTCTGCTCCCGGCACTGCTTTCTTGATGGTATGAGGTCCCCCTGTCTCACTGCTCACTTCTGTCTTTTATATCTCAAGAGATTGCCTTAGGACACAATCCAGTCTTGTAGATCCAGTCCTGCCTTACTAACACAACTGCCACCCATCCTCCCTCATTAACATCATAGAGGCAGGATTTACAACATATAGGAAAATCACACAGTACCAGGAATCAGGGCCCAGCCAAACTGATATACACATTTTTTGGGGGACATAATTCAAACCATGACAATCACCCATGAGTACTCTGCTCCTTTAAATAATCATCTACGTGAGACCAAACTGTCAACATTTACCCTAAAGCAAAGGTGGGAGGACAGGTAAGCTAGATTAATGGAAACAGAACAACTAGAATGGAAATAATGAGAATGTTGACACATTGTGAAAAATGTAACCAATGTCATTGAACATGTACAGAAATTGTTCAATGTCAACCTAATTTGTTGTGTAAACTTTTACCAAAAACACATTAAAAAAAAAAAGATTTAATCCCTTAGGCCCTGTCATGGTTTGAATTATGTCCCCCAAAAAATGTGTGTATCAATTTGGCTAGGCCATGATTCCTGATACTGTGTGATTTTCCTGTATGTTGTAAACCTGCCTCTATGATGTTAATGAGGGAGGATGGGTGGCAGTTGTGTTAGTAAGGCAGGACTGGATCTACAAGACTGGATTGTGTCCTAAGACAATCTCTTGAGATATAAAAGACAGAAGTGAGCAGTGAGACAGGGGGACCTCATACCATCAAGAAAGCAGTGCCGGGAGCAGAGCGCGTCCTTTGGACCGGGGTCCCTGCGCAGAGATTCTCCTAGTCCGGGGGAACACTGATGAGAAGGCCAAGAGAGAGAAAGCCTTCCCTTGGAGCTGACGCCCTGAATTTGGACTTTTAGCCTACTTTGACTGTGAGGAAATAAACTGCTTTTCATTAAAACCATCCACTTGTGGTATTTCTGTTATGGCAGCACTAGATAACTAAGACAGGCCCTAATTGTTTATGAAATGGTCTAATATATTTGTGCAAATCAAAAATGTAACTCAGAGCTTTGTGTTTAAACTCAGTAACCAGGGATATCAGTCTGTTCATTCATTTTATCTCCATCAGAAGAAGGTTTCAAAATGGCTAGAAGAGTTAGAACATTAGGGGTTCTGGCATAACATGGTAAAAGTAACAGGAGTCCTTCAGGTCCTTCTCAAGAATTAAGTAAGCTCTAGAGAAATTTTTACCGCAGTTAAAACAGACATTCCTCTGTGTTTCAGAAGTTTTCTATCTATTAAATTAAAAAAAATTATCAATAGAAATATAACAAACTGATCCCGAAATTTGCTTCCAGTGGAAACTGTGACCCTGAGAACTTAAATACAACTATCTGTGGGGTTTTAGACATATCCAATATGGATCCTGCCTGCAAAGGACTCTGGGACTGAGCAACAGTGATTGACCAGACAGTAACCCCATCCCTAGTTAGACAAGGACATTAACCAGACTCACCTCTTTCTCCCCCTGGGAGGATATTAGGTAGCCCCTAAAAGATGAATAGAAACAAGCTGAGGAAAATTAGTATTTTCTTCCACCATCCACCTCAGGAGCCAAACCAGTTATTTAGAATTTCAGGTAAAGAGGGAAGAGGATCATTGAGATTTGACACTATGCGTTGCATATGAGAAACATAATGAGTGATATTAGCACTATTATCAGGAATGTAAAGAAAACAATCAGTTTGAATAACGGCACAATTGCCTGCTTGTGCAGCAGTAAGGATGTCAAAGGCCAGCTGGTTTTGAATAGAAGATCTACCTCTCTCATCATAGTCATTTCAGTATTCATTTCTTGGAGTTCGTGGGTGGAATCATTTAAAGCACTCTGAATATATTCAGTCAGAATTTCTACATGTGTCATAACGTTCTCTAAACCTATTTGGGGTGCAAAAATAGAAGCTAAATGATCATACCAATGAAACACTAACCTGGACCACTGAGCTCTTAAGAAGGGGATATTAGCTGGAAGAGGCAAATCAGTTAATATTTGACCTTGGGTCCAGCTCAATCCTATAGTACATCTTCCAATCCATCCAGGTGGAAGCTAAGGCCAAAGATTAGACCCAAATAACCATTATGTGTCATTTGAGGCTAACCGATAAATGCCTGGGCGTGACAACCAATCAGTGGCAAACCAATTGGTAGCTTGAAGAGAAATAGTGGCTATGCAATCAGAAGTTTGCAGCCATCCTGTGTCTCTGGTAGACTTTACAGCATGCTGTTTGTTATGGTTGGCTTTTTCCCAACAGAGAAAAGCTGTTTGACTCAACCTCCCTGCTTAGGCGCCAGCCAAATAAAACTGTCCCATACTTGTCAATAAGGGAATCAATACAGAAGGTGTTGCTTAATGGTTCTTTAGAGGATGTTTTAAATCCTTCTTAAAGGCTAAAGCCTGAGTAGTACTGAGAGAAATGGTCAAATTGTGTCCTTTGTTCAATGGTAGACATGGTATTAAGCAACAGAAAATTTTGTTATGGTACGGTCATTTAGGGAAATTTGTTCTTTCATAAGTTCCTGAATTAATAAATCAAGAGCTGTCCAATCTGCCCCTTGCAAGGGGGACATCTACCAAGGTAGTTTCAACTGGCTAGAAAAAGCAGGGCTGCACAGATCCAATAGTCAGTTTGTTTAAAACGACTAGCATTAAGTATCAGTCCAGGTTAAAAAGGCATTTGTAGAAGAACAAATAGAAATGAAGAAACCCGACGGTAGAATTAGGAAAATAAGCATATTAAAAGAATACATCTTAGTCATTTTTAACTTGACTAATAGATTTAAATCCCCATTGGGATTGTTTCCCTAGAGGGTGGTGAGGCTTTTTGAAATTGGGATAAATGAATCCAAGGTTTTATCCCTTCTAGCACTCAGCTGCTAACTGAAAGGTCAGTGGTTTGAACCCACCAGCTGCTCTGGGGGAGAAAGATGTGGCAGTCTACTTCCATAAAGATTACAACCTGGGAAACCATATGGGTCAGTTCTACTCTGTCCTGTAGGGTCACTATGACTTAGAATCAACTCAATGGCAATAGGGGGCTGAGATCTTTGCTGCACAAGGTTTAGTAAGTAGGGCAATGTAGGGTCCCTTCCAACGAGGTACTAAACTGTTTTTCAATTGATGTCTCTTCCAATAGATGTAATCTCCAGACAGCAGGTCCTTAGGGTTCTGGGAGCCTTAAGCAGTCTTTTGTCTGTTAAAGGTTGCCTCAGCCTAGGAAGAATAAACCTGAACATAGTGCATTAATGATTTATAATATTTAAGAAGATCTGGTTGAGCTATGTTTGGATCTATAATTTTAACATGAAGCAAAATCACGGATCTTCCAGTAACAATTTTATAGGGTGTGAGTTTATGTTTTCTGTAGGGAGTTGACCTTAAATTCAGTAAAACTAAAGGAAGGACTTTAGTCCAAGGCAGTTCTAAAGAAATACAAAATTTAGCTATTTGATTGTTAACAATTCCTTTTGTTCTCTCTACCAACCCAGAAGATTGAGGATGGTAAGGGCAATGTAATTGTTGATGAATGGAAAAGACGGGATAATTCTTGAATTATTTGCCCCGTGAAGTGTGTCCCTCAATCACTATCAATTCTGAAGGAACACCCAAACATGGAATGATGTTCTCCAAGAGCTTCTTTGCTACAAAAGTGGCAGTTGCTTTTCTGCAAGCAAAAGCTGCTACCAGTGAGAAAACATGCACATCATTATTAAAGCAAACTGATAACCCTGCTAAGGGGCAATGGGATGAAATCCATTTGCCACACTAACATAGGCGCTGAAGGCTGTGGAAAATGACCAAGGCGAGGATTTAAGTGTTTTCCAGGATTAAACAAAGGACAGGTGGAACAAGCCTTGTAAACATCAGTAGCAGCTTTCTGAAATTTACCCCAGCAATCGTTTTGCATAATTTGTATCATTTATCTATAGCATAATGATTAGCTTCATGTAATAGACAAAGCATTGGATAGTGTAAGGATGAGGGAAAGACAATTCTTTTATTTGGTCCAATCCATAACCCAGATGTTGGGTGTGTTGAGCATCCTTCCTATCCATAAAGCTTTTCCCCAAGGTTCTACATTTTCTTGTTTTGTTATTAATCCTTTGAAAACTGAAAAATTTCATTATTTGTGGCTCAGTTATTTCTGACAACATAACTTTATTTGCACAAATTTGGGTAGCTGCCCTTTTTTGCCATAGGATCTGGGAAATGATTTCCTTTATTTTCTACAGAAGTAAGCTCCTTTTGCTGGGCTTGTATTTTAATAATGGCCAAGCTTTTTAGTAATAATAATGCATCCAATAGTTCCTTAATGAGCTAGATAATTTTAATTTCAGTCCCAGCTGATATTAAAAATCCTCTGTTTCCATAACAGTCCAAAATCATGTATAACTCGAATCACATATTGACTGTTATGGATTGAATTGTGTCCCCCAAAACTATGTGTTGTAAATCCTAACCTCTATGACTGTGGTCAAAATCCCACTTGGGGATGGATTGTCTTTTTCATGTTAATGGAGCAGGATTAATGTAGGGTGTGTTTTGAGTCAATCTCTTACAAGATATAAAAAGAGCAAATTAGGACAAGCAAGAAAGCAGAGATGGGGGAAGAGAGATGCGGTAAGAAAGATGCCAAGATACATGGAGATCTCTAAGGAAACAGAAAGCAGAAGCTGAAGAGAAAAGGACCTTCCTCCAGAGCCAAAAGAGAGAGAAAGCCTTCCATAGAGCCAGTCCTCTGAATTCAGACTTTTAGCCCCCTAAAGTGTGAGAAAATAAATTTCTCTTTGTTAAAGCCATCCACTTGTGGTATTTGTCATAGCAGCACAAGATAACCAAGACACTGTGTGAGAAAGAACATTGGCTACTAGACCTTTAGCTAATACAAAGGCTCAGGTCAGAGCATATACCTCTGCTTGCTGGGCTGAGGTGGCTTTAGGGAGGGATCCCATTTCTATTACTTCAGTAGGGGAGACTATGGCATAGCCAGTCTGAAATTTGGAGGAGTTTTGGGAAGGTTTAAGATATGACCCATCTACAAACAAACAAAAAAAAAAGGTCACGATTTTCTAAAAGAATTTCTTGTAAATCAGTCCTGGGAGTTAGTAACTGTTTAATAAGATTTAAGCAGTCATGTATCGGTTCAGAAGGATCCATAACAGGCAACAAAGTGAATGAATTTAGGGCTTTAACATGGTGAATGTGAATGTGAGGAGAGGAAAGTAGAATATCTTCATAGGTAGCCATTTGACTGTGCATATGCGCTGGGTTGCCCCAGACTTTGACAAAGCATCGACTGCATGGGAAACAAAAACATAAAGATTATGGGGGGACCTCATACCATCAAGAAAACAGTGCCAGGAGCAGAGCGCGTCCTTTGGACTGGGGTCCCTGCTCCAAGAAGCTCCTAGTCCAGGGGAACACTGATGAGAAGGCCGACAGAGAAAGAAAGACTTCCCCTGGAGCTGATGCCCTGAATTTGGACTTATAGCCTACCTTGACTGTGAGGAAATAAACTTCTCTTCGTTAAAACCAAAAACAAAAACAAAAACTTTACTATGTCAGCAGTGTTTTCTTTTAATTTTGCAGTGGCTGCAGCAGTTCGCGAGCAAAGGGGATAAGCATGAACAACTGGATCTAGTTGCAACCTCTAATACCCTTCAGGTCTTTGCTGATCATTATGTTTTTGTGTTAGCAGTCCCTCATCTCTCATGAATGAACAGAGAGAAATCGAAATTATAACTTGGATGCCCTAAAGCTGGAGGAGAGTGCAGAGCATGTTTTAAATTATTAATAGCTTTATTCTCATCTGAACCCAGAATCAGGGGATCAGGTGCTTTCCCATTTAATAATTTGTATAAAGGTTGAAAGGACCCCTGGTTGCACGGTGGTTAAAGCACTTGGCTGCTAACCAAAAAGTTGGCAGTTCAAACCCACCAGCTGCTCCGTGGGAGAAAGATACAGCAGTTTGCTTCTGTGAAGAGTACAACTTTCGGGACCTTGTTATGTGCAGCAGTGTACACACTAAGTTTAATAAAAACCACTTTACCAAGAAGAATTGGTCGACATTCAACCATTTCAGGAGGTGGCAAATGATCAAGAACCAATGGTACTGAAGGAAGAGGTGGAAGCTGCACTGAAGGCCACACTCAGTATTTATCAAGCTGAAATAACTGAAGAAAAAATTCAAGCCTCGAATTGCAATAATGAAGGATTCCATGGGGAAAATATTGAACAACACAGGAGGCATCAAAAGAAAATGGAAGGAATACAGAGTAACTGTACCAAAAAGAATTGGTCGATGTTCAACCATTTCAGGAGGTAGCATATGATCAAGAACAAATGGTATGGAAGGAATAAGTCCAGGCTGCACTGAAGGCATAGGCGAATGTCTTAGTCATCTAGTGCTGCTGTAACAGAAATACCACAAGTGGACAGCTTTAACAAAGAGAAATTTATTTCGTCACAGTAAAGTAGGCTAAAAGTCCAAATTCAGGGCATCAGCTCCAGGAGAAGGCTTTCTCTCTCTGTTGGCCTTCTCATCAATGTTCCCCCAGACTAGGAGCTTCTCCGTGCAGGGACCCCAGGTCCAAAGGACACTGTCTGCTCCAGGCACTGCTTTCTTGGTGGTATGAGTTTCCCCCCTCTCTGAACACTTCCCTTTCCCTTTTATCTCTTGAGAGATAAAAGACAGTGCAGGCCACACCCCGGGGAAAGTCCCTTTACATTGGCTCAGGGATGTGACCTGGGTCAGGGTGTTACAATCCCACCCTAATCCTCTTTAACATAAAATTACACTCACAAAATGGAGGATAGCCACACCATACTGGGAATCAGGCCCAGCCAAAATGATACACACATTTTTGGGGGGACATAATTCAATCCATGACAGCGAAAAACAAGGCCTCAAGAATTGACGGAATACAAAGTTTATTAAGAAAATCTTCTGCATCCTACTTTGTCGAATGGTATCTGGGGTCTTAAAAGCCAGCAAGTGGCCGTCTAAGAAGCATCAATTGGTCCCAACCACCTGGAGTAAAGAAGAATGAAAAACACCAAAGACACAAGGAAAGTATTAGCCCAAGAGACAGAAAGGGCCACATAGACCAGAGTCTTCATCAGCCTGAGACCAGAAGAACTGGATGGTGCCCAGCTACCACCGATGACCACCCTGATAGGGAACACAACAGAGAGTCCCTGATGGAGCGGGGGAAGGATGGGATGCAGAACTCAAATGCTAGTAAAAAGACCAGACTTAATGGTCTGAGACTGGAGGAATCCCAGAAAGCATGGCCCCCGTACTCTCTGTCAACCCAGAAATAAAACAATTCCTGAAGCCAACTCTTCAGAAAAAAGTTTGGACTGGACTGTGGGACATAAAATGATACTCGTGAAGGTGTGCTTCTTAGCTCAAGTAAATACATGAGACTAAATGGGCAGCTTCTGTCCGGAGGTGAGATGAGAAGGCAGAGAGGGTTAGGAGATGGTTGAATGGACACGGGAAATCAGGGGTGGAAAGGAGGAGTGTGCTGTCACAGTATAGGGAGAGCAATTAGGGTCACATAACAATGTGTGTATAAATTTTTGTAGGCGAGACTAAGAATTGACAGAATACCAATCGAGATGTTTCAACAAACAGATGTAGCACTGGAGGTGCTTACTTATCTATGCCAAGAAATTTGGAAGACAGCTACTTGGCCAACCGAATGGAAGAGATTCATATTTATGCTCATTCCAAAGAAAGGTGATCCAACAGAATGCAGAAATTACCAAACAATATCATTAATATCACACACAAGTAAATTTTTGCTGAAAGGAACTGCTAGAAATTCAAACCGGATTCAGAATAGGATGTGGTACAAGGGATATCATTGCTGATGTCAGATGCATCTTGGCTGAAAGCAGAGAACATCAGAAACATGTTTACTGTGTTTTATTGACTATGCAAAGGCATTCGACTGTGTGGATCATAACAAATTATGAATAACATTGTGAAGAATGGGTATTCCAGAACACTTAATTGTACTTATGAGGAACCTGTACATAGACCAAGAGACAGTCATTCAAACAGAACAAGGTGATACTGCATGGTTTAAAATCAGGAAAGGTGTGCATCAGGGATATATCTGTTCACCATGCTTATTCAATCCGTATGCCGAGCACATAATCTGAGAAGCTGGACTATATGAAGAAGAACGTAGCATCAGGGTTGGAGGAAGATTCATTAACAACCTGTGATATGCAGATGACACAACCTTGCTTGCTGAAAGTAAAGAGGACTTGAAGCACTTACTGATGAAGATCCAAGACTACAGCCTTCAGTATAGATATGGATTACACCTCAGCATAAAGAAAACAAATATCTTCACAACTGAATCAATAAGCAACATCATGACAAATGGAGAAAAGATTGAGGTTATCAAGGATTTCATTTTACTTGGATCCACAATCAAGCCCATGGAAGCAGCAGTAAAGAAATCAAATGATGCGTTGCATTGGACAAATCTGCTGCAAAAGACTTCTTTAAAGTGTTAAAAAGCAAAGATGTCACTTTGAAGACTAAAGTGTGCCTGACCCAAGCCATAGTATTTTCAATCACCTCATACGCATGCAAAAGCTGGGCAATGAATAAGGAAGACCAAAGAAGAATTGATGCCTTTGAATTATGGTGTTGGCAAAAAATATTGAATATACCATAGACTGCCAGAAGAACTAACAAATCTGTCTTGAAAGAAGTACAGCTAGAATGCTCCTTAGAAACAAGGATGGTGAGACTTTGTCTCATCTACTTTGGATATGTTATCAGGAGGGACCAGTCCCTGGAGAAGGACATCAGGCTTGGTAAAGTAGAGGGTCAGTGAAAAAGAGGAAGACTTTTGTTATGGATTGAATTGTGTCCCCCAAAAATATCTGTCAACTGGGCTAGGCCATGATTTCCAGTATTGTGTGATTGTCCACTATTTTGTCATCTCATGTGATTTTCCTAGATGTTGTAAATCCTGTCTCTATGATGTTAAGGAGGTGGGATTGGTGGCAGTTATGTTAATGAGCCAAGACCCAATCTACAAGATTAGGTTTTGTCTTAAGCCGATATCTTTTGATATATAAAAAAGAGAAGTGAGCAGAGAGACATGGGACCTCATACCAAGAAACCAGAGCCAGGAGAATAGCGCATTCCCTGGACCCGGGGTCCACCATGACCACATGGATGTTACAGGAACTAGCTGCAGTCCAGCTGACATACCAGGTTCCTGTGGTGTCCCAGCCCACGCCTCAGGCTCTGCGCCCAGAACTGTGGAACTGTCTTCAGAGCCCCTGTGTCCTTCAGATGACTCAGGCCCCACCCTACCCCGCCTGGCAGCCCTGATTGGCCAGCTAGATCCAGAAGCCAAGCCTTTGTTCTGTCATAGTCCAAACCAAGGAGCAAGTGACAGCGACAGCCAGGGAGTGATGGGCACGAAGCTCGTGACTCAGGGACCAACAGGGGTCAGGACACAGATGGGATCTGGGGTCACAACCAACTCCCATGTACCAGTGCCTCAGATCCCCTTCTTCCTCCTCCTTCTTTTGCTGCTGGAGGTGCCCGAGGCTCGTGCGAGTGGCTACAAGGTGTGAGGTGCCTACACAGCAAAGTGTCCAAGAGTCGGTCTGTGCAGAAGCTAGGAAGGGCCCAGGGCACATGCGCCAGAGTGTACTTCTGTGTCTGGATGATGTGATGATAGTGTTGCTATGAGTCGGAATCGACTCAACAGCAACGGGTTTTTCGTTTGTTTTTAGTGTGTCTTTGTGTGTGTCTACTGAGTGGCTGCTTTTCTGACCATTGGTAGTCTTTGTGTCATTGTGTAGTGTGAGAATGAGGTTGGTGTTACTGAGTGTCTGATTCCAGATCCAGTGTGGGGTCATGGTTGTATGTCTGCTTGTATGTGTCTAGAGGATATGGTTGTGTGTCTGACTGTTAGTATCAACCACAGACGGGCCTAGGCTCATTGGCACATGGTCCAGGTCAGAACACAGTGAGGGGTCTCACCTTTGAGTCATGGACTTACTGGAAAGGTATCTAATCAAGGCTCATCTTGTGCCCACTTTTTATTCAGCCTACCCCGGGTGGGAGGTGGGTGAGTTGGGTAGGTGGGTGCTAAAGGCTATGTGTATGTATTTGGGGCCCCTGTGCAGACATGCCCCAAGGTGCAACCAGACATGCTCAACGTGCACTTGGTGGCCCACACACACAATGACGTGGGCTGGCTCCAGACGGTGGACCAGTACTTTTGTGATGGTGAGCAGGGGTCTGGGTCCAACTATGCAGAAGACTTCCCCAGGACATCCGTTCCCCATATGAGCCCCAGAATCTCACCTGGCCCCAGGCACTGTGGTTTGGGCTGTGTCCACAATGTGCTGTCTTGTTCTGCGTGGCCACTTCTCACCCGTGCCCTTACTGTCCACCTGCCATGCTCACAGACCCCAAGCAGATGATTTCTCCGTGTGTGGTGAACATCCTGAACTCAGTGGTGCAAGCCCTGCAAGTCGAGCCCACTCGCCGCTTCATCTATGTGGAGATGGCCTTCTTCTCCCGCTGGTGGCATCAGCAGACAAAGACAATGCAGGAGGTTGTGAAGGAGCTGGTGCAGCAGGGTGAGTTTCTCCCAATGAAGTAAAAAAAGTCCTGCCCAGCTTCCACTTCTGCAGCCCTCTTCCTGACCTTTTTATGCCATGTACAGGCATGCACATGTGTTGCTCTGCCTGTCTAGTATTCCCCGTCACCTGGGGAACTCCTATGCATCCTTCAAGTCCTCTCCTTCAGTGTCCTCTTCTCTTAAAAGTCGGCCCCCCAGAATACTAGACCATCTTCTGCATTCCCTGGCCTACAGGACAAAGACTGACCTCTCACTCCACGTCTAGGTATTCAGGCAGGTCCTCTCATCCCCAGATCACATACCCTGGCCTCTTTGTAGGCCCTAATCTGTGACCTCTGCCCCTCACCATGCCCCTCCTCGCCAGGGCGCCTGGAATTTGCCAACGGCGGCTGGGTGATGAACGATGAGGCGACCACGCATTACGGCGCCATCGTGGACCAAATGACACTCGGGCTGTGCTTTCTGAAGGACACGTTTGGCGAAGATGGGCACCCCCACGTGGCCTGGCACATCGACCCCTTCGGCCACTCACGAGAGCAGGCCTCGCTGTTTGCCCAGGTGCAGCTGCACACGGCCCTTGACCTGACCCAAGCCAGGGCCCTTCACTTTATATTGGCTTCACCACCCTGTCCCCTGCTCTGTGACCAACAAGCTGAGGTGCTTCCCTTCAGGCCACTCACGCCCACCTCCTCACAGCCCCTTCCAGCTCAGCCCCCTCGCCAGATCAGACCTGGCTCTGCCTCTAGCTCATTCTGGCTAACACAGTTCGTTTTCATCCACATCCACTCTGAATTCTGGCCATGCCCCAACCTTGAGCTTGAAATAGGGTGGAGCCCTGACCTGTATTCAGACTGGCTTTATTACCTATGTTCATACTGTGTCCATCCCCTTCCAGCCCCAGTGGGGTGAGTTTGTAGTTTAGGAGTAGAAGGTGCTCTGCCTTTACCTGGCCAGTCTCAAACTTGCTAGGAGAGGCTGGGAACTGGGTTTCAGCCCTCCACCCTCTGTGCTTTGAACCTGTCCCCTGCTCCAGATGGGCTTCGATGGCATCTTCTTAGGGCGCGTGGACTACCAGGATAAGTATATGCGAGAGCAAGCACGTGAGATGGAGCAGGTGTGGCGAGGCAGTGCGAGCCTCCAGCCCCCCGCTGCTGACCTCTTCATCAGTAAGTGAGGCGGTGGAGAGGTGGGTGGGATGGAGAATCATGCTCCTGATCTGCTTCTGGGGCTTTTGGCATACCCCTCATCTCACTCTGTGGCCTGGCCCACAGGTGTGCTCCCCAACAACTACGACCCACCAAGTGGGTTATGCTGGGATATTCGGTGTCATAACCCCCCCGTGGTAGAGGACCTTGGCAGCCCCAACTACAATGCTGACAGAGTGGTGGCACACTTCCTGAATGTGGCTGCTGACCAGGTACCCTTGACCAGGACAGGGCCCTAACCTGGTAACACTGACCACAGCCTCCAGCTCTCATGTAGATAATATTCAGTGGGCTTTACCATGGCACAGGCATCCCCTGTATTCCCATCATAACGTTATTATCCGAACTAAAGTCAAAGAAACTGACAGCTAGAAAGGTGAATGCAAGGTGAGTGTGCCCATTAGCACAGAGTCACAGAGCTGGGATATGAGCCCAGGCAGCCTGGCTCCAGAGCCCGAGCACATTTCCTGGATTGTGTGCATTCTGGCTCAGAACTAGTAGCATCCTTCCCAATTGCACACCCCCACCATGTTCAGGAAACAGCATGGCACCTGACTCACCATTGGGTGGGTCATAGTAACTGCTCAACAAATTTTTATGATTATTATAAATATATTCACATGCTCCAACATGCTTCATGGAACCATTACCACAAAAGCACGCATGTGCATCCACACTCTGAACAACTTGTGACACAGTGGTACACAGGGGCAAGGCTTCAAGACACTCTGGTCTAAGAACACCCCACCATTCTTTCTCCAGGCCAGGCACTACCGTACCAACAACATCATAATGACAATGGGTTCGGACTTCCATTACAAGCAAGCCCAAAATTGGTTCGAGAACCTGGACAAGCTCATCCGGCTGGTCAATGCACAGGTGAGCATGCCCTCCCCCATTGGACCTTGTGTGTCCAATGCACAGGTAGTTTTAGAGGATGAGGCTACCTCTTGATATCTCAAACGAAGGCACAAAACTGAATTTATTCCTTACTCGAGTGAAGAAGAGCTATGCTGGCAGGCACAGAGTCTCTAAGCAGAACAGACTCCTGATCTTACGGTGGGTTTGGGGGAAGAGTGGTGTTCTGAGAGTTTGGGAGACTTTCACAGACAGGGCTGTAGAAACTCTGATCACTCAGTGAGATGGCTAACCAGTTGTTTTCATCAGCATGGCCTCCGAGGCAAGTTGTCTTTTATTGAAAGGGTTTAAAATAGATTCTGGTGGCCACGAGTTACCATGGCTATAGGAAAATTAGTCTTCTCTAGAACCATAGAATCATTTTATCTTCACCACCTAAGCACTTACCCTATGGTACCTGCATGCCGTCGAATGTTTAGACTTGCAGGATTGCATGTGAACGTGGTTTTGTGTATATGGAGTACTGGTGGGTGTCCATTTAAGTGTGCCGTGGCTCCAGTTACGTGGACAGGTAGTTGTTCTTTCCCACTTCAGCATGAGAGCCTGATCTCTCATCTAAAACAAAACTTCCCACCAACCTCCTCTAAAGCAAAAAAGAGCGTCACCACATCATTGAGATCTTGTGAAATTTTAATTACTTCACAAGAGTGTTGAATGTATCATGGACTGCCAGAAGAACGAACAAATCTTTCTTGGAAGAAGTATAGCTAAGAATGGTCCTTAGAAGTGAGAATGGTGAGACTTTGTCTCGCATATTTTGGACAGGTTATCAGGAGGGACCAGTCCCTGGAGAAGGACATCAGGCTTGGTAAGCAAGTTGTTATTGTTACAAGGTGTCGTCGAGTCGGTTCTGACTCATAGCAACCCCATGTACAACAGAATGAAACACTGCCCGGTACTGCACCATCCTCCCAATCATTGCTGTGCTTGAGCCCATCATTGCAGCCGCTGTGTCGATCCATCTCATTGAGGGTCTTCCTCTTTAACAAGCATGATGTCCTTCTCTAGGGACTGGTCCCTCCTGATAACATGTCCAAAGTATGTGAGAAGAAGTCACCATCCTCACTTCTAAAGAGCATTCTGGTTGTACTTCTTCCAAGACAGATTTGTTTGTTCTTCTCAAAGTCCATAGTATACTCAATATTCTTCACCAACACCATAATTCAAAGGTGTCAATTCTTCTTTGGTCTTCCTTATTCATTGTACAGCTTTTGCATGCATATGAGGCAATTGAAAATACCAAGGCTTTGGTTAGGCGCCCCTTAGTAAAGTACAGGGTCAGGGAAAAGGGGGACAATCCTCAATGACATAGATTGACACTGTGGCTGCACCAATGGGCTCAAACATAGCAAGAATTGTGAGGACTGTGCAGGACACATAGTAGTGCTCAATAAATATTAGTACTTATTGTTTGTTATTAATACTTCTGGCTGGAAAACTTCTGCTTCTCCTTCAAGGCCCCAGCAATAATGTCCCCTTCTCCAAAAAGCCCTCCCCACACTCCAGGCTGAACTCTTGCTCCCACGAACACCTTTATGCCGCATTCAGGACAATTGTAGTTAATTCATGATCGGTTTGCTGTCTCTCCCATTCAGCTGTGAATTCCATGGTTCATGGTTTGTGATTTGTCCAGAATCCTGAATTTATTGAAGAATTAAGAGAACGTTGGTTTAAGCACATGAAGATGCTCAATGTAATTAGCCATTGTTGTTGTGTGCCAATAGAGTCAATTCCAACTCATAGTGACCCTACAGGACAGAGTAGAAATGCCCCATAGGGTTCCTAAGGCTGTAATCTTTGCGGAAGCTTACTGCCACATCTTTCTGCCACAGAGTGGCTGGTAGGTTCAAACCACCGACCTTTCAGTTGGCAGTGAGCTGCTTAAGCACTGCGCCACCAAACCAAACCAAACCCGCTACCATCAAGTCGATTCCAATTCATAGCAACCCTGTAGGACAGAGTAGAAGTGCCCTATAGTGTTTTCAACGCTGTAATCTTTATGGAAGCAGACTGCCATAAAGCCATGGAGCGGCTGGTAGGTTCACACCACTGACTTTTCGGTTAGCAGCTGAGCACTTTAACCACTGCACCACCAGGGTTCCTTACTGCACCACCAAAAAACCCCTTGCTGTCTACTCAATTCCAACTCATAGTGACCCTATAGGACAGAGTAGAGCTGCCCCATAGGATTTCCAAAGAGCAGCTGGTGGATTCACACTGCCCACCTTTTGGTTAGCAACCTGAGCTCTTAACCACTGCGCCACCAGGGCTCTTATTGTGCCCCCAGGGCCCCTTAATTAGCCATTAGGGAAATGCAAATCAAAAACCACAGTGAGATATCACTTCACACTCACTTGGATGGCTATGTTAAAGAAAATACCCACCCCCTTAAACTTAACTCTTCACAGAAACTAAAAATTCATATTAAAGACAGTTCTGGGAAAGTTCAAATAATTTTAGAAAGTTTCCATAATTAGATAAGCCATGCTAGCTGATAGACTGCAGATCCTCAAATGTAATAAACTAATCCAATCTGTCTCCTAGTGATTAAGTGAATGACTACCAATCATTTTAAATTTCCCTTTTGCACTCTATACAAATTGATCTAAAATGTAAGGTGACAGACGAGCTCACCTCTTCACAGGTCTGCTCCCCGTTGACGAACACTTTTTTCTACCCAAGAAATGTTTTAACTCTTAAAAACAAACGAACAAAAAAAGACAACGTGGGTTGGAGAGAAAGTCCGTGTTTGTGTCTAAGCATCTATGTGTGTGCAGTTGCCTTGTTGTTGCTGTTATTGAGTTGGTTCCAGCTCACAGCAACTCTATGTAAAACAGAACCAAACACTGCCCGGTCCTGCACCATCCCCACGATCATTGTTATGCTTGAGCCCATTGTTGCAGCCACTGTATCAATCCATCTCTTTAACGGTCTTCCTCTTTTTCACTGACCCTCTACTTTACCAAGCATGATGTCCTTCTCCAGGGATTGATTCCTCCTGATAACATGTCCAAAGTATGTGAGACGTAATCTTGCCATCCTTGCTTCTAAGGAGCATTCTGGTTGTATTCCTTCCAAGACAGGTTTGTTCATTCTTTTGGCAGTCTATGATATATTCAGCATAATATCCTCCAGATTCATCAACAATATACTTTAAGAACTCATCATTATTCTTTATGGCTGCATAATATTCCACTGTGTGTATGTAACACAGTTTGTGTATCCATTCATCTGCTGTTGGACAGTTAGGTTGTTTCCATCTTTTGCTATTGTGAATAATGCTGTAATGAACATTGGTATGCATATGTCTGTTCATGTCAGTAGTTTTGGCTCTCTAAGGTATACACCTAGGAGTGGGATTGCTGGATCATAGGGTATTTCTAGTTCTAGCTTTCTGAGGAAGCACCATATCCTTCTCCATAATGGTTGAACCAATTTACAATCCCACCAATAGTGCTGTGTATTCTATTTATATTCATATAGCCTGTGTTCTAATGTCATATTTATTTTGTCCACTAATATTTTATATCATTAAATTGAAATTTTTAATATAATTTTGGATAAAAGTTCTGATTTATTCTTTCAGTTCAGAAATTCTTTGAAGGATGGTGGTATTTAGCCACAAATTTTAATTTTCATACTAGGCCACTGATTTTCAACCAAAATATATACATTTTGATTGTTTATCAGCTTGGAGAGGGTGTGTAACTCGTGAGTATATGCACACCTGTGTGTCCCCGGGAAGGTGCCGACTCCCTGAGTGGTCACCCACCCACTCCTCCCCCCAGCAGCAGGCCAACGGGAGCCAAATCCACGTTCTCTACTCCACCCCCGCCTGTTACCTCCGGGAGCTGAACAAAGCCAACCTCAGCTGGTATTTGGGGAGACATGGAGGACCAGGTTGGGATGCCCCATGGGCCGTGACCCCGCCCTCAGTGCCCCGCCCTCGTAGGTCGGTGAAACAGGATGACTTCTTCCCTTATGCCTACGTCCCCCACAAGTTCTGGACCGGCTTCTTCTCCAGCCGTCCGGCACTCAAACGCTACGAGCGCCTCAGCTACAATTTCCTGCAGGTGAGTGGGTTCTGGGCTTGAGGGGTTAGCCCAGGTGTCCCAGGCAGGCTTGGCCACCCAAACACGTCCCTGCCCGCCAGGTGTGCAACCAGCTGGAGGCGGTGACGGGTCCGGTGGCCAACGCAGGACCCTATGGCGTGGGAGACAGTACGCCCCTCAGTAGGTGTCGGGCTAGCGCGGGGCCCGGGGCAGGACTTGTCATTCGGCCCCTCCTTGAGTCCCTCCTTAAAACTCCTAAGAACCCTTGCCACCTGCACTGGACCTTCCATGTCTTCCTGGGGTTGAGGCTGTGTCCGGGCGAGTCCCCGCCGGCTCACCATACCATCTGCAGGGGAGGCGATGGCCGTGCTCCAGCATCACGACGCTGTCAGCGGCACCTCCCGGCAGCACGTGGCTGACGACTATGCGCGCCGGCTCGCCGCAGGATGGGGCTCCTGTGAGGTGTGTGGGGCGGGGCCAGGAGAGGTGGTGTCAATTGCAGTAAGGCGGGGAGTGGAAGGGCTCCTGGGGGCAGAGCATAGAAGCCAAGGACAGCAGCACCGGGCAGGGTGGGCGCAGGACTCTGCCGCGAGGGCGAGGTCATAAAAGGGAGAGCTGCATGGTGTGGTAGGGTAGGAGACAAGAGAGGGTGCTTTGAAGGGAGGGAGAGGCTAGAGCTGACCCTTTTCTCTGCGCTCTCCCCCCACTCCACCCCGCCCACCCAGGTGCTCCTGAGCAACGCTCTGGCGCGGCTCACCGGCTCCAAGGAGAGCTTCTCCTTCTGCCGCGAACTCAACGTCAGCGTGTGTCCGGTCAGCCAGACAGCGGCGCGCGTGAGCCCTCCCGGCGGAGGGAGGGGCGGGGCCGGAAAGGGTGGGGTTTGGGTGCGATTATCCGCTTCGGGGGTTGGGGCTAGGGACAGGACAAGCAGTACCAGAGCCAGGACTGGGCGAGAACCGGTTAATACAGGGAAGCCCAGTCCTAACACTAGGTTACACAAGGAATGACACAAGAGGAGTACGTGGGAGGGGTGGGACTCTCTGTCAGTTACAGCAGGAGGGCCGAGGAGGGCTTGGGTCAGCCCGCAAAACAAGTCGGTAGGTAGGGCTCTGGCAGAAAGATCAAGTGAGCAGGACCATGCACAGAGAAAAATTGGGCAAGACAGGTGGAGGTAGGGACAGGGTCAAGGAACCTAGACAGCCAAGAGGCGCAATGGCCCCTCACTCGGATACAAGCGTCTGTCCAAGGGCTCCTGCTTCGGCCGGTGAAGGTGGGCCTATCTACACTTGGGCGGGGCCTTAATGGAAATGAGTTGATCAATCTTACCAATCTCACACAAGGGCACTACCTGGCACGGTAGGTGACACAAGGCCTGCCCTAACTCAAGCCCCTCCCTACCACCTACCCCAGTTCCAAGTCATCGTCTACAACCCGCTGGCACGCCAGGTAGATTGGATGTTGAGGCTACCGGTCAGCAAAGGCAATTTTCTTGTGCTGGATCCTAGTGGACAGACTGTGCCCAGTGAAGTGAGCTCTCCCTTATATCTCACCCTATGAATATATACTTCCATGAATATCTCCCACCTACGACTATCTCTTCCCAAGAATATGTCCCACCCAAGACTATGTCCCATCATAAATCTATCTTTGAAGAATCTCTCCCCACATTAATTCCTACCCCATCATGACTATATTTCAGTCTTGACCCATTCCTCTTTTTTTACAATTAATTAATTTATTTTTATTGTGCTTTAAGTGAAAGTTTAAAGCTCAAATTAGTTTCTCATACAAAAATTTATACACACATTGTTCTGTGACCCTTGTTGCTATCCCTATAATGTGACAGCACACTCCTCCTCTCCACCCCAAATTTCCTGTGTCCATTCAACCGGCTCCTATCCCCTCCTGCCCTCTCATCTCACCTCCAGACAGGAGCCGCGCATTTAGTCTCATGTTTCTACTTGAACTAAGAAGCACACTCTTCAAGAGTATCATTTTATGTCATAGTCCAGTCTAATCTTTGTCTGAAGAGTTGGCTTCAGGAATGATTTTAGTTCTGGGTTAACATAGAGTCTGAGGGCCATGTCTTCTGGGGTTCCTCCAGTCTCAGTCATACCATTAAGTCTGGATTTTTTACTAGAATTTGATTTCTGCACCCCAATTTTCTCCTTCTCCATCAGGAATTCTGTTGTGTTCCCTGTCAGGGCATTGACCCATTCCTCTTGCCTACCCTTGCCTCAGGTAGGCATCCCTACCCCATGAATAACCCTCCCTCACTCTTCTACTTCACTGATTTTTACCCCATTACTGGCTCTCCCTATCCTGTCATGAATCACCTCCTCAAACTCAAGCCAGTATTTCTCACCTCATCCAGTTTTTCTCCTTACCCAGGAACACTCCCTACCCTAACTTGGCCCACCCCAACCCTGACTTAGACTTGGTGTATGCATGCATCAACAGACTTGTCTTAGTTTCCCTCCTTCCATGGCATCAGGTTGTGGACCAGCCAGTCCTCAACAGTACGGAGCACCCCCCAGAGCTGCTATTCACAGCCTCTGCACCCGCCCTGGGATTCAGCATCTACTCTGTGACGCAAGCACCTGAGCAGAACCCTCAGACTGGCTTCTCCTGGTTGAACCCACAGAAGTCACGGTCTTCTGTCCTCGTCATTGAAAATGAGGTGGGACCCCAATTTCAAACTCTTTCCCCCATGACATACCTGAGTTCCAGGTTGACCCAATGGTGAGAAAGGAAATTATGTCCTAGAAGAGAAGGGCAATAAAGAGGATAATTGATGTATCATAGGTGAAGATATCATATATTTCCTCTGGAGAAAAATGAACAAAGGCAGAGATTGTATATTGTTAGGGTGGGTGGGTGGCAATGTTGGACAGGAGGTCCAGAGGAAGGCGTCCCTGAGAAAAGAACGCTCAAACATACCCTTGAGAGAGATGAGCAATGTGGGGAGTCTGTGGCAAGAGCACCCCAGACAGGTTGATGAGCAGGGGTTAAGGCCCTAACAAGCATTTTTGGGTGTTTGAGGTACAGTATGCAGGCCATGTGACTGGAGCAGAGTGAGTGAGGGGAAAAATGAGGGAAGGAGGTGATGGGGCAGAGGGTTTAGGGGTATAAGGGACAAAGGGAAGATTTGCATTTTATTCTTAATGAGGTGGGTGCCTCAGAGGTACTGATCAGAGGAGGGACTTGGCCTGACTTGGGGGTTAAGAGGTTCTTTCTTCACTCTGTGGAGAAAAGCCTGTGTGGGTCAAGGGTGGAAATCAGAAGTCCAAGGAGAAAGTGACAGCAGGAGTCTGGTGGGAGATGATGGGGGCTGACAATGTGGTGGGAGCATTCTGGATAGAATTTGAAGAATCAACAGTTTGCTGAAGGATAGGACATGGGGTCTGAGGATAGTCAGAGATGACTCCAAACATTTTGTCCTGAGCATCAGAAAGGATAGAGCTGCCATCACTGAGATAAAGATCATTAGAATCTGCCTGCCCCTCTCTCTCCAGCACACCCGGGCTGTGTTCGATACCCACACGGGGCTCTTAAAGGAGATTGAGAACCGGGACAAGAAGCTTGTGTTGCCCATCCGCCAGGCCTTCTTCTGGTAAGGAGTGGCCAACATGTCTGGGAGGGTGTCTGTGAACTGAATTGGTCTTGACCCACTCCTCTTGCCTACACTTACCTCAGGTATAAGGCCAGCAAAAACTCAGGAGTCTACATCTTTGCACCTGAGAAGTTGAATCCACTGCCCGTTAGTCTCTCAGCTGAGACCCACCTGGTGAAGGTTTGGAACCAGGGGTAATGAAGCGGGCGTCAAAGGGCTCTGTGGCGTTGGTGGAAAGGAGATTACATGTGGGAGTGGGAAAACCGGGTTTGGTTGTGTGGCTCGTGCTAGGAGGCTGAGGATCCACATCTCACACAGGTGAGAGCTTTTTGAAGGCCTGTGGAGTAGTCACTTATGGACGTTACCTCTGTGGTTGCTGTTTGAAGGGTTATCCCTGAGTTGTGGAATGTTAGCTATGGAAACAGGTATTGGGGGGTTTCCCATTTGATGTGTGAGGATTTTAGCTTGCACTAGAAATCAGAGAATTCACATTCAGAGCCAAGAATGAGAGAGGTATGCCCTAGGAAACCTATAGGGAACTTCTACTCTGTCCTATAGGGTTGATATGGGTCACAATTGATTCAATGGCACCCAAAAACAACATGTTATATATATTTTTGCAACAAGAAAGATAAAATAAAAAGAGGTTACAGATGCTGATACTACTTCTTGTTGTTGTTGCTGCTTTTGTTGTTGTGTGCCATCGTGTTGATTCTAACTCACAGCAACTCTATAGGACAGGGTGAATACCCTATGGGTTTCCTAGGCTATAATCTTTACAGGAGCAGACTGACATGTCTTTTCTCCCAAGGAGCCACTGGTGGGTTTGAACCATCCATGTTTCAGTTTGCATCTGAGAGCTTAACCATTTCACCACCAGGGTTCCTCTAATACTACTTACACATAACACATCACCAACACGAGATTAGTTTTCTTGGTTTGAAGACTTAGGGTCACGGTTTAGTAGAACAATCCAGTCAGTTGGCATAATATAGTTCCTAAAGTTTATGTGCTACCTTCTAGTTTGGTGAGTAGTGTCTGGGGTCTTAAAGCTTACAAGTGGTCATCCAAGATACAACTATTGGTCTCTATTTGTCTGGGGTGAAAGAGAAAGAAGGAAAGCCAAGA
>NW_004443993.1:708510-709532 GCF_000243295.1 Trichechus manatus latirostris
AAAACTAGAACAGACATAATGAGAATGTTAACACACTGCGAAGAATGTAACCAATATCACTGAACATTGTAAGTAGAAATTGTTGAATGAGAGCGTTTTTTGTATATGTATTGTCACCAAAAGTACAATAAGTTTTTTTTTTAATCTCAATATTTGGCATAAAATAAAAATCTCTAAGTATGCAGGGAAGCACTAATATACAACCCATATAAGGAGAAAACTCATTCAGAGATGAAAAATTAGTAGACGAGAACAATAAAAACAGTAAATAACTGCATTCAATATATTCAAGGGTTTTGAAGAAAGAGTCAGTACTTTTAATAGAGATGTCGGAGATGGTTTTTTAAGACACAAATCAAACTACTAAAGATGAAAAAACAATGTCAGAGATGAAAAATACACTTGATGGAATAAACAGCAGATCAAAAGGTGCAGAAGAAAAGATAAGTGAACTTGAACACCTACCAACAGAAACTATCCAAAATGAAACACCCAGAGAAATATGATGCAAAAAATGAGCAGTGCATCAGTGAACTGTGGGACACCTTCAAGTGGCATATGTACTTATAACTGGTCTCCTCAAAAGGTGGGATGGACAGAAAAAAATTGAACAAATAAGGGTATCAAAATTTCCCAGTTAGATGAACACCATAAACCCAAAGGTCCAGGAAGTTCAACAAAACACAAGCACAAGATAAATGAAAAAATCTACACCAAAACACATCATAATCAAACTAGGATAAACCAGAGATAAAGGGAAATCTTAAACACTACCAGAGAAACACATTACATACAGACAAGCAAAGGTAAGATTGATAGTACATTTCTCATCAAAAGCAATGAAAACCAGAAGATATTGGAGCAACAACCTTAAATAACTGAAAGAATAAAAATAACCAACGATCCTATACCCACCAAAAATACCTTTCCAAAATAAAGAAAAAATAAAACCTTTGTTCAGGCATACAAAAAATTAATGGATTTATAATCAGCACACTTGCTCTACCAGAGAGGTCAAAGGA
>NW_004443993.1:711658-713035 GCF_000243295.1 Trichechus manatus latirostris
CAGGTTGTTAATGAGTCTTCCTCCAATCCTGGGGCCATGTGCTTCTTCACATAGTCCAGTTTCCCTGATCGTTTGCTCAGATACAGATTGAATAAGTTTGGTGAAAGGATACAACCCTGATGCATACCTTTCCTAATTTCAAACCACACAGTATCCCCTTGTTCTGTCTGAATGACTGCCTCTTGGTCAATGGACAGGTTCCTCATGAGCACAATTAAGTGTTCTTGAATTCCCATTCTTCGCAATGCTATCGATAATTTGTTATGACCGACACAGTCGAATGCCTTTGCGTAGTCAATAAAACACGGGTAAAACATCTTTCTGGTATTCTCCGCTTTCATCCAGGATCCATCTGACATCAGCAATGATATCCCTCATTCCACATACTCTTCTGAACCCAGCTTGAATTTCTGGCAGTTTCCTGTCAATGTGCTGCTGCAACCACTTTTGAATGATGTTCTGCAAAATTTTACTTGGGTGTGATATTAATAATTTCCGCATTTGGTTGAATCACCTTTCTTTGGAATAAACATAAATATGGATCTCTTCCAGTCAGTTGGCCAGGTAGCTGTCTTCCAGATTTCTTGGCATAGATGAGTGGGCACTTCCAGCACGATATCTGTTTGTTGAAACATCTTAATTTGTAGTCCATCAATTCCTGGAGCCTTGTTTTTCACCAATGCCTCAGTGCAGCTTGGACTTCGTTCTTCAATACTATCAGTTCTTGGTTATATGCTACCTCCTGAAATGGTTGAACGTCGACCAATTCTTTTTGGTACAGTGACTCTGTATATTCCTTCCATCTGCTTTTGATGCTTCCTGCGTCATTGAATATTTTGCCCATAGAATCCTTCAAAATTGCAACTCAAGGATTGAATTTTTTCTTCAGTCCTTTCAGCTTAAGAATGCCAAGCATGTTCTTCCCTTTTGGTTAGAAAACCAGATCTTTGCACATTTCATTATAATATTTTACTTTGTCTTCTCCAGCTGCCCCTTGAAATCTTCTGTTCAACTCTTTTACTTCATCATTTCTTCCTTTCACTTTAGCTATTCTACATTCAAGAGCAAGTTTTGGAGTCTCTTCTGACATGTATTTTGGTCTTTTCTTTCTTTCTTGTCTTTTTAATGGCCTTTTGCTTTCTTCATGTATGACGTCCTTAATGTCTTCCCACAACTCGTCTGATCTTCTGTCATTAGTGTTCAATGCATCAAATCTATTCTTGAAATGGTCTCCAAATTCAGGTGGGATATCAAGGTCATATTTTGGCTCTCGTGGACTTGCTCTAGTTTTCTTCAGCTTCAACTGGAACTTGTATATGAGCAATTGATGGTCTGTTCCACAGTCAGCCCCTGGCCTTGTTCTGACTGATGATATTG
>NW_004443993.1:713275-714147 GCF_000243295.1 Trichechus manatus latirostris
TCTTCAATTTCTTCATTTTTGGCCTTAGTGGTTGTCTGGTAAATTTGAATAATAGTCGTATTAACTGGTCTGCCTTGTAGGCATATGGATATTATCCTATTACTGACAGCGTCATAAGTCAGGATAGATCTTCAAACGTTCTTTTTGAAGATGAACGCCATGCCATTCCTCTTCAATTTGTCCTTCCCAGCATAGTACACCATATGATTGTCTGATTCAAAATGGCCAGCACCAGTCCATTTCAACTCACTAATGCCTATGATATTGATGTTTATGCATTCCAGTTCATTTTTGATGACTTTCAGTTTTCCTAGATTCATACTCATTCGTTTGTATATTAAAGCCATGGTGTTTCCTAGATTCATACTCCATACATTTGTACATTAATGTACTTCATACATTAAAGATTTTACTATTAAAATCTTTAAAAGTTAATAACTGACTCTACAACAAAAATAATAAAAATGTTTTACGAAGTTGTAAAATTCATATGGAAATTCAAAGGACCTGGTATAGCCAAACAATTCTGAAAAAAAATAATTGGAGTTCTTGTTATTGTTGTTAGTTTCTCTTGAGACAGCTTGGACTTATAGCAACCTTATACATAACAGAGCAAAACATTGCCAGGTCCTGCACCATCCCCACAATCATTGGATGTTTGAGTACATTGTTGTAGCCACTGTGTCAGTCCATCTCATTGAGCGACTTCCTCATTTTTGTTGACCCTCCACTTTACCAAGCATTATGTCCTTCTCCAGAGATTGGTCCCTTCTCATGATGTGTCCAAAGTAACTGAGAGGACGTCTCACCATCATCGCTTCTAAGGAGCATTCTGGCTGTACTTCCTCTGTCATGGTTTGACTTATGTCCCC
>NW_004443993.1:714797-716089 GCF_000243295.1 Trichechus manatus latirostris
AATGTGTCAATTCTTGTCTTTCTTTTTCATTGTCCAGCTTTCGTGTGCATACGAAGCAATTGAAAATATGGCTTGGTCAGGCACACCTTAGTCATCAAAGTGACATCTTTGCTTTTTAAGATTTTAAAGAGGCCTTTTGCAACAGACTTGTTCAATGCACTACATCATTTGACTTCTTGACTGCTGCTACCACAGGCATTGATTATTGATGCAAGTAGAATAAAACCCTTGACCACTTCAATTTCTTCACCATTGATCATACTGTCATTTATTACCCAATTGTGGATATATACATTTTCTTCATGTTCAGGTGTAATCCATACTGAAGGCTGTAGTCCTTTAACTTCATCAGCAAGTGCTTCTTCATTTTTGGCAAACAGGGCTGTGTCATGTGCATATCCACTCGTCTGTCAGTCTGTTGTAGTGTGGTGACTTATATCTTGCTATGATGTTGGAAGCTATGCCACTGTATTTCAAATACCAGTAGGGTCACCCATGGCAGACAGGTTTCAGTGGAGCTTCTAGACCAAGACAGACTATGAAGAAAGGCCCGGCAAACTACTTCTGAAAATTCACCAGTGAAAACTTTATGGATAACAACAGAACATTGGAGGACTTAACACTAATATCAAGACAATGTAATTTTGGCCTAACAATAGACAAATAGATTGACAAAATGGAATAAAGTATACAGAAATAACCAAAAAAAAAAAACAAAAAAACCCAAGTCTGTTGCTGTCGAGTTGATTCCAACTCATAGCAACCCTAGAGGACAGAGTAGAACTGCCCCATACAGTTGCCAACGAGTACCTGGTGGATTTGAACTGCCAACCTTTTGGTTAGCAGCTGAACTCTTAACCACTATGTCACCAAGACCCATACATATGTGGTGAAGTGATTTTATTACAAAACTGGATAATTCAGTAGAAAACTCTGTCTTTTCAACAAATAATGTTAAACAATAGGATATGCATATGCAAAAACTAAGGAATCTGGATCTATGCTTCACACTATGCACAAAAAACTACCTCAAAGTGGATCACAGATCTAAATATAAATCTAAAACTATAAAATTTCTCAAAGAAAGCATGGGTGAAATTATTTTGACCTTGTTGTTGTTGTTGTTAGGTGCCGTCTAGTAAGTTCTGATTCATAGTGATCCTATATACAACAGAAAGAAACACTGCCCAGTCCTGCACCATCCTCACAATAGTTGTTATGCTTGAGCCCACTGTTGCAGCCACTGTCTCAATCCATCTCGTTGAGGGTCTCCCTCTTTTTCACTGACCTTC
>NW_004443993.1:717132-723167 GCF_000243295.1 Trichechus manatus latirostris
AGAACTACCCCATAGGGTTTCCAAGGAGCAGCTGGTAGATTTGAACTGCTGACCTTTTGGTTGGCAGCCGAGCTCTTAACCAATGCACTACCAGGGCTACATTCTACTCCTAGATGTAATAAAATGAAATTTCTAAGATAAATGATATCATATGTCCTTACAAACACTTGTACTTGAACTTTCATAGGTGTTATATTTTTAATAATCAAAAACTGAAATAATCCAAACATCCATCAACAGATGAGTGGATAAATATATTTTGATATATCCATCATACAATGGAATATTATTCTGCTTAAAAAATTATTGGATGTCTCTCAAAATAATTATGCTGAGTGAAAAATGCCTAACACAGAGTATACACTATATGATTCCATTTGAGAATTTTAGAAAATGAAAAATTTATAATGACATAGAAGACCAGCAGTGGATGAGGAACAGAGTGGGACAGGATACTCAAGAATCAGGAGGTAATTTTTGAGTCTGCTGGATATGTTCATTACCCAAACCATTGAAGTGATGGTTTCATGGATGTGTGTTTGTGTGTGTGGTGTGTGTGTGTGTGTGTGTGTGTGTGTATAATATGTCAGATTTTTAGAAGTTGTGCACTTTAAATATGTCCAGTAATTTTATGTCATTTAGAAGTCAATAAAGCACACCTATTGCATGGGCAATGGGAACGGAGATAATTGGGGACAGTAAGCAAAGCTTAGGCCAGAAAGCCTAGGGCCATTAGCGTTCTTGACTATGAGATAGGTCTTTGTAGACTTCACAGCGAGGCAGTACTTTACAGGCCTCCACACTGCTCAGGGTATGGCTTACTACAGTCCCTACCTGTCCCCATGTGCCCACAGACAGCCTTGGTGCAGGAGGTACACCAGAAATTCTCACCCTGGTGTTCCCAAGTGATTCGCCTGTACCCAGGACAGAGGCACCTGGAGCTGGAGTGGACAGTGGGGCCAATACCTCCAGGGTGAGTGAGCACAGGCTGAATGACAGGGAGGTCATGGGAAAGGTGGGGCTTGGGTGGGGTTAAACTTCCTTCCATCCAATCTGGCTCAGAACTGGTTTTGGAAAGGAAGTCATCAGCCGCTTTGACACGATGCTGGAGACACATGGACGTTTCTACACAGACAGCAATGGCCGGGAGATCTTGGAGAGGAGGTGGGGATGGGCAGGGACACTGCAGGGAAGAGGGTGGCTTACAGCATGACTGAGTCTAGAGAACAAGAGGGGTGTGTGTGTTCATTATATGAGTGTTGGAGGAAGGAGGTGAGAGGGATGAAGGGGACTCCATCACTAGCCCTGGCAGACTTCTTTTACCTTTCTCCAGGCGAGATTATCGACCTACCTGGAACCTGAACCAGACTGAGCCAGTGGCAGGAAACTACTATCCGGTCAACAGCCGCATTTACATCACGGTACCGTTGAAACCCCCAGCCTGACCTCCACAATGCATCTCACCCTCCCATTCCCCAGACTGGGGATCAGCCCCTCATCCTGTGTCCCTTAAGCCTGTTTCCATAGGTCCACCTGCTCTGTACCCTTCCTATGATCAAGGGCAGGCATGTAGACATGGTTCTTACCCAGACACTCTCACCCCCCAGGATGGGAACATACAGCTGACAGTGCTGACTGACCGCTCCCAGGGGGGCAGTAGCCTGAGTGATGGCTCCTTGGAGCTCATGGTGAGTGGATCAGAGTCCCAAGCCAGGATCCTCCCACCAGGCCTTTTCCGGAGTCCCCACTTGGCCTTAAACTGGTTTCCACTCACATCCTCCCACCCCCACACACTTATCACTGTCTACTCAGGTCGTCCCAGCTGGCCTATAATCTTTCCAACTTTGGTACCCAGTTCCCACCCTGATCCCCTTACTGGACTTTGACCACTCTTTCTGTCTCATTTGTTTGCCAGGTGCACCCCACAAGATATGGACTGTAAACTAAGATCTTTGGACCAACTCTTCTAAGATGAGACCCCCATACCCATGCTGTTCCTTTCTCTAGGTCACTCATTATCTATTCCCCGCCCAGTTCTGCCCAGGACTCTTGTCCATTCCCAGCCCCCACCTTAGGTGCTTGCGTCCTCACTGTCCTAACCCTCTTTCTTAATCTGACTCCTATTTCTTCCTGGTTCCACCACCAGACTTTTAACTCAGTCCCGTGAGGTTTTTAACTCGTCTCCTGGTCTCCCTAACCCGTCCCCAATTCTCCACCCAGGAACCTCCCGCCAGAGGTGTAACTAAGATATGGCAGTAGCGCATGCCCTGGGCGCCTCTTTAGGAGGGGCGCTAATGAGCAGTGTCTGTTAGCCCTCAGCAGTTTCCACTGCCAGCTGAGAGAGAATTCATTCAGCAATTTAAAACTAATTGCCATAGGCGCTATTTTCCGCAGATAGGCCCCTGCCTCCACCAGGCCTTCATCTGGTCACATCTCTCCCAGTTTCTCACCTCTTACGTGGTTGATCTTCCACCAGGTACACAGGAGACTGTGGTCAGTCGACGGATATGGTGTAGGTGAGCAGCTGCTGGAGCCAGGCAAGAACCTCAAGGGTCTGTGGGTGCGAGGGCGACACCTCGTGCTACTGGACACGACCCAGGCCGCTGCTGTCGGGCACCGGCTACTAGCAGAAAAGGAGGTCCTGGCCCCGCAAGTGGTGCTCGCCCCCAGCGGCGGCGCCCCCTGGAGCCACCAGGGCAACAGACGCAGAACGGTGAGAGATTCCGAGCGTGAGGGAATAAATAGAAAGGAGGGAGGAAAGGAGAAAGGATCATGGTCATGGAAAAGAATGTGCGAGTCTGTGAGAGAGCTGAGGAAGGGACAGCCCTTCTGCCCACGGTAAGGATGGGACAGGAACTTGGTGGGATGGAGGCCGTCCATTTCCTAATCAGTCCCTCTCCACCTGGCCTGACCCCCAAAACGTCCTGGACTTTTCACCCTGCTGTCATTTTTGTCCTGTGGGCCCAGACCCGCACCCCTCTTGATACTCGAAGTCCCTCGACGCCGCTGTGGCTCAGCCTCCCGGTTGTGGGCTCAGCCACGTCCTGGTCCCGCCCCCCATGCAGACTTTCCCTCTCGCCGGGGACGCGCTCTGCGCATCCAAAAGCTCGCCCCCACCCCACCCCCCGTCTCTTCCCTATGCTTCCCATCCCCTTCCCTGTCCTGGGCTCCTCGCAGCCCGTCAGCGCTCAGCCTCTCCGCCTGACCACCCGTCCCCTTTGTGCTTCAGTCCTGTCTGGGCTAAGCCCCACCCCTCCGCCTCCAAAGTGAGACTCCCTTACTTGGGCTCTGTACCGCACCGATCTCTGATCTCAGGCGCCCAGCCCAAACCCACTCGGACCCAGTTCAGCATAGCACCTCCCTACTCAGTCTTCCTCTGCACCTGGACGCCACAAGTCGAGTCAAACCGCGTCCCTTTTCCTAGGTTCCGCCTCTTAGGTGAATAAACCCAACCCCACCTCCTGACAACTGCTAAATCCTGCCCCGCAATGGCTGAGCCTGGTCCCTCCACTGCTGTGTCTCACCCTTCCCTGGCTGAACCCCGCCCCTCCTGGGCTGAGCCACGCCCCGTCCTTTTCTGCAGTTCTCCGCACTGCGCAGGGAGTTGCCGCCTGCAGTGCGCCTGCTCACACTGGCCCGCTGGGGCCGCAGGAAGCTGCTACTACGCCTGGAGCACCAGTTCGCCGTAGGGGAGGATACAGACGGCAACCTGAGCTCCCCTGTGACCTTGTACTTGAGGGTGAGCAGCGCAGAGGTGGGAAGGAGAAAAGAGTTGAGGGAAGAACCCGCTTTGCCTCCACTTACCCGGCCCGTTCACTGTCCACAGAATCTGTTCTCCACCTTCACCATCACCCGCCTGAAGGAGACCACGCTAGCGGCCAACCAGCCTCGGGATCGCGCCTCCAGGCTCCAGTGGACACCAAACACAGGTGGGGGCCAGCAAGCAGGAGGAGCTTGAAGGTCAGGAGGTGGTGTAGATGTCCAGGAGAGGGGCATAAGAGTCTGAGGGTGGTGTCGCCGGTGTGAAGGCAGGCGGAGGGTTTCTTGACCAGGCTCAGGAATAGACATTGAGGTTCTGGGGTGACAGCTCCAGAGAGGGCTTTGAGGGTATAAGACTGTGTCCAGGCTTGGGGGAGGCAATCCATTGGGGCGCGAGGCAGTGGGTAGATGCCACCTTCACTCCTTGTCCCCTTCTGCAACCACAGATCCTGCCCTCCATACCCCCACCTCCTCCCTGGATTCCACGGCCATGGCCATCACGCTGCAGCCTATGGAGATCCGCACTTTTCTGGCCTCTGTCAGATGGAAGCGTTTGCAGAGTCGCCAGGTCGTCCACCTCAGAGCCGGAGCACCCTCCACCATGGGCTGGGTGAACCACTGCCTCTCCATCCTCCTGCTGCTGTTGCAAACCAGAGCCATTAAAATGCCACCCACAAGCCCCAGGTAGGGGAATGACTGCAAGTCTGCTTTTTCATTGGGCACCAATGTGTAACCCAGAAATGGCTGAGCTCTACCAAGAGACTCACTGGCTGGAATTCTGACATACAGACCCACGCTCACTCCCGTTCTCACTCAGGTTCTTGCCACCCTTACCCCTCATCTAATTTTTCCTCTTCCAACCACTCATGCCCTGGCAAAGCTGCCTTGAGAAACCGCTCAGGGTGGCTCACAGGGCTTACCCTGCCTGGCCTTGGAGCAGCCAGGCCCAGAGAAGGAGAGGTAAGGATTCAGACACCACTGAGAAAGCCTAATGCAGCAGGTGACATTTGATGTGGGTCCAAGAACAAAGCTTTGGAAAGGTGGGGTGGAGGTGAGGGCCCTCCAGGAAGAAAGCACAGAACAGCCTGAGTCCTATGGTGAGATCTGGGGTTGTCCTGGAGGCAAGAGAGTGCTGGTTAATCCCAAGCTTTGTGGTTGGAAAGCAGTAAGTTCATGTCCAGGCTGGTGAGGTTGGGCAGGTCCCTTGAGCTCTCTGACCCTCAGCAGTCGCTTGTGCAACATGGAGATAAGGCTATTGTGAGGATTAAATTTTTCATGCAAGGTACATAACACTAGGCCTTACATAGTGCAGGCCCCCTACAAAGAGGGGTAGCACTGTTATTGTTGCCTTTGTTGCTGTATATAGTAATGATACAGTGGGATATGAATGAGGTTGGGCAGGCAGGGTCAAGTCATGCAAAACCTGAAATGCCTGAGGAACTGGGACTTGAGGGCACTAGGGAGCCATGGGAGGTGTGTGAGCAAGACAGGAACAGAGTGAGGTCTGTGATGGAAAGATTCCTCTCAGACAGCATTGAAGGGGTAAGAATTGAAAGCTGGGAGCTTTGGGAGGTGCCTGTGAGACATGGTGGGATCTAGGTCACAGTTGTAGCCATGGGGCTGGCGAATATTAGATGGGCTCGGGCCTCCTTGGGGCAGAGATTCCAGGATTTACTGATGGATGGCATTTGAGGGGTGAGAGAAAGAGTCAACTCATGATGAGTTCTGGGTGTGGGGCTGGATGGGGATGCTACAGATTCAGGTGTAGGTAGAGCACTTAAGGGGAGTGGGGTGAGGTGGAGTGTGGGAATCAGGAAATTAGTTTTGTCCTGGCTTTGTACATGCCATTCCTTTTGTCTGGATGCTTTTCCTTATTGAGCTTGCCTGAATGACCTTTGAGATACTTCTCAAGGACAGAGCCTCTTCTGGGAAAGTTTGTGGAGCAGCCCCAATTTTCATCCAGAGAGGTCGCTACTCATATTGTCCTACAAGCCTCTGTTTCCCCACATCTCCCTCACTGGAATATACACTACCAAGATCTGACCTGATGCATACAATTTACATGCATCTGTCAGTTTGTTGTACTGTGGTGGCTTGCATGTTGCTTTGATACTGGAAGATTTGCCACTGGTATTTGGAACACCAGCAGGGTACCCCTGGTGGACAGGTTTCAGCAGAGCTTCCAGACTAAGACTAGGAAGAAGGACCTGGCAGTCTACTTCTGAAAAAATTGGCCAGTGAAAACCTTAGGAATTGCAACAGAACATTGTCTGATA
>NW_004443993.1:737323-754435 GCF_000243295.1 Trichechus manatus latirostris
TTTCAACAGCCTTTTTTGTAGAAATGGAAAAACAAATCTTTAAATTCATATAGAGCTGCAAGGGACCCAAAATAGCCAAAACAATCTTGAAAAAGAAGAACAAAACAGGAGAACTCACACTTCCTGATTTCAAAAAGTGCTATAAAGCTATGATATCAAAACACTGTGGTACTAGCATAAGGATAGACATACAGACCAATGAATAGAATTGAGGGTGCAGAAATAAATTCATACATCTAGGGCCAACTGATTTTTGACAAGGGCACCAAGTCCATTCAATGTAGAAAAAACAATCTCCTTAACAAAATCAATTCAAAATGGATCAACGACCTAAATATAAGAACCAAAATCATAAAACTCTTAGAAAACATTGGAGTAAGTTTTCACGACCTTGGATTTGTTAATAGATTCTTGGATATGACAACAAAACAAAATATTGATAAATTGAACTTCATCAAAATTAAAGACTTTTGTACATCAAAGGATAGTACCAACAAAGTGAAAAGACAACCAACAGATTGAGAGAAAATTTTTTTGAACCACATATCTGATAAGGGTTGAATATTCAGAATATATAAAGAACTCCTGAAACTCAGCAACAAAAAAACACGTGGAACCAAATCTAAAAGTGGGCAAAGGACTTAAAGGGACATTTCTCCAAAAAAGATACAAATGGCCAATAAACACATAAAAAGATGCTCAACTTCATTAGTCATTAGAGAAATGCAAATCGAAACCACCATGAGATGCCACTTCACATCTACTAGCATGGCTATTAAAAAAGGGAAAATAGCAAGTACTGGAGAACATGGTGGAGAAATGGAAATCCTCGTGCATTGCTGGTGAGAATGGGAAATGGTACAGCCACAGTGGAAAACAGTTTGGCAGTTCCTCAAAAAGTTAAACATAGAATTAACATATCACCCAGCAACTCCACCTCTAGGTATGTATATCCAAAGAATTGAAAACAGGGACTCAGAGAGAGGCTTGTACAGCAGAGTTCATTGCAGCGTTATTTACCATAGCCAAAGGGTAGAAACAATCCAGATGTACGTCAACAGATAAATTTATAAACAAAATGTGGTGTATATATATATATACACAATGGCATATTATTCAGCCATAAAAAATGAATGAAGTTCTGATACATACTAAAACATGAAACTTAAAACTTTATGCTAAGCTAAATAGGCCACATACAAAATGACAAATATTGTATGATTCTACGTATATGAAATATCTAGAATAAGCAAATTCACATAGACAGAAAATAGATTAGAGGTTACCAGGGATGGAGGGGGACAGTGGAGGGAGGAGGGAGAGGGAATGAGGAATTATTGCTTCAAGTTTAATAGAGTTTCTATTTGGGGTGTAAAAAAGTTTGGAAAAGATAGTCGTGATGGTTGTACAACACTGTGACTATAATTAATGCCACTGAACTATACACTTAAAAATGGTTTAAATGGCAAATTTTATTTTACATACATTTTACTACAATGAAAACAATTTTTTTCAAAAGGATAAATGGGCAAGGAAAATTGGCCATGCCATGTCAAATTACCTCTCACTGGCCGGAACCTAGTAACATAGTTGGCCTAGGCTGGGCAATGTAGTGTTTATTCCAAGCATCCATGGGGTATTTTGTAAGAAGAGGGCAGTGTCTGCCACTGTCACAAATTAAGTGGAAATAAGCAGGATGGGAATGTTTGGGGCATCACAATGGATAAGTAGGAGAGAAGAGTGTGGGGCTTTTTTATGGATTGAATTGTATCCCTCAAAAATGTGTGTCAACTTGGCTAGGCCATGATTCCCAGTGTGGCTGTCCACCATTTTGTGATCTGATGTGATTATCCTATGTGTTGTAAATCCTAACCTAAATGGAGCCCTGGTGGCACAGTGGTGAAGAGCTTGGCTGCTAACCAAAAGGTCAGCAATTTGAATCCACCAGCTGCTCCTTGGAAACCCTTTGGGGGCAGTTCTACTCTGTCCTGTAGGGTCGCTAGGAGTTGGAATCAACTCCACAGCAACGGGTTTGGTTTTTGGATGATGTTAATGAGGCAGGACTCAATCTATAGGATTAGGTTGTATCTTGAGTCAGTCTCTTTTGAGATATAAAAGAGAGAATCGAGCAGAGAGGTGGGGGACTTATTAACACCAAGCAAGAAGAACCAGGAGCAGAGTGTGTCCTTTGGACCTGGGGTCCCTGTGCTGAGAAGCTCCTAGACCAGGGGAAGATTGATGACAAGGACCTCCTCCCAGAGCTGACAGAGATAAAGCCCTCCCCTGAAGCTGCTGCCCTGAATTCAGACTTTTAGCCTCCTAGACTGTGAGAGAATAAATTTGTTAAAGCCATCCACTTGCAGTATTTCTGTTACAGCAGCACTAGATAACTAAGATAGGCTCCTACAAAGTTTGTTGGTAGATGACCATGTGCCTTTGTGGAGTTTCAAACCAGGATAGAAGTTTGTGGACATCAACCATGATCAGGTGTGGCCTCATGCCTGCCCCCACCCCCACCCATGTCCCTTTGGTACAGCAGGTTCACCAGAAGTTCTCAGCCTGGTGTTTCCAGGTGGTTCCCCTATACCTAGGATCGAGGCATCTGGGGTTGGAGTGGCTCCTGGGGTCAGTGCCTCTGAAGTGAGTAGGCACAGACTGGGATGACAGGGAGGGCAGGGTGGGACCTGGGCAGGGCTCAGTTACCTGCTACCCAATCTGGTACAGGGACAACTGGGAGAAAGAGATAGTCAATTCACAGGATGCTGCTAAAAATGCAGCAATGGCTGGAGAGGAAATGAGAGTGGCCAGGAACACTGTGGGACAGGAACATCTGTGCCCAGAGAGCCACAGGGGCATATATTAATCATACAATTGTGGGAGGGAGGGAGTGAAAGAGAAGTGAGGAGTGGATGCACAGGGGGAGGGAGGCCAGAGCCCAGACCAGAAGGACTCCACTCCACCCACAAAGGGGTACTATTGACCCACCTAGAACCTGAGTCAGAGTAAGTCAGTAGTGGAAAACTACCAGGTAAATGGCCACATTTACATCATGGTAGTCCTCTCAGCACCCCCAGCCTGCCCCTCCCCACCTCTTTCTGACATGCTCCTCCACAGTGGGAATCACCCCTCATCCTCAGCATTGCCCAGCTGTCCTCGGCAGCAGTAGACACTTGTGGGCCAGGGCTGGCTTGCAGCATTGCCCCTCACCCCCCAGGATGGGAACATGCAGCTCACAGTGCTGACCTACCGCTCCCAGCAGAGCAGCAGCCTGAGCAATCGCTCCCTGGAGCTCATGGTTAGTGGATCGAAGCCCCGTCCAAGCTAGGGTCCTCCCACCAGGCCTTCACCTAGTTCCCAGACCTTACTGGACCTGGAATCCTGTTTCTGTCCCAATTCTCTGGTAGGTGTGGTCCGTGGTTTGTAGTCCCCACTAAACTCAAATCCCTGTTTCTATACGTGATGAGACTGATCTCCACGCTTTTATCCAATCCTTACGCAAGACTCCCCTCCAGTCCCTGACTGTGCCCCACCCACGCCTCCCTGTTAGGTACTTGCCACACCCACCCCATCCATCCCCATCCTCCTCCCCTTACCTAGTCGGATCCTCTTTTCTGCCGGCGTCCGGTACCAGACCCTAACCTTCATCTTCATGTGTTTCCCCCACGCTTTAATTTCTCTTAAAATTCCCACAAGCCCTTACCCAATTTCTGGCCCAGGGACACCCACCAGACCCCGACCCTCTCCTGGCCGCTCTCTCCCCAGGTGCACCGAAGGCTGCTGAGAGACGATGCACGTGGAGTAGGGGAGCAGCTGCAGGAGGCAGACCGGACAGATAGGGGCCGTGGTTGTGGGTGAGAGGGCGCCACCTTGTGCTGCTGGACACAGCCCGGGCCGCTGCCGCCGGACACCGGCTGCTGGAGGAAAAGGAGGTCTTGGCCCCGCAGGTGGTGCCGGCCCCGGGCAACGGCACCCTCTACCATCCCGCCATTGCCTGGCGCACGCAGCTGAGGGGCAGCAGGCTTCGCAGATAGGGACAACCAGAATGAAGCCTGCGGGTTGGGTGCGGGTTTTCCTAGACTCGCACTGGACCCACGTTTCCCACCTCTAGCAGGTCAGGGGGAGGCCATAAGGTGGTCCCCGCCCTCTCGGCTCAGTCCCGCCACCTGTGCGGTCCTGGCCCAGTCGCATCCCACCTTGACTGGGTCATGGCACAACCTAACCTCATACCCCTTCTCCTCCTCCGCATCTTGACCCTGCCCGGTCTCACTTCAGTCGGATCCCTCCCGCCAACTCACCGTGCCCCTCAGCTCAGCCCTGCCTCCTGACCATGGGAAGCCCCGCCCTGTCCCTGCAGGCAGTGTGCACTGCGCCTGGCTGCGGCTGGTTAGAGCCAGAGAACTCTGCTGCTGAACTTGTAGCATAAGTTCTCGGTCTGGAAGGATTCGGGCTGCAACCTGAGCTCCCCCTTGACCTTGGACTTGTGGGTAAGCAGAGCAAAGGTGGGAAGGAGAAGAGTTGGGGCATGGGGAAACCCCGCTTTCCCCCCACTCAGGACGCTCATCCACTGCCCGCAGGACCTGTTCTCCACCTTCACCATCACCCACCTGTAGGAGACCATGCTGGCGGCCACCTAGCCTCTGGAACGCGCCACCAGGCTCCAGTGGACACCGAACGTGGGTGGGGACCAATGGGCAGGCGGAGCTTGAAGGTCGAGAGGCGGTGCCCATGATATACTGGAGGAGCTTCAGTGGCTGAGGACCAAGTTCTGAACCTCAAGGCTCAGTTTGAGGATATGGGGAGGAGTCTAAACCCCGAAGGTAGGCCTGGAGGGATAAAGGCTTTGAAGGTCTGGAATGGTGCTTAGTGCCCAAGGGTTCGGGATTGGAGAGTGGGGAAGGGGAGGTGTCCGAATCCCAGGGAATGATTTGTGAATCTGGAAGTGGTGTCCAAGATCAGAGAGTTGGATTTGAGGAACAGAGACCTGGTCCAGGCCCCAGAAAGGGATGTGACGGACTCAGTGTGGGGGTGTCAGCCAAGGACTTGGTGGGATTTGCGGGTCAAGGCCTCTATGTAGATCTGAAGGAGGCAGCATGATAGAGTCAGATATAGGAAGGCTGGCACCCCAATCTAGAGCAAGTAACATAATTTGTGAGGCCTAGTGGCACAGTAGTTAAGAGCTGTGGCTGCTAACCAAAAGGTTGGCAGTTTGAATCCACCAGGCACTCCTTGGAAACCCTATGGGGCAGTTCTACTCTGTCCTGTAGGGTCGCTACGAGTCAGAATCGACTAGAGGGCAATGGGTTTGTTTTTTTTTTTTTAGCGCAAAATGAAAATGCAGGCCTCTTGTTCAAAACTTAAAAATTTCAAAACTGTAACAGCAGAGCATGAATCCAGGCACTGGGCCCTCCTGAACCCCCCTCACTCCTCTCAACCTAGAACCAGTTGCTGTCTCACTGCAGCCCATGGAAACATGCATCTTCCTGGTCTTGGTTTGCTGAGAGGAGGATGCCACCCTCAGAGCCCTCACACCCTCATCAGGGGAGGGGAAACCCTCTCTCTGTTCTTCCTCAGACCAGAGCCACGAAACCACCACCCACAGTCCCGGTGGAGGAGTGACTGAGAGCAAGAGGCTTTGAGGGGAATGAATTTAGGGCCCAAAAAAGTTGCAGCTTCTTTACTGACCCCTGGCCAGAAGTGTCTGCATGGGAGTCACCTATTCATTGCTCTAATCCTCACATGCAGTCACACAGCCAGATAGTGCCCTACCTCACCCCTCCACTCATTGGCTCACCTCCTCCTTTGAGGCTTGTCCACTCCAGCCTTGGCAAAGCTGCCTTGAGAAGGCAACCCATTCTACTCATCCTAGGCTAACTCTACACTGGTCTATGGGGCCAGGCCCAGATGTCAAAGTGTGGGGGCTCACTCAGTACTTGATACCAAGCCATCTGGGAAGGCTGGTGGAGCAGATGATGTCCAAGGTGAGTCCCAAAAGGAGGCTCCAACAAGGTGAAGGCAGAGATAAGTTCATGTCAGGAGGAAAGGCCAGTGTGATGGACCACAACTACTACAGCCTCCACCAGACTGAGTCCAGCACAACTAGATGGTGCCCAGCTACCACCACCAACTGCTCTGACAGAGATCACAATAGAGGGTCCCTGAGAGAGCTGGAGAAAAATGTAGAACAAAATTCTGATTCACCAAAAAGGAAGACCAGACTTACTGCTCTGACAGAGACTGGAGAAACTCTGAGAGTATGGCCCATGGACACCCTTATAGCTCAGTAATGAAGTCTCTCCTGAGGTCCACCCTTCAGCCAAAGATTAGACAGGCCCATAAAACAAAACAAGACTAAATGGGCACACCAGCCCAGGGGCAAGGACAAGAAAGCAGGAGGGAACAGGAAAACTCATAATGGGGAACCCAGAGTCGAGAAGGGGAGAGTGTTGACATGTCATGGGATTGGCAACCAATGTCACAAAACAATATGTATATTAATTGTTTAATGAGAAACTAGTTTGCTGTGTAAACTTTCATCTAAAGTACAATAAAAAAAAAATTAAAGAAAGGCCACTGTGGGCAAAAGACGACTGCGTAGAGGGTGCCTGGGGAAAATCATCTGGGGTGGAACCCAAATTGAGAGGCTTTAAAAGACAATAAACATTTATTATCTATAACAATTTCTGTGAGTCAACAGTTTGGGAGCAGCATACCTGGGCAGTTCTAGCCTGGAGTCTCTAGTAAGTTGCAGTCAGCATCAGCTGGTGTTGCTGTCATCTATAGGCATTGCTGGGGCTGGAAAATCCACTTCCAAGGTGGCTTACTCACATGCCTGGCAATTTGGCACTGGTTTGCACGTAAACCTCTCCACAGGCTGCCTAAGTGTCCTCACAATATGGCAGCTGGCTTACCCCAGAGTGAGGGATCCTCGAAAAGGTGGGCCAGGCAAAAGCTCTATCCTTTCAGTGACCTAGCCTCAAGTCACATGGCTTCACTTCCTCCACATTCTATTCATTAAAAATGAGCCACTGGAGTATACAATGCCATGCCAAACCATAGTGAAGCCTGAGGCAATGGAAAAATCAGGACCAATAAGCAACAACATCATGATAAATGGAGAAAAGATTGAGGTTGTCAAGGATTACATTTTACTTGGATCCACAATCAACATCCATGGAAGCAGCAGTCAAGATATCAAAAGATGCACTGCATTGGGCAAATTGGCTGCAAAAGACCTCTTTAAAGAGTTGAAAAGCAATGATGTCACTTTGAAGACTAAGGTGCACCTGACCCAAGCTATAGTGTTTTCAGTCACCTCATATGCATGTGAAAGCTGGACAATGAATAAGGAAGATGGAAGAAGAATTGACGCCTTTGAATAGTGATGTTGGCAAAGAATATTGAGTATACCATTGTCATGGTTTGAATTATGTCACCCGAAAAGGTGTATATCAGTTTGGCTGGGCCATGATTCCTGGTACTGTGTGATTTTCCTGTATGTTGTAAATCCTGCCTCTATGATGTTAATGAGGGAGGATGGGTGGCAGTTGTGTTAGTAAGGCAAGACTGGATCTACAAGACTGGATTGTGTTCTGAGGCAGTCTCTTGAGATATAAAAGAAAGAAGTGAGCAGAGAGACAGGGGGACCTCATACCATCACCAAAGCAGTGCGAGGAGCAGAGCGCGACCTTTGGACCGGGGTCCCTGTGCCGAGAAGCTCCTAGTCCAGGGGAACACTGATGAGAAAAGGCCGAAAGAGAGAAAGCCTTCCCCTGGAGTGGACACCCTGATTTTGGACTTTTAGCCTACTTTACTGTAAGGAAATAAACTTCTCTTTGTTAAAACCATCCACTTGTAGTATTTCTGTTATAGCAGCACTAGATAACTAAGACAGCCATGGACTGCCAAAAGAACGAACAAATCTGTCTTGGAAGAAGTACAACCAGAATGCTCATTAGAAGCAAGGATGACGAGACTACATCTCACATACTTTGGACATGTTATTAGGAGAGATCAGTCCCTGGAGAAGGACATCATGCTTGGTAAAGGGTCAGTGAAAAAGAGGAAGACCCTCAACGAGATGGATTGACACAGTGGCTGCAACATGGGCTCAAGCATAGCCAACAATTGTGAGGATGGCACAGGACTGGGCAGTGATTCATTCTGTTGTACATAAGGTCACTATGAGTCGGAACCGACTTGATGGCACCTAACAGCAACAATTCTGTCCTTATTTAAAATTTGATATTTTATTTGTCATGGGTTTTTTGTATTAATTTTGATTTTTTTTAACTATTGCATTAAAATGTTATTTATCTTAAAAAAAGTGGGTCACTGGAAACAAATTAAAAACAGTATCATTAACAATTGCTCCAAATAAAATGAAATATAGGTATAAATCTAATAAAACATGTTCAAGATCTATATCCTGTATATTATAAAATGCTAATGAAATAAATCGAAGAAGACCTGAGTAAATGGAGAGGCATACCATGTTCATGAATTGGAAGATTCAGCATAGTATAGATGTTACTTCTCACCAAGTTGATATATAAGATTAATGCAATTCCTATCAAAAGTCCAGCAAGGTTTTGTGTAGACATAGACAAACTTATTCTAAAATTTATATGGAATGGCACAGGACCTAGAATAGCTAAAACATTTTTAAAAAATAAAAATAAAGTGGGAGGAATTATTCTACCCAATGTTAACACTTACTACATAGCTACAGAAATCAAGATACAGTGGTATTGTGGAGGGATAGATGCATAAAACAATGGAATAGGATAGAGAACCCAGAACTAGACCCATACAAACATGTTCAATAGATTTTTTTTTTTTTTAAATGAAAAAGTAGTTCAATGGAGAAAGGATAGCCTTTTCAACAAATGATTCTGGAGCAATTGGACATCTATAGAAAAA
The DNA here is from genome assembly GCF_000243295.1 of Trichechus manatus latirostris. Taxonomy (NCBI): domain Eukaryota; kingdom Metazoa; phylum Chordata; class Mammalia; order Sirenia; family Trichechidae; genus Trichechus; species Trichechus manatus. The sequence goes on from NW_004443993.1 coordinate 746,243, forward strand.
AAAAGAATGTCAAACTAAACTTCACACCATATATGAAAAATTAACTCAAATGGATTATGGAAAAGTGGAAATGTAAAACATAAATTATAAAACTTTTAGGGAAAAAGAAAACAGAAGAAACTCTTTGGGCTCTGGGCTGGATGAAGAGATCTTAGACTTAACACCAAAAGCATGATCCATACAAGGAAAAATGGATAAATTGGACCTCACCAAAATTCAAAACTTTTGCTCTTCAAAGGAACCTGGTAAAAGGATGAAAAGACAAGCTAAAGACTGTGAGAAAATATTTGCAAACCACATATCTGGCAAAGGACTTGTGTCTAGAATATATAAAGAACTCTCAAAACTCAACAGTAAAAAAGCAAAGAATCCAATTAGAAAATGGGCAAAACACATGAACAGACATTTCATTGAAGAGGATATACAGTTGGCAAGTAAGCACACAAAAAGATGTTCAACATCACTAGCCATTGTTGTTAGGTGCCGTTGAGTTGGTTCTGACTCATAGTGACCCTATAGGACAGAGTAGAATTGCTCCATAGGGTTCCCAAGGAGTGGCTGGTGGATTTGAACTGCCAACCTTTTGGTTAGCAGCTGAGCTCTTAACCACTACATCACCAGGGCTCCACATTAGCCACTAAGGAAATGCAAGTTAAAACCACAATGAGATATTACTACACACCTATTGAAATGATTAAAATAATAAATTATGATAACACTAAATGCTGTTGAGGATGTAGAGAAACTGGATCACTCATACTTTGATGGTGGAAATATAAAATGATACAGCCCCTCTGGGAAAGGGTATGGCAGTTAATTACAAAATGAAACGTACTTACCATATAACAAAGCAATTACAGTCTTGGGCATTTAGCTCAGAGGAATGAAAACTTATGTTCACATAAGTTCATAGTAGCTGAGGAATCTAGGTAGCAGTAGCGTCATAACCTGTCTAACTTCAGGGGGGATAATGTGAATCAAGATCAGCCCAAGGCTGATCCCTATGAGGTGGAGGTAAGACATACCTCCACTCTCCAACCTTTTTACCACTTCTGACACCAGCCATCCCACAGCACTCTGTGCTTCTTTTCTGCGTTTGATAATCCATTACAGTAGCCACACAGATCTCACAAACCATATTTACAGTTAAATGGTTTATTAAAGAAGTAATAGGGTACAACTTGGGGTCAAGATCAACAGGCTACAACTCAGGATCAGGATCAGGAAGCATGTAGGCAAAGTCTCCCTTCTTTAGTGCAAAACAGCTCTCTCAGCTCCTCTCGGCCTTGCCAGCCTCTTCTTAGACCCCTCAGGCAGACTACTCTTGGCCCTGCTGTCTGTCACCACCAGCTTTGCCACAGGGCCCCTTCTGGGCCTATCACTGTCTTCATTGTTACAGCACTTGACCCGTGTTATAGCTTTTAGGAGGCTCCTTGCCAACTCTCTCTCTCTCTGTCTCTGTTTCTTCTCTCTTCCTTCTGCTTCTCTGGGCCACAAACTGACCAATCCCCTCTTGGTAGGCCACAGACGCTTCATTTGCACAGTAGGCTATAGTCACCTCATTTGCATTGCCCATTGACCAGTCCCTGCAAGGTGCATACCAATCACAGAGCAGGCTGCAGCCCAGGACCAGACAAAAAGTATCAAACCACAGGTTGTTTACAACTTACCTAGGAAATGCAATCAACCTGGACAAAAGTATCAAACTTTCTGGGATAGAAAACTAGGGCAAAGGTAACTCCTCAGGGGTTAGGAGGAAGATCTCTCAAGCTGTTTTTCCAAAGAACCAAGGCAAAAGGTCACTTACAGGAACTCATTTCACCACAATAGCTTTGTTTGTAATAGCCAAAACCTACAAAGAATGTAAATTTTCTTCAATAGGTGAATGGTTAATCAAACTGTGGTACAGCCATACCATGAAATACTAATCAGCAATAAAAAGGAACTACCTATTGATACACATAACTTGGATGGATCCCAAAGGAATTATGTTGAGTGAAAAAAAGCCAGTCTCAAAAGATTATATACTATATAATTCCATTTATACAATGTTCTTTTACTTTAAAGGCTTTATTGAGATATAATTCACAAACCGTACAGTTTACCCATTTAAAATGTATAATTCAGTGGTTTTTAGCCCATTCACAGAGGTATGCATCCATCACCACTATAACTTTCAGAACATTTTTATGACCCCACACCTCTTAGCCGTCACCTCTAATTCTCCCTAGCCCCCCAGCCCTAGGCAATCACTAACATACTTTGTCTCTATAGGTTTGCCTAGACTAGACATTCCATATAAATGAAATCATGCAATATGTGGTCCTTTGTGACTGGCTTATTTCACTTAGTATGTCTTCAAGGTTCATCCATGTTGTAGCATGTATCAGTACTTCATTTCTTTTTATTGCTGAATAGTATTTCATTGTATGGATATACTATATAACATTCTTTGTTGTTGTTGTTGTTGAGAATATACTCAGCAAAACATACACAGTTTCTACATGTCCAATTCAGTGACATTGATTACATTCTTTGGGTTGTGCAACCCTTCTCACTCTCCTTTTCTGAGTTGTTCCTCCCCCATTAACATAAACTCACTGCCCGCTAAGGTTCCTATCTAATCTTTCGAGTTGCTGTTGCCGATTTGATCCCATATAGATAGATCTTAAAAGAACGCAATTCTCAAGGCAAACATTCTTTACAAGTTAAGCTAAGCGATTGTTTTGTTTTAAGAAGAATTCAGGGGATCTTTTTGGTTTAAGATTTAAAGATTATCTCAAGGCAATAGTTTCACAGGTTCATCCAGCCTCCATGGATCCAGAAATTCTGGATTCCTTGAGAATTTGAAATTCTGTTCTACATTTTCCCCCTTTTGATCAGGATTCTTCTATAGAATCTTTGATCAAAATGTTCAACAGTGGTAACCGGGCACCATCCAGTCCTTGTCTCATGGCAAAGGAGGCAGTTGTTCATGGAGGCAATTAGACCCACATTCCATTTCCTCCTCCTATTCCTGATTCTCCTTCTTCTTCTGTTGCTCCAGGTGAATAGAGACCAACTGTTGTGGCTCGGATGTATATAACATTCTTGAAATTTAAAAAATAAATATAGATAGATAGATGTAGAGAACAAATTAGTAGTTGCCAGGTGTTGAGGGTCGTGGGGAGGGAGGTGGCTGTGGCTATAAAATGTTAGCATGAGGGATCCCTGTTCTGTATCTTGACTGTGGTGGGGGTCATACAAATCTTCACGTGTGATAAAATTGCATAAAACTAAATCTACACACACACACACACACACAAGTGACCGCATGTAAATCTGGTGAAATCTGAATAAGGTCAGTGGATTGTCTCAGTGCCAGTTTCCTGGTACTCTAGTTATGCAAGTTGGTGTTACCATTGCGAGAAACTAGGGGAAGGGCATATGGGATGTGAATCTATAATTATATCAAAATAGTTTTTAAAAAGTGAGTCATTGAAGTTTGGCCCACATTCAGTGGGAGGGGAGTTAGGCTCCACTATTCGAAGGAAGGAATAGCAAACAATTTAAACCCAATTGTTTTAGAGATTTGTCGTGGAGGGGGCAGAGTGTCAGGGTTAAGTCCCAGCTTTGGAGTGGGAAAGAATTGAGTTCACACCCAATCTGGTGACCTTGGACAAGTCCCTTGAGTTCCCTGGACGTCAGCAGCCCCTGCTATAAAATGGAGATGATAAGGCTGGTATGAAGCTGCTTTTAAACCGCATGGCTGCCGTTCCTGCCCCAAAGAATACTGTGGAACATTGCTGCAGTTTGGACAGTGGGCACATGGGGGCAGCAGTGGATAGGTCAGAGGGTCTGGAAAAAGACCCTCGCTGTTGGCCCCTCCCTGCTGAGCATTCCCAGAGCTTCCCTGGCCCAGGCCCCTGCCTTTTCTGGGTGGAAGGAATCACCTACACTGCCACCAGGTGGCCTATGCCCCACAGTCCAAAAACCCGTGGAAATTGTGCAAACCTAAGTCAGATCAGTCACTCCTCTGGTCAGAACCCTCAGGCTCCCACCTCACTGGAAGTAAAAGCCAAAGTCCTAGCCCAGGGCCTCCAAGGCCCTGTAAGATGCAAAATCCCCTACCACCACCCCGCCGCCTCCTCCCCCGCTTCCCCCACATGCCCCCTCCTCACCTCTCTGCCCTCTTCTCCTCCCACTTGCCCCTCACTCTGCTCCACGCACACTGGCCTTTCGGTTTCTCAAATCAAACTCATGAGTGTTTGGGTTTTTGGCAGTTTTTGTGCCTAGAAAATTCATCTTTGTGGTTACTTGGTGAATGTACAGTCAATGTAAATTATGGTTTTAGAAACAGTTTCTTTTAAGCCTTTAGTTCAAGTTACAGATATTATGTTACATATTATTGTTGTTAGCTACCATGGAGTCAACTCAGACTCATGGGACCTTATGTACAACAGAAAGAAATGCTGCCTGGTCCTGCATCATCTTCACAGTCACCAGCATGTTTGAGTCCTTCCTAGAGGATATTGTGCCAGTCCCTCTCACCAAGTGTCCTCCTCGCCCTCATCGGTCCTCTTTTTCACCCAACATGATATCCTCCTCTGGCAATTGATCCCTCCTGATGACGTGTCCAAAGCAAGCAAGTCCGTCAGTGTTTTGTTGTGATCCATAAGGTTTTTACTGGCTAATTTCGTAAGTACATCACTAAGCCTTTCTTCCTAGTCTATCTTAGCCTGGACGCTTCATTGAAACCTATCCACCATGAGTGACCCTGCTGATATTTGAAATACTGGTGGCATAGCTTCCAGCATCATAGTAACACACAAGCCACCACAGTATGACAAACTGACAGATGGGTGGTGGATGTTACTTATAGACCTGATAAAGTTGGCAATCACTTTCAAGAAGAACATGTGATTGATATTTATGGCCATTTACAAATTTTGTGGATTAAAATCACTTAAACATTTTATATGGCATTTATAAATGTGATATTTTTTATTCTTTAAACTTTTTAAATGCCTCCACTAAGCAAAACCTTCTGAAGCACTTGGCAATTATTATAAATCTAAAAATTAAACATATAAATCGAGGAAATTTATATTTTCTTAAACATTCTAATACTGCTTTGAATTTAGCCAAATTATTATATAGTTTTTAACTTAAAATTATCACTCTGAAGTCAATTAATCATCTCTGGAGAGATATACAAAAATTTGGTGACACATGTTGCCTCCAAAGGGGGAGGTAGTCAGAGGACAAGAATGGGAGGGAGATTTGTCACTGTAAACCATTTGGGACCTTTTGAATTGAAATTACCTGGTAGGGGGGTCATTTAAGTGTATCCCTATTCTTCTTTCTTTGGTAAAAAGGAAGCGTATATCTGAAGCAATTATGACCAAATGTTAACATTTGCTTCTTTACGTGTCTAGGGGTATTTCTTGCTTGCTGAAAGTGGACTTGAGGCACTTACTGATGAAGATCAAAGACCACAGCCTTCAGTATGGATTACATCTCAACATAAAACAAAAATCCTCACAACTGGACCAATAAGCAGCAGCATGATGAACGGAAAATAAGATTGAAGTTGTCAAGGATTTCATTTTACCTGGATCCAAAATCAATGCCCACGGAAGCAGCAGTCAAGAAATCAAGTGACATATTACATTGGGTGCAAGGAGGATCGGCTTCCAGGGCTGCTCCAAAACCTCCAGGAGAAATCTCCTGGTGGCACCAGATGTTGGGGCCAGTCTGTTGTCTGATCCACCTCCAGAACTGAGTGGATGACTCCTGGCTGGCTCGCCAGAAATGTTGCCAGGTGGAAACCCCAGGTTCTGCCTGGTGCAACTCGTCTCAGACAATAAACAAGAGACTGAGGTGGGAGAGTAGAAAGATGCCTTTATTTCATTGTACAAGCAATGGAGATAGTCGGGGCTGCTGCCGCCAAGTGAAGGTGAGGGGAAAGGTTACTTTTAAGGGATTCACAAGTAGGAAGTTCATACAAGTTACATCAGCAACATTCTTAATCATACTACGCAGGTGCAGTGGGGTTTACATATAACTTCATGCATCACCAGGATTTTAATGTAAAGTTACAGGATGTGCCAAGCAAAGGAACCAGGATTCTAATGTAAAGCTATGGGGCATATCAAGCAGGCTGCTTAAGGCAGTGAAATTTTCCACAGCCTGGAGTCCTCTGTCTTATTCCCTCCTTTTCTTTTTGAACATTGGTCATTCAGGACCAGTGTCCATTATGAACTATAGCCCAGCTTGGAATTTTTTGGCATCTTCTTGGGGAGGGGGCAAATATTAGACATAGGCTTGAACAGTTGGCCTTTCATTGTGACCACTGATCTACTGTCAAGGTATTATGGGTAGGCAGACCTCACAGTGGTGTATTGAACTCTGCCTAAGTTTTTGTTTTTTATTTGTTAATTGCACCTATTTATTAATTGTGCCCCCTCTTCTTTTGGCCAGTAAATTGGATGGAGAGGTACAGGGATTACGGGTAATCCTTGCCCTACATACAAAGGGGAGTGTGAAAAATCCGGCAATTGTTAGCCCATGCAGTATGGTTACAACTGACTATTCACTAAATGCTTAAAGAGAAAGATAAGAGTGGCTTTTATGCTCTGTTTATGTGAATGTTTCCCTAAAAGATGTTTTCCAAGATTGTCCTAGCTATTGTCTTTATACCTCAGGGCTCAGTTGATGTGTCCTTGCGAGTCCAGCTCAGCTGGGTCACATTCTTTATGCTCAAAGACAGGGAATAATGGCTGTAATATTATCTCCTAAATCATTCTCTCCTTTTGATCGGAGTTTGGAGATTGATGGCTACCTGGACTTAGTCGAGTTCCTAGATGGTGGCCATGGCAGGCTCTTTAAACTCACGGTGCTGGTTTTCCACTGGATACCATCTGGTTCTTCACCAGGATCTTAAGTAAGAGCAACCTTCCCATCAATCTCATTGCCAAAGTGAGCAGAGTCAATGTATTTTAGCCCAAGGCCTTCTTAAGTATGTAAGACAATAGAAATAAGTTTTATTATGCCTAATACTATCAGGATGCAGACTAAGATTATTATTCCTTGCAATAGTGATCTAGCTCATATATTTACTCCTGATAGTAACTAACCAAATAAATCTGGTATTTGTAAGGGTGTTACAGTGTGAAACCAAGTAGCTTGCTGTCTAATTCTATGTATACCCCGTTTTACTTCTCCTGTGTTATTTATATAAATATAACAAAAGGTATTTGCTATAGCACAGACTACACTTTCTTGGGCTAATAAAAAAATGAAGTCTATTCTATTTTGTAAAATCATAGTTCAAACTTCAGATACTTTTCTGGTTATGATATTTACAACTTTGCTAAGTTTACCAACAGGAACTTCTAATTTGAGAGTTACAATATTTAAACACATTAGTTAGATAATTTAGGAGAAGGGAAAATTGTTTCTTATATCCGGAAAGTAGGACCTTAAAACATCAGTAATATTTTCACATAAAACCCATAGTAATCCTTTTGTTTACTCAGTCTTGTGTAATTTCTTTCTGTTCCATGTGATTCTGGCTCAGCCTCAGTCTGTGAACCCATCAGCTCCTATGTATGAGTTCTGGAAATTTTGATTCAGTATAGTCACAGTCCTTTTCATACATCCAATATAGTCCATCTTTTTGTTAAGTTATCTTGGTCAAACGTTTTCAGCAAATCAGCAAAGTAAAAATTTATCTGCAGACGACAAAACTTGATTACAGCCATGATGAATTTATAAAAATAATACTATTAAAAGTGAAAGGCCTCCCAAAAATAAAACCATTCCTGAGGCCAACTCTTCAAACAAAGATTAGACTGGACTATGGGACATAAAATGATACTTGTGAAGAATGTGCTTCTTAGCCCAAGTAGATACATGAGACTAAATGGGCAGCTCCTGTCCAGAGGCGAGATGAGAAGCAGAGAGGTCAGGAGCTGGTTGAATGGACACAGGAAATCCAGAGTGGAAAGGAAGAGTGTGCTGTCCCAGTATTGGGAAAGCAACAATGTATGTATAAATTTTTGTATGAGAGACTAACTTGAATTGTAAACTTTCACTCAAAGCACAATAAATTAAAAAAAGAAACTAAAAAAAAAAGAAGTGAAAGACCTGATAGAAATTAAGTACAAGGGTAAAATAAAGCCAAATAAATTCAGTTTAAAAAAAAAAAAA
>NW_004443993.1:755088-756553 GCF_000243295.1 Trichechus manatus latirostris
CTCATAAATCAAAGAAAATTTTGTTATTTTAACAGCAAGAAACCCAATTCTTTGTTTTATATGCTATTTAACATTAAAGCTCTTAAAAATCTCATAAATTAATCCACTTAAACTTTGGTCAGACAGATAAAACTACTGACCATTATCAGTTAAATGTCTTTTTAATAAACCTCTTAAACGTTGTCTTTGTTGCACATCTCTTATAGTGCATCCCTTTAAAATGGCAAAAATGAACACAGTCATTAGCAGACATATATATATGTAGACTTTCTTCTGTGGCATAAAGAGCAAAAGTATATAAAATTAAATTATGATGAATATCTATTGACTCAAATCTCAAATTAATATCAGTAAGTTACCTAAAATGTCTTAGAAATTATTTTAAGCTGGTATATCAAAACATAACGGTTGAAATAAAGTTGGTTTAAATATTCTAATATCTTATTCAACTTTTACTATTTCTCATATTTTTCCCAATCTAATTTTAGCCATTAAAGATTTCATCAGCTGGCTTTGGAAATGGCAAAGTTTCTGCTCAACTGACTAATTCATTGATATGAATATAACCTTAAGTCTCTGGCTAGGGTTGGAAACATTTTTCTAGGCCATTTCAGGTGTGTCTCATTGTAATTCCTTTTTTTTTTTTTTCCCTGGCTTCTTAGCATTCCCCTACAATATATAGAACTTGTTTATAGTTCTTTTATGATTGGGATCCACCCAATTTTTGGTTACTGTAATAAAGTAGCAACTTTTTCTTATTTTCTTTTGTCTTAAAAAAAGTTCCACCTGTTGGAAGGAGTCTTTTAAAAGCTTCCCTGGAGCTATACGACCTGAGAGACTAGGGGCTCAGGAGGACTGATCCTTCCCTGCCCTCCTTATTTTTTTTTACTCATGGTAAAAGATAAGATTAGATCATTTTACTTCATTTATATATGTTTAAATTGACCTAGGCATTTTGAAGGGTAAAAGATAATTAATTTTTTTCCCTTTTCTTGGCTAGCCCTCTCTCTCTCTCTCGCTCTCCCTCTCTCTCTCTGACTCTCTCTCTGTCTCTCTGTCTCTCTCTGTCTCTGTCTCTGTCTCTCTGTCTCTCTCTGTCTCTCTCTCTCTCTCGGCTTGCCCTTTGCCTCTCTTTTCCTACTCTGGAACTGCTAATTTTACTTTAAGACAAAATTATCCCTTTTCCTTAAATAAAACACATTTCATATAATATCTAACTTAAGTTACTTAGAAAGATTTGCTTCTAAGATATAAACATTTCTTTTTAAAGCTTTGTTATACCAATTAAAATAAACAACCTATCTTTCTTTTAGTGTACTTTTTAAATGGACCAATTTATATCAAAGTTTTCTCTAAGTAGTACTAAAAATCTCTAGAGCCCTGGTGGCACAGTGGTTAAGAACTCAGCTGCTAACCCAAAGGTTGGCAGTTCAAATTTCACCAGCCACTCCTTGAAAACCCCATG
>NW_004443993.1:756653-757760 GCF_000243295.1 Trichechus manatus latirostris
CACAAGATGCAGTTTTCCTTTGGATGAGGAAAGAATTAAGATTATAAGACAGCCTTACAAAAAACAGCAACTGTCAGCCATAGCCTCTAACCTGACACAAGACAGAAACTAAGACACAAAGCTGTAGACCAGAAGCAAGCTCTCAGGACAAAAGGAGACAGAAAGACCATATAAACTAACCAGTCAATACCACACAAAACAAGGATATAGGGATCCTAGTTTCTTAGTGTATATGGCAATTTTTGGTAAGATCAACTCAATTCAATGGAAAAAACAGGTTCTAGATAAAACTTACTAACTTGCCAGAGCCTCAGATGGAGGAATATTAAATCTTTTGACAAAATCTGAGCATCAAGCAAAAGTTCCCCAAAAAGGAAAAGACAACACAAATGGAAGCTTATTTTCCCAAAGTGGTCACTAAAATTCCAAATTACTTCTAGTATATTCAGTTTATAATGTTTTTTAATATGAACCCCAAACCAATGTCTCGGTAGCAGGGGGGAAATCCAGGCTCTTTTATCAAAGACGTTAAGTTCTACGGTTCAAGCTTTTGGTTTTCTTCCTTTTAAACTTAATTCATTCTGCTGGCTAGAGACTAGTCTCTTATTTTAGACTTTAAATATACTAGTTCCTCCAATTGGAAAGTACTTTTAAGTAGCTACTGATTATTTTAATTTTAACATTGTGATTCTTTATTGAGAAACTGTATCATAAGCGGTCTGGAACAAACATCTTACCTAACCATGGTACATTTGTCACAGCTAAGAAATTAACCTTGGGACCTTGCTTGCTCAAAGTGAAGAGGTCTTGAAGCACTTACTGATGGAGATCAAAGACCACAGTCTTCAGTATGGATTATACCCCAACATTAAGAAAACAAAAATCCTCACAACTGGACCAATAAGCAACATCATGGTAAAAGGAGAAAAGATGGAAGTTGTCAAGGATTTCATTTTACTTGGATCCACAATCAACACCCATGGAAGCAGCAGTCAGGAAATCAAAAGACGCATTGCATTGGGCAAATCTGCTGCAAAAGACCTCTTTAAAGTGTTGAAAAGCAAAGATGTCACCTTGAAGACTAAGGTGCACCTGACCCAAGCCATG
>NW_004443993.1:757961-768397 GCF_000243295.1 Trichechus manatus latirostris
GCCCTTGAATTGTGGTGTTAGCAAAGAATATTGAATATACCATGGACTGCCAAAAGAACGAACAAATCTGTCTTGGAAGAAGTACAACCAGAATGCCCTTTAGAAGTGAGGATGACGAGACTACGTCTTACATACTTTGGACATGTTGTCAGGAGGGATCAGTCCCTGGAGAAGGACATCCTGCTTGGTAAAGTAGAGGGTCAGTGAAAAAGAGGAAGACACTCAGCGAGATGGATTGAAACAGTGGCTCCAACAATGGGCTCAAGCATAACAACGATTGTGAGCATGGCACAGGACCAGGCAATGTTTTCGTTCTGTAGTACATAGGGTCACTATGAGTCGGAACCAACTCGATGGCACCTAACAACAACAACACCTTGTTATTGGAGTCCTGGTAGCCACGGCTGGTAGTTCAAATACACCAGCTACTCCTTGGAAACCCTATGGGGCAGTTCTACTCTGTCCTGTAGGGTCACTATAGGGTCACGATGAGTCAGACTTGACAGCAATAGGTTTGGTTTTTGGGTTTTTTTTTTACCTCACTATTAACACAACTCCAGATTATATTTCTATTTCATGCATTTTTCCACCAACATCCTTTTTCTGGCCCAGGACATTGCACTTGCTCCTCACGCCTCCTCACCCGTTGTTGTCAAATCAATTCTGACTCATATCGACCCCAAAGGGTTAGTAGAACTGCCCCATAGCGTTTCCAAGGCTGTAATCTTTATGGTGGCACAGTGGCTAAGAGCTCCGCTGCTAACCAAAAGGTCGGCAATTGGAATCCACCAGCCGCCTTTGAAAACCCTGTGGGGCAATTCTACTCTGTCCTACAGTGTCGCTATGAGTCGGAATAGACTCGATGGCAATGGGTTTGGTTTTGGTTTTGGGATTTTTATGGAAGCAAACTGCCACATCTTTATCCCACGGAGGGGGTGGTGGGTTAGCAGCTGAGCACTTAACCACTGCGCCACCAGGGCTCCTTTCATGCCTCCAATAGTGTACTCCTATCTGTGACCTTTCCCTGTTTTTCATGATCCCTTTGGAAGAGTACTGGTCAGGTATTTTGTAGAATATCCCTCGATTTGGGTTTGTCTGGTGTTTTTCTCATGATTACACTGGGGTTAGGGGTTGTCGGGAGGAAGAGCACAGAAATGAGGTGCCCTCCTCATCACAGGGCCACGTGATGCCCACATGACATCCCTAGTGATAGGGACCTTAAACATTTGGTTAAGGTGGTGTCTGCCAGGTGTCTCCACTTAGTTATTATTATTATTATTTTGCCTTTCCACTGAGCCCACACTCAAATGCTGGAAAGGGGAGTATCTACTTGCATTATTTGGCCTTCTCCTGATAGAAGATTCTGACCCTTCTCCCCTAACACCCATTTTAAACACCAGGAAACTGAGGTTGAAGACAGACTTCCTTACTAGAGCCCGGCCCAGGGGGAGGCCTCACTCAGCACTGTGACCCGGGGCTGTGGGCCCCGAGTGTGGAAGGCAGGGGGCGACTCGCGGCTGACTTAAGAAGGGAGGCCTAATCGGGTCCCCAGCTGCCCTCCCCGGCCCAACACGTCCGTCTGGGCTGCCCTCTTGGGTTCGTTATCCCCATTTTACAGATTAAAAACCCTGTGGCTGGGAGGCGGCGGCGGGGAAGGATTCCAGGGTGCGGCCTGCCAGGCAGGTAGGAAGTGCTGGGCCCGGGCCGCAGGGCGGGCTCCTGGGGGCGGGGAGGCAGAGTACCGAGTGGCCCGGCTCTCCCGGGCCCGTGGGCAGGGCGGGCCGGCTGCCTCCTCCTTAAAGCCGGGCAGCCCAGACGCGAGCGTCCCACGCCCGTGCGTCGCTTCGGCAAGTTGGCTCCGGCGAGAGCGACCGGCCCGGCCCGCAGCCCAGCCGCCCTTAGGTGAGGCCGGCCGACGGGGTGGCGGGCGGTGTGGACCGAGACAGCAGCCCGGCAGCCCTCGTCGCCGCGCCGCGCCGCGCCTCCGGGGGAGAGGTCTCCGCCTGCCCTCTTGACCCACTTCCTTCCTTTTTGTCCCAGCCTGGGCGTGGGGGGGGGGTAGCCAGGCAAGTCTGAGCCTGTGTCCTGGTCTTAGCATGAGGAGGTCCCCTATCATCCGCCCCAAAAGGGACTGTAGGGACTCGTCGTGAGGGTGCAAGTGAAGTGCCCGGGGCTCGGAGTAAGCACTCAGCAAGTCCTCCGGAAGAGGGAGGAAGAGAGGTGACGAGCAGGTCTTTAGAGGCTGCAGGTGCAGGGGCCCCAACTGTGGGTCCTGTCCTCCTGCCCTCAGAGGCTGTGGTCACATGGAGGGCCTGCAGGCAGCTCCAGAGGGCAGAGGGGTAAAGGCTATAGTCACATGGCTTGTCACCAGCTGCCTCCTGCCTGTGTTCCTCCTTCAGGAATGGGGGAGGGTGGGACAGAGGGTGGGAACTTCCCGGAAAACTGAAGCTGTGGTTTGTTTTGCGTGTGTTGGCCGGGGCGCACTGGGACACACAGAATCGCACACTCAGATGCTGTCAAACACACATCACATCACACACCAGACACACAAGTCAGACACAGTACAGACACAACATGGCCATATACAGGCACTCGGACACAGACACACACACAACACGACTCAGGACACACACACCCCCGTCTACACAGACACCCTCACAGCCCCTCATGAGCACTCAGGCACACATCACAGAGACACACGCGGGCCTGGGGCCACGCACATCTCCACAGACACAGGACTCTCAGGCACCCTCAACAGAGACAGACAGCCCTTAGAGGACACAGACACACAAGCCGTGTCTTGGGCACACGATACAGCAGACACCGCTGCATGTGAAAGGAGGACGCACGGGGCGCCTTGGGCCCATAACACGAACAAGTTCATGGGGCAGACACAGAGGCTGTGCAGGCGTGCACAGCTGCACCCCAAGATGCCTCAGGCAGGCACGACTGCACACGTGTGCCCAGACCCCCACCCCCAAATCCCACGTGCTGTGCTGGAGAAGTCCAGTGCTCACGTGACCCATGGGGAGGGCTTCTGGAACACTCAGCGGAGAAACTGCATCATCCCCACTAACAATCCGATCCACTTCCACCTCCAGGGAATAAAGGCTCGGTGCCTGCCGTTTCTGCCTTGGAGCCCACCTGCCTGTTGGAAACCTCACTGACTGGCTTGTGCCTCCCCTAGGGTGAGTGTTGGGCAGGAGGCCCAAATCCAGCTGGGCAGGGATAAGGGAGGGCCGAGTGGGCTTGCATAAGCTCCCCTGCCCAGCCCCTCACTGGGCCCTGCCTCCCCTGACCCTCCTGGCCAGCTCTTGCTGTGGTGTCCTGGGAACTGGGGCACTGAAGTGCTCCCGCTGGGCCAGCGCTGCAGGGAGCGGTCCTCCCTCCCTCAGAGCAGGGCAGAAAGGGGGTCTCAAGGGCTTGTCGCCCGTGCTACAGCCCCAGGCCTCCAGACGCACATCTCTCCCCTCCCAGATGGACACATGGACAGCACTGCTGACCCTCGTCCTGCAAGCCTCCTTGGTGCTCCCCCTGGCAGAGAGTGCTGCCCCTGCCCTGCGCTTTGTGGCCGTGGGTGACTGGGGAGGGGTCCCCAATGCTCCGTTCTACACAGCCCGGGAAGTGGCCAGTGCCAAGGAGATTGCAAGGACTGTGCAGACCCTGGGTGCAGACTTCATCCTGTCCTTGGGGGACAACTTCTACTTTAGTGGCGTGCAGGATGTCAATGACAAGAGGTTCCAGGTATGTGCCCACTGGGTTCCTGGGGTGGCGGGGAGGGGGCAGCAGGGAGAAGCCACTTGACCTGGTGGCCCTCCTCAGGAGAGGGTGGAGGGAAGCAGACAGGGCACCTGCAGGTACCTGGAGCTCTCGGTGACCCTCATATCCCTTGCCCCTGGGAGTACCGGGTAGCTGCTTGACCCAAGGTGTGGCGGGGGGGGTGACCTTTCTGTCTCCTGCAGGAAACCTTTGAGGATGTCTTCTCTGCCCGCTCTCTTCACAACGTGCCCTGGTATGTGCTGGCCGGAAACCATGACCACCTTGGCAACGTCTCAGCACAGATTGCCTACTCCAAGATCTCCAAGCGCTGGTGAGCCTGCCCACCTCACCCCACCCAGACATGCACTCAGGTGGACAAAGAGGCCCTTTGGCCTGATCTGAGCCACCCCCAAGGCTGCTTTGCCCAAGATGTCTGCCCACAGCTTCTCTCCCCTCCACAGGAACTTCCCCAGTCCTTACTACCGCCTGCGCTTCAAGGTCCCACGGACCAATGTATCTCTGGCCATCTTCATGCTGGACACAGTGACCTTGTGTGGCAACTCAGATGATTTCCTCAGCCAGCAGCCTGAGAGGCCCCGAGACCTGATGCTGGCCCGAACCCAGCTGTCTTGGCTCAAAAAGCAGCTGGCAGCAGCCAAGGAAGACTACGTGCTGATAGCTGGCCACTATCCAGTGTGGTCCATAGCCGAACATGGGCCCACCCGCTGCCTTGTCAAGCAGCTGCAGCCACTGCTGGCCACGTACGGGGTCATTGCCTACCTCTGTGGTCACGACCACAACCTGCAGGTAAGGGGCCTGTGGGAGGGCTGGGGAGCCAGGTGAGGGGAACCAACCCCAGCCAATGTGCCACATGCTATTTGGGGCCTTCCCATGGACTCACAAATGTCAACACTTTCCCTCGAATTCTGTGCAGTCTACAGAAAAACACGCCAACGCTCCCTAAAAAAAAAAAAAAATCCGTTGCCATTGAATCGATTCCAACTCATAACAACCATATAGGACAGAGTAGAACTTCCCCATAGGGTTTCCAAGGCTGTAATCTTTACGAAAGTAGACTGCCACATCTTTTCTCCTGCAGAGCAGCTGGTGGGTCAGATCGCTGACCTTTTGGTTAGCAGCCGAGCGCTTAACCACCGCACCACCACAGCTCCTTGTCAAAGCTCCCTAAAAGCCATAATGATAGCTACCGTTTTCCAGTTGCTTACTTGGTGCTCTACCTGTGAAGTAGGAACTTCTACAGTTGGGGAAACTGAGGCACAGAAGGGTTAAGTACCTTGCCCAAGGTGACTCTCTGGTCAGAAACAGACCTAACCCTGGACCTGAGGCTGGCGGTCATGGTGGGTGAGGAGCTCCACTGAGCCCTGTGTCCTCCCGCCTGCAGTACCTTCAGGATGAGAAGGGCGTGGGCTACGTGCTGAGTGGAGCCGGGAACTTCATGGACCCCTCAAAACGGCACCAGCGCAAAGTCCCTAATGGCTACCTGCGCTTCCACTACGGGGTCGAGGACTCGCTGGGCGGCTTCGCCTACATAGAGATCAGCCCCAAGGAAATGAGCGTCACTTTCATCGAGGCTTCGGGCAAGTCCCTCTTCAAGACCAGCTTGCCCAGACGACCCAGACCCTGAGCCCCATGGGGGCCCTGCTCTGAGTCCTGAGGCAAAGGGGCCTCCCACCAGTGGGTAGGTCAGCCCTACTGGGCGCCCTCACGCACAGGCAGGCTTTTCCTCAGGTCTGTGGTGCTGGGGGCAGAGCAGGAACGAGAACCACAACTAAGGAACTGTGGTGCCATGTGGCACTGTGTCCCGGATGCCCAAGGATGTGAAAGAGGCATGGACACGTGTATGGGCCAGAGTGCTACACCTGGTGGCTGGGCTTGCGGGGCGGGGGCAGGGAGCAGAAGCTTTCTCCTGAATCAAGCCCCCTTCTGTCACTGCCATTCAATAAAAGAATCGTTGCTAAGGCCTAGCGTGTGCCCCGAGCATCTCTCCTCTCCTCGCTGGCAAGTTGTCAGCACTCCCCTCAAGTTGCTGCTCTGCGCCTCCATCTCTTAGCCCAACCCATAGCCAACTGGCCTCACATGTGGATGTGATTTTAAGTAAAAAACCAATCAGAAAGAAGAGTATAGCACAAAGCAAGTCTCCCCCCCGCCCGAGGCCAGACAGGGCAGCCCCTGGTCCGCCTCCCCAGCGGCAACCACCAGGATGGTTTTGTTTCCTTCCACGGTCAATGCTTCCAACACTAAAAACGTCTCCCTTTTTTACACAATATGCACATAGTTCTGCACTTGTTCTTCCTACTTAACCCCAACTCTTACATTGTTCGTATCAGAACATTCACTGCTGCTATCAGAACATTCATTCTTGTCAATTTAAATCTGGAATCAGTAATACATTCATGTTCCTTGTTGTTGTTAGGTGCCATTGAGTCCATTTCAACTCACAGCAACCCTACAGGACAGAGTAGAACTGCCCCATAGGGTTTCCAAGGCTATAAATCTGTACAGAAGCAGACTGCCACATCTTTCTCCCATGGAGAAGCTGGTGGGTTCAAACCGCTAACCTTTCGGTTAGCAGCTGAGTGCTTAACCACTGCACTACCAGGGCTCCTACTGAGGTATAATTGACATATTTTAAGTGTACAGTTCAATAAGCTTTGACAAATGCATGCACCCACAGACCCACCACCACAATCAAGATGTAGAACATTTCCAAAACCCCCAAAAGATCAAACTTGCCATATCTACTTGTTATGCCCTGGAGAGCTACCCGTCGGCCCTGGGGAGAGCCCTGGTGCTCCACCTGCAGCCACAGAGACCCTGCTGTTAGCCTATGCCATTGTTTATCAAACTGCTTGCCTATTAAGGGCCACCTGAATTGCTTCCAACAATTTTTGCTATCCTCAAACAATGCTGGAAGGGAAAAAGGCTCTATATTTGTTTCCTACGTTTGCAGATATGTTTGTAAAATAAACAGGATAAATTCCCAGGAGTATGGTTGCCTTTCTTTTCAGCAGCCACGGAGCTCCCGCCTGAGGTCACCAGCTCCTTGCTGGTGCCTGTTGTGATCTTTTCTAATCTTCCCCTCTTACAAACAAAGCTGCAGTAGACGTCCCTGGACCCATTGTGAGGGATCCTGCCCACAAAGGACTCTAGGAGAGATCCAGAGTACCTTCCTGGGCAAGTGACCTGGGCCGGGAAAAAACACGCCACACACCTGACTTCGTGGTAACATCATTGGAACCCATTAACTAGTACAAAAACAATACCATGCGTCAGAAATTAAACATGTTGTTTCCTGGTCCCCCTTCACAAATCCTTGCACGTAAGCACTAGGTATCTAGACCCCCCTCACACACTGCGTGCGCAGACCTCTATCGGGTGACACTCGACGTTTCACTGTCGGTCGCGAGAATCTTGACATTGACCTCTGTATGTAAGTTCCCTAACAAAGCCTTGTCTGATCAACCTAGCTTTTTCCGCCTCTTTTTTCGGAATCCAATCTGTGTCCCTCGGAGCCACTCCTGCCGCTGGTCTAGTGGGGTGAAACACCCACACTTTTGTACATCTGTGCAAGTACATACGCAGGAAAACTTCTAGAAGCAGAATGATTTCAGGGGGCCTGTTTCTTACAATAAACATTGAAAGCAGTGTGCTCACTGTGGGCTGAAAGCTGGCGGGGAGCTCAGTTCCCCTTTCAGGAGAGTTGTGTAACACTCCCCAACAGACAGCCCTAGCACAAGGCACCTCGTAGAAACTACTCTCCAGCCCTGCCGTCAACTACCACTTCAGCTGTGACAGGGCAGGGACTTGACTGTTTGGCTCCAGCTGCCAGCCCAGCTGAGTGAAATGAAATATCAACCTGGACAAAATGTAACTGAGGTTCCTTCTGGGGAGAAAGACTTGGTAGAAATGGCACCTCCTGTTTGCTACTTTATTTAAAAAAAAAAAAAAAAAAAGTTGCTGTCCAGTCAATTCCAACTCATAGTGACCCTATAGGACACAGTAGAACTGCCCCATAGGGTTTCTAAGGAGCAATCGGTGGATTTGAACTGTGAACCTTTGGTTAGCAGACAAGCTCTTAACTACCATGCCACCAGGGCTCAGTGCCATTTTACAGAGGTCAATAATGTTGAATTTGTTACAAGGTGCATGTGTTACTGTTATAATTAAACAAAACTATCTTACTAAAATGTCAGCCCTGAGTTCATTCTAGTTGTACCTTACCCAGCATTACTACCAGACAAGCTCTATGCTTAAAAAAATGCCATGAAGGCAGGGGCCAGACAAGTTCTACGCTTTAAAAAAAAGTCATAGAGCCAGGGGCCAGAATCACCCCTATTCCTCAGTGGACATTACAGAGGGAAAGCTATTGTCCCAAGGTTATGGCCAGGAAATGGCAGACCATCAATCTTAACCACTGACTCACAGGCTCAGGGCAGGCAGGGATCTGAATCAGAGGTCACCTTAGTCCAACATCCCCATTCTCAGTGGAAGGTCTCAGAGTGCAGAAAGGGGAAGTGACACATCCCAAGTCACAGGAGGAATGAATGGCAGGGAGGGGGGATTGAAACCCAGGCCCCCTTCTCCACATCAACCAAGAGCTTCTACCAAGCGCCAAGGACCAAAGCCCTGTGCCAGGCAGCTGGGGACACAAGGAGCACCAAGAGGAATAAGGCAGGATGGGCACTGTCTTAGTTATCTAGTGCTGCTATAACAGAAATACCCCAGTGAATAGCTTCAACAAACAGAAGTTTATTCTCTCACAGGCTAGTAGGCTACAAGTCTGAATTCAGGGCGTCAGTTCCAGGGAAAGGCTTTCTCTCTCTGTCGGCTCTGGAGGAAGGTCCTTGTCATCAATCTTACCCTGGTCAAGGAGCTTCTCAGCGCAGGGAGCTTCGGTCCAAAGGATGCGCTCTGCTCCTGGCACACTTTCTTGGTGGTATGAGGTCCCCCTGTCTCTCTGTTCTCTCTTTTGTATCAGAAAAGAGATTGATTCAAGATACAACCTAATCTTATAGATTGAGTCTTGCCTCTTTAACATCATAGAGGTAGGATTTACAACACATAGGAAAATCACATCAGATGACAAAATGGTGGACAATCACACAACACTGGGAATAATGGCCTAGCCAATTTGGTATACATTTTGGGGGGACATAATTCAAAACATAATAGGCACTCACCCTCAGGTGGCTTCCATTCAGCTGGGGGGGAGGACAATGCTAGCTAACCCACAGTCATTATTAGAAAGTCTTATTGAGCAACCACACCTTATTTCAACCATCACCAATATTATCACTGATAATATCATCTCCCAACTCCAGCCCTTACATTGGGTACTGAGACAGTCACCAGCAATCTCATGCAGCAAGCAGGCCATCACTGGAGATGCAGGTCACACCCACCTCCTAAACAGCAGCCAAGGCCAAGAAGTGTGAATAAGGAGACTCTCAACATGGATGAGTCTCAAACATAACATGCTGGGTTTATATGACTTCCATTTATATGACTTTCTGAAAAATACAAAGCAATAGGAACCAAGAGTCCCTGGGTGGTGTAAACAGTTAATGTGCTTGGCTGCTAGCTGAAAGGTTGGCAGTTCAAGTCCACCCAGACGTACCTCGGAAGAAAGTCCTGGTGATCTACTTGTGAAACATCAGCTATTGGAAACTCTATGGAGCACAGTTCTACTCTGACACACACAGAGTCTCGATGAGTTGAGATCAGATCGATGGCAACTGGTTAACTGGTTAGGAACCAAAAACAGCTAAGTGGGTGCCAGGGGCATGGGGGTGGAAGGAGTTGACTACAAAGGGGCATTAGGAAACTTCTTGGGGTGATGGATATGTTTGCTATCTTCATTGTGGTAATGGTTTCAGGGTGTACACGTATGTCAAAACATATCAGACTTCATACTTTAAATACATGCAGTTTATTGTTTGTTAATTATACCTCAATAAATCTGTTTATTAAAAAAAAAGAAAGGAAGGAAGGAAGAAAACTAACCTTACGATCATGAGCAAAATGAAAAATATATGCACCATGTAACCCAGAAATATAACTTTTGGAAGTCTATCCTTCACAATAAAAGATCCAGTCTTTAGGATACTGGTCCAATGACTTTTACTGCATCATTGCAGAGGCAAAAATCGGAACACTCCTGAAATTGTCCATCAGTAGGATAATGGTTGAATATACTATGGCAGAGGGCAGAGTGGCATTATGAATTATGTGGATACTACAAAGAAGAGTTAGGTGAATGTGCATTGACCATTATGTGAAACTAACAAGTTTCAGGGTAACGTGTATAGTATGATTCCATTCTGTGTGTGTATATAAGTTTGTACCAGCATGGAGAAAGGACACTCCAGGGCAGTTCCCAACAAGGGTAACACTGCCCCCTACAGGACACTGTGGAGATAAGTGTTGCAAAGCCCCAGAATCTAAATGGTCAATTACAGTTTTTTTCCCAGTGAAGTATACTTGAAATACATTTCACTACAAATTATTTTCCTGAACACTCTAACAAAATAGCTCTTATCGAGGTCACCAGTGACCAAACACTTGCCAATTCTCTTTTCTCATCTTACTCAAACTCTCCTCCATATTTCCCACAACTGACCACTATCCTCATCTTGAAACACCTTTTCAAGGCTTCC
>NW_004443993.1:770557-771930 GCF_000243295.1 Trichechus manatus latirostris
GCCGTCGGGAGGCGACATCGAAGCCCCAGTGAGCCTGGAAGGACTTCTCACTGGCTGCCTCTTGAGTCCTTCTTCCAGCCCCTCTTGGCGCGCCTGAGTCTGCTTCGCCACAAACTGACAGGCCGAGGCCTCTGGAGTCTTTATGTGGAGGCCAGCCCCCTTTCCAGGGAACGGGGGGCGGCAGTCACCGGGTTAAACAGGGAGATTCTGGGGCCCATCTTCGTAGATCCTGATTCAGGAGACTTATTTAGTCATTCAGCAAATAGTTACTGAGCACTTAATGTATGCTAGACACTGTTTTGCGTGCTGGGGATTCAGCAGTGGACAAAACAGGCCAAAATCGGGGGTTTGGCGGCTGCTTTCTTCCTCTGTCGCATCTCATACCCTTCTCTCCATCTCCAGCTGAGCTTCAGCCATATCAGTCTTCTTTCTCTTTCTCGAAAAGGCTTTCCCTGCCTTAGGGAGTTTGCACTTCTCAGTCCCTCTGCCTGGACTGCCTTGCATGGCTGCCTTCTCTCATCATTCAGGCCTAGCTTAAATACACCCAGAGAGTCCTTCCCTCTCCACCCTCATCTGAAGTAACCTCCCTTCAGAAGCAGTCACTTAGCACGGTTGTATTAACCTTATAGCACTTACTAATATTTGAAATTATTTCATTTATTAGTTTACTTGTATCTATCTTCTTCCACTAGAAGTTAAGTGCCATAAGAGCAGACTCCTTGCCTGCCTTGTTTATTGCAGCGTCGCTATGGTTTAGTGTAAGGCCTGGCATTTGCTCATTCATTCATTCAGTAAATATTTGTTGAGTGCCAGCTCTGTGCCAGGAGCAGTTCTAAGCTCTGGAGAGACAGCATTGAACAAAGAAAAGACAAAACTCCCTGCCCTCGTGGAATTTACACTTTGGAGGATGAGTGTGTGGGCATGGAGATGCAGGGAGACTGATGAGGAGGCTCTGTGATGTTTTGAGCCAGAGATGACTGTGACTCAGACCAGGGTGCTGACCATGGAGGTGGTGAGAAGCAGACAAATTCTAGATGCATTTTACAGGTAGAGTGACAGGATCAGATAAGTGTAAGAGAGAAAAATTGAGGATGAATCCTAAGTGTTGGGCCTGAACAACTGGAAAGGTGGAGTTGCTATCATCTGAGATGGGCAAGACTTTGGGAGAGTGGGTTGAGTTGTCAGGAGCTAGGTTTTAGACATGTTACATTTATTTAATGTTGTCATCTTTTACATATTAATATCTCTGTTTCCCTATTTTCAGTGTTTTAGCTTTGATATATTTTTGTGACTTCCCTATCTGGATTGATATCTGGTTGCTCTGTCCTGTGTTCTAGTCTTGGGTAGTTATCTGATGTTACTGATTTTCTAAC